>NW_024342473.1:16632968-16992968 GCF_902729225.1 Pteropus medius | reverse complement strand
AGTCTTGAGCCGCACACTCAGATGGGAAGTACCAGGAGACATTCACGATTCAAAATTAGCTTCCTTTGGCAGAACTCTACAGTCCCGGCTAGGAGTAGTGCAAATGAGGCTCTGATCAGGAACCTCTCAACTATTGAGATATTTTGGAATCTGTTGTTAAAGTAATAGTTGCCCAACAAAAATTCCTAGACTCTCTGGATGAAGTTGTTCTTGATATTAAAATAGCCCTTGATTATCTTTCAGCTGAGCAAAGAGGTGTTTGTGCTAATGGCCAATACCACTTGTTATACTTGGATTGACATTTCTTGGGAGGTTGAGACTCAGCTACATGAGATCACTGAATAAACTAGTTGGCTTAAGAAAGTGACTTCTTCAACAGGGGTCTTTGACAGATTTGGGTCTTGGGATGTTGGCTCTGTAGTACGTCCCAGACATTGGAAATTATAGTAGTTCCTTATTATCTGGGGGGAGTGGGAGAATGTTTCAAGATCCCCAGTAGATGTCTGAAACTGTAGGAAAAATAGTATGTTTTTTCCTATAACATACACCTATGGTAAAGATTAATTTATAAATTAGGCACAGTAAGAGATTAGTCACAATAACTAATAATAAATAGAACAGGGAGAATTGTTAAAAACAAGACAACAAGCTCAATGTGGAGTTGCTTATGCTAAGCTTCACATCACCAAACCAAGACTTAATTGCTGTTTCGGTTCGCCTAGAAATGGAACCTTAAATCAGTCAACCAGAAATCACCTGATCAGCACTAGTTATATAATCTGCCTGATAGACCCCTGCCATCCCCTGAAGAAAACTAACTTTGCCTTAACCAACCCACTTTTTTGCCCAGTATAACTTTCTTCCCACTTTCTTCTGCCTATAAAAGTCTTTCAGTTTATACGGCTCCTCAGAGCTCCTTTCTACCTGCTAGATTGAATGGTGCCCAATTTGAATCGAGTTTTGCTCAAATAAACTCTTTAAATTTTTTAATATGACTCTGTTTACGTTTTAACAGTAATGTTCTCCTTTATAAATTCAGGCTTTTCGCACTAAGATTTGCATAAAACAAGATGCAACTGTGTTTCTTGGTATAGAATTACAGTAATTGCCTTAGATCACTCGCTGCCTTTTGCATTAATCTCAGTCAGGATGCTGTGTGGTGGAAATTGTCCTTATACAGAAAGGAATTATTTCAAGTGCCTAAAGAAAAGATTTCTGTGTGTGTTTCATTCAGTCCTCGGCCTGAATAATCTTAACATTTGATCTTAATTCCACCACGTTTTCATTAATTTATTTACTTCCTTTCCATCAGATACCTCATCTAGATAGGATGGCTCCACTTGGCGACAGGGAGGAGAAACAAGTCTTGCTCTTTTCTCATGGAAAAAGACATGGCTGCCTGGGACTTGGAGATTTAGAATTTCTTGTAAATAGTGAAATCTGGAACATTGTTGTAACTCAGACAGCTGGTCTACAATGGTCAGTGTCTTGAAGGAGGGAGGGAAATCTAGAGTAGACACTACTCATAGGGATCCATGCCACATAAACGTCCACCCAGAAACGTACACCTGAAAATGCCAATATGGCACCCCTGAAAAGGAGGTGGACTCACCCCTGGGAAGCAGAATAGCAGTACCTCTTAAGAAGTTATGAAATGATGTGTTCTCATTCTATTACAACAGAAGGTGTGGAGTTGCCTAGGAGGTTTGGTGGCCCATTATGCTGATATAACTTCAGAGTGCTCTTTGAAGTGCTTTAAAGATAATTACCTTTTTTAATTCTCATGACAACTTTGTGAACTAGGGACTGTTGATTTACAGAGAGAGAAACGGAGGCATCGAAATGGTGAGTAACTTGTCCAGGGTCACTTAACTAGTAATTGGTGGTGCTGGGTTTTGAATCTGGCTGCACAGATAAGTGTGTACTATAATTTATTATATTGTTCTGACCCATATTCTTCCATGTAGATGCTTTATACAGCCCATTGGAGGGCCCTCTTTTTCAAGGCTATGATCAGAACGTCAGAAACAAGAGACAGGCAAGCTAGTATTAATTAACAGGACTAAAAATGATAGTTGTAAAAAGCACATACATAGTAAGAAATTTTCATTATATTATATACTTCTCTAAATTGCCTGAAATCAGTATTCTATCAGACCCATATTACAGATGAGCAAAGGATGGCTGCAAGTTGCCATAGTCACACAACTGATTTGGACTTGTTCAGAGATTTGAATCTGCTGTTTCCAGTTCTTCACTATTTCTCAACTACACTCTGTGGGGTTTTGGGACAAATTATTCCTCTCTGACTCACTCCTCTCCTCCATCCCTTCCTGAACAAATACAGTTTCAGCGGGTTCTCTTTACCGACTCATCTTGTTTCGGTCAAGCCTAAGATGAAAAATATTTAGACAGTTTAAAGCTTGGTTGCAAATTTGGGGTTGCAGAAGGTTGCCCTACCTTATGCAGCCTCCTTCACTGTGAATCAAGTAGTCAGAGGAGCCTCCCAAAAGACACATTTGTATAAGCCAAGCTGAAACCCAGCCACCCAACTCCGAGCTCTAATAGTTACTGAAATTTGTTGAGAAAAACAATATCTCAGTAAAGCCCAGTGTTTCCCTAAGGGGCACGTATAATAGGCCTATAACTTCAAACGCGTAAGAATAATTTGTTATTCATGTTAATCCCCCCGCCATTGCCAGCCACATCAATCTCTTTCAAAGGGGGACACTGGAACAAAACATTGAAGTTTGAAGGAAAAAAATAGGCACATAAGGTAAGCAACAGCAGATAGCAAAGCCACTCTGTGATTCTGCTTGTTGCTGCCGAGAACTCGTAATGTTTCATTAGAGATCACCCTTCGCCCCATGCACATTTGGCTCCAACTCCCCAGTAAGGCAAGGAAGTGGGCCAGATAGGAAAAACCACTATCGAGCTGTTTCTGTCTATTGCTTTTCAAGAATTTTTAACCATAGGGGTCCAGGCATTCTTTGCTGATTCAGTTTCAACTCAGAAACAGCACCCACTTAAAAAAATGTACACACACCTAGATAGCCACACTGGTTTCCATGTCTTAGTTTACAAAGTTACAGAAGTCCCTCCAGTAAAAAGGATGCTTAGAAACAGGCAATAGCCAACAACAGAAGGACAATTCAACATGGATGGAGATGAGTCTGGAAAATCAAGAATTCAAATGGATTGAAGGTACACTCTGTGGGTAAACATCTTCCTGGAAAAAAAAAAAAAAATACATGGCATTGATAGTTTTAAGGGCATTGCTCTCCCCTTTTACTTAAATCATGAATGATGATTTATGAGGCATTTCCCACTTGCAGTCACAGATGGGCCACTACATACTTTCATTTTCTTGTTCCATGCACATAAAAGAGAAGGAAAAGTAAAAATTTCTTTTCCCACTCTGGCTTACTATAACATGGCACCAGAAAACAAGAGCAATGGCAGTGTCTAGCTTTCCTGGCTCTTGGCCTTTGGGGAAAAACAAGGCTTATTTCTACATGGATAGTGAACAAAGGTCCTAAAGTGTGGGAGACTAACTTAATGTTTGCTTTCATAAAACAGGGCATTTGATCCTCCCCTCTACCATCAGCATGGAGCTAGGCACATACCCTTCCAAGATCAGAGAATGAGAACCTCTGCCATTGGTCCCTCCTGGGTAACTCTTGAGCAGGTGGTCTCTGCAGCCTGGCTAGGCCTCCTCTTTCAGAAACTGCCGAGGAAAAACTGAAGGAGGAGGATTGGCTCTGCTGTCGGGATGGGACACTATCTGGGCCCCCACATTGTTAGAGCAGGCCCGAGAGACAGAAGCACTGGGCACATGGAAGCAGAGCAGGTGCCAACAGTTGTCTAATTAAATTATTTGGGATTTGCCAGGCCTGTATTTTAGTAGCAAAAAACTGTTTTTAGTTCTGGGGTATATTTTTTCTCTTTAATCATTTTTATAATTTCTTAAATTAAAAAAAAATTACATGCTCACTATAAGACTTCAGTCTTATAATGTACAAATGAAAAGTAAGAATGACAAAGTCTCTGCTCCCCACCATCTCACTCCTTCACAGTGTTAATATTTTCAGGCATATCCCTCCAAAACTTTTTCTAAGCATATCTACTGGCATATACCTACTGTAGGTCTATGCTTCCAGTGTTCTCTACAGATTCTGCTTCGGATTTGTCCAGATTCTTTTACTGTCCTGGTCTCCAATACTGAATACACCCTCAACTTCACATCCACCATGGGACTTGGGTTAGCTTCTCACCCACAACAGCTTTGCCTTGACAGCTTGCCCCAACTCTGAATCAGTTCAGCCATTCATTGTGTGTAAGCTGTGTTTTTTGCAACTTGAACGCCTTTTATTTGCTTTTAGAGTTGCCAGACCTTCCTCTCATCAACAGTAGAAGGTAGTTGGCTGTGATGGTTCCATGTGCCAAAATGCAAACAAGAAGTTGTGAAAAAGACCTTCTAGCCTAGAGAGAACAAACAGTATTTTCTAAATTCTAAGAAAATGTTGCCTACAAGATTTAATGACAGCCCTTGAAAAACAAATCATACCTGTTGGTGACCCTTCTCTTTGTGGTGTGGAAGAAAGCATGGATTTTAGTTGCAAGTCTAGAAGCTGATGACATGGATAGAATCTACAAATACAAAGGTTAGGCAAGAATTTGAAAGTAAGAGTGATCTCTCCTATTTTAGGACAAGGTTCTCAAATGACATTATGTGATGGAGTAGTAATTGGTTATATAGCAACATGCACATCACTTCTTAGTCTCCCCTCACCAGTTGACAGGTAATTCCTCTAACGAATACTATTAAGTACCAATAAACATGGGATAATTGAGCAACAGGGTTGGCCTGATGGATGAGTGATCTGAGACACACAAAATATCACAATCTCACCCAACCTGTTATGACATCTAAAATTCTACCACTACAAATCTATTTACTTGCACTTATGAGTCCCTGAGAAGAGCAATATCTTAAGCTATTCACATTTAACCAATCTGTGATTAGAAAGAAACCAGGACCCAAGGGTGAGGAATAAGATATAAAGCAAACACCAGGAAGGTGATGATAAACATTTAAAAGGAAGTTAAAGTGTCCAAAACAAATTGCAATGTCTACTTCATCTTGTTTGTAGCTTGTCTTTTAAAAATAAATTCCTCTGTACTTAAGAGTTATATTCACTTGCAGCTCAAGGACTTACACCCTGAAGAGTACACTGCACACCGTGACTTTCTGGAGACATAACAGCCAAAGGCAGCCCAATATACTCTTATATGCAACCCATGGACCCTTTGGGTTGGCTGGGAAGGGCTGCATTCACACTGATGTAAGGACTCTGAATATTAGCAATGCTTTATCATTCCTCCTGCCTTTCCTTATGGAAAAGACAGCATATACTCAACTTAAACTCAGCCTCAAATTCTATGATGTACACCAAAGTGCATTTCCTTTGCCAACAAGAATTTACTTATTAAATAAATAAATAAATAAATAAATACGTTTCTCTTAAGCAATGGAAAATTCTTACAATGAAAAATGATTCACATTAAGGAATCTGGAAGAGGATCGATTCTAAGCAGATACTCATATTCCTTGGAACCACAAGATGTATTTACAGATTCTAGTCATCCTGAATCTTTTCAGTATAGCCTTGAATATCAATGACAATGTTAATACATATAAAGAGATATTATGTAGGGAAATAAGATCTTGGATTGAATCCAACCAAAAGACAACCCCATTTGGTTTCAAGACCCTCCCTGCTGTGGGCTAATTCCTAACAGAAAACAACAAAACTATAAAAAAATTTTAATAAAGTAACCAATTAAATATTTCAGAGAGCCTCATTAAAACATTTCACTATTTCACTGATTATCATGTGGCTACTTATACAGATGCCCATAAATCTGACTGCATTAAGTTCTCAGGCCTTTATTTCAGATCATTTCTTCTCCCTGTGTGGACTTGCCCAGGAAATGAGATTTAATGAGTCACCGTCCTCCCTGATAATCACAAGAGAGCTCATTAGCTTTTTGTCAGATTTGTACCTACTATCTGCCCCCGATATGCCTATGACTTCTTTTGAGTTAAATATGATATTATCAAAAGGGAGAGCTCAAAAGAGCATGTCGGTGCTGAATGCTGTGGACTTGAAACACTATATAAATATTTTTACATAAGTTAAAAGGCTTTTGAGAGTAGAAGAGAAAAAAATCACAGAAACACAACATCCCCTATTGATGGCATCGCTATTTAGATGACACACATCATTAAAAAACAAAGTTTGATGTTTACACCTTTGCAAGCCTTGCCAAATCTGTTTAAATGTGTGGGCTGAGTCAAAACAAGAGAGGGTTCAAAGGATAGAATAAAACAGTTTAATAATTCTTAGAGTTTATCAAGTTTGGAGAGCCCTCCATTATGTATCTTAAGATACTTCACCAAGGTCTCCTAATCTCATGACTTTCATGTTGTACTTGAAATGACCAGAAGGCTCTCATGACATCATGGGAAGGAATAAAATCCTACATTATTCTCAAAGAAAAGCTTTAAGTGACTCTTTAGTCCTTCCACGGACAATCTTAGTATAAGTTTGATTCATCTGGCACTGAAATTGCCCATAAAAGAAGTCACGACATTGATGGCCTTCAGCAGAAATCATCCAAGTGATTTTGGTTCTCATTTGGGTCTTCCATAGGTACAAAGAGAGTGACCTGGGTAAGAGTGTTGCTCCTGCATGACTGAGTGACTGTGAAGGACCAGTGCCAGGCTCCCGATCAATATTTACTGAGCTAAACAAGGGCCATGAGGCCTACATGGAATGCATAAGAGTATTTAGCTCTATGGTATGATTCAAATAGAAGTGGTTCTTAACCTTTTGGGGGGTTACATATCTTTTTTTAAAGAAACTAATGGAAAATATGAACTGGCTCTCTTACAAACACGTGCACACCTGCACGCATGTGAACGCATACAATTTGGGGTACAATTCCAGAGAGTTCTCAAACATTCTGATCTTATTTCTAGACCTGCTTGGGAACCCTGGACCTACGATTAGGTCTTATATAGGTTATGATATCAAAGGATGTAATATAAAGTGACACTCACTGAGAACTTACCATATGTCAGGCGCTATTACATCTCTTTTAACATTTACAATGACCCTAAGATGTACATCTGACATAATCCTCATTGTACAGATGAGGAAACAGAGACACAGATAATTTAAGCAACATTCCCAAACAGCTAGTTAGTAGCAGGGTTAGGGCTTCAAACCTGCGATGGCTCTGGAGCCTGTCCACTAAACCACTAAATTATGCTGCCTATCTTATATAAGACATTTTTATTTTAAGGTATTTCCACTTCTGCTTTCTCATTTAATTTCTGCAACCCCCTCCTGAAGTTAGATTAGATAGACATTTTCACTTGACTGGGTGTTGAGGACATTTCCAAAATGAAGCAAGATATTTGCTTTCTACTTTTTTTTAGACAATGAAATCACAGTTGATGAAATTAAAAATTAAAAATGCAAATTCTGACTTGAGACTCCTTTCTCCATTAACTACAGGTTGAAACACCTTAGGGACATTTCTAATTCCTTTCTTCACAACCGTCCACTGCCTTTAGGACAAAGTCAGCATGGTGAGGTTTTGAAGCCATGTGGTGTTTCCTGCAAAAACCTGGCTTCCTGCAGTTCACAGAGCAGTTTTATTTCTACAAAGGAAAAGCATAGGAAAGAGCAGGAAGAAGAAAAATGTTGTCAATCTGCAGAAAATAACAATGTCGTCTGCATATGATTGTGTTGGACAGTAGATACATATCTTTGTCCTAACATGAAGCTCTAAGTCTACCTGAGATGTAGAAATATTTTTTTAAATATTTAATCCTCCCTTATCTGAACTCCACCTAGCATGCTTCAGTGCTCAGCTGTTCCCACTCTTCGGTGACTCTCTCCTTTCTTAAACCTCTATCAGCATGTTCTGCCCATTTTTTGCAATTGTTCAATGTCAGAACTTGGGTCTAGCTTAGTGTTCCAGTGAAATGACAGACTACACTAACACAGCCTCCAATATCCTTTGTCTAAAACTACATAGAAATGCTGGAGGAAATGTAGGAAAAAGTTTTTTGAAACAGAACCAAACTTGAAAGAATGAGAAAGAGAGAGTAGAGAAGAAAGAAATTCCCAGGCACTAGAAATGAAGAGGAACACACAGCCAGAGCTACCATCTCGTCACTTGTGAGCTGACTCTCTGGTGGCCCAGCAGGGTGTAGATCTAGATATAGAGCCAAACAGCTAGAGGCCAGGGTTTAGATGCCAACTTAGCAACAGGGCCCACTCATGGTTGGGAACTAGAACTGATAAGCCTCTACGAAGTCAAGATCCTAGAAGGCACAGAGAGGAAGAAATTAAAACAACACTTGGCTGCAGACCAATAAAACCACTGTCATGCCCATCATAAGAAAATACAAAACTGCTCTATACAAACATTTTCACAACCCAAGGAGTATGGAACATCCCCTTACTGAAAGTAAGCTCGCAACTAAAAAAAAAATTTACAAATCACAAAAGGAAATGATTCTCCAAAAGAGAGAGTAAGCACACAGAACCAACGAGAAGATTATACTCTAAGAATTTAAGATAATAGAACAATCTGAAACAGGCAATTAAGGTAAACATATTTAAAACAATTAAAGACATAAGAGAAAGATTAGAAGTTATGATGCAAGAACGAGACACCACATAATGAAAAGAAATTGTCACATTGTACTTCAGGAAATGAAAAGGAAACCACAATCATTGACATTTAAAACTTAATAAATGGTATAGTAGTTTTCTAGGGTTTCCATAACAAAATACCACAAACTAAGAGGCTTAGAACAACAGAAATATACTGTGTTGCAGTTGTAAGGGCTACAAGTCTGAAATCAAGATGTCAGCATGGCCATGTTCTCTCTGAAACCTGTAGAATGAGGATCTTGCCTTGCCTCTTCCAGCCTCTGGTACCCTAAATGCTCCCTGCCTTGTGGTAGCATAACTCCAGTCTTCACATGGCATTCTCCTCATGTCTGTTCACACAACCCTACCTCTGGTCATGTCTCTTGTCCAAATTCACCCCATACTCCTTTTTATAGACAGCAGTCAGATTAGATTAGAGCCCACCCTAATGACTTCATTTTAACTTGATTACCTCTATCAAGAACCTATTTCCAAATAATGTTATATTCTAAAGTACTGGGAGTTAGAACGTCAATATATCCTTTTTGGAAGACACAATTCAACCCATAACAAATTAACATTAGATTAAATACAACATAACAGAATCAATGAAAGAAAGGATAAGTCAGGAAATTATCCAGAATGCAACAGAAAAATTACGAGATAGAAAATATTTTTTAAAATTTCAAAGTTATACAGGACAAAATAAGATCACACATGTATCTTAGTAGTTTCAGAAAGATAGAGTGAAAAGGATCAGGGAGAAGCAGTATTCAATGAGATAATGGATGAGATTTTTCTAGAACTTATAAAAAATATATCCTTAGATTCAGGAAACACGCCAAAAGCAAAGCAGGGCAAATAGAAATAAATCCATAGCTATGTATATTATGATATATCACATAATAAAACTGCAGATCCTCAAAAATAAAATCTTAAAAGAAATGAGAAAAAAGATTAACTAAATAAATAAAGATTAGATTGATGGCAGAATCTCATCGACAAAAGCAGAAACCAAAACAAAATTAATCTATGCTGCCAGAAGTCTAAACAGTGTTTAACTGTTGGAGGGCTAGCGGCTGGCAGGGGACATGGGAGAGGGAAGCTTTAATGGTGCTGGCCATGTTCTATTTCCTTATCTAGGTTTTGATTACATGGGCTCATTGAGCTGTATAGTCATGATACATGTGCTTTTCTATATGTGTATTATATTTCAATACAAAATTTTAAAAAAGAGAGACCAGATGACAAAGGAACAATATCTTCAAAGGAGAAAAAATCAGCAAAATGGTCAAATAGCATGATAAAATAAAGGCATTTTTCAAACTAACAAAGATTGTGAGACATTATTCACCCACTGTAATGAAAGAACCACTAAAGGATGTACATAGTAGAAAGAAAATTGAAACCATAATGAAGGAACAGTATTGCAAAGAGTAATAGTGAGGAAAGAAATTGATAAACATATGAGGTAAATCTAAATAAACGCTTACTGAAAAACAACAATAACGATATGTAGTTTTGAACTGAAGAAGCATTAAAATCCTGAGGGTAAAAATCTGGATGATAAAAGGGATCTTTAGGTACAAAGATTCTTGTATAATTTTGGAAAAGGGAAGAAATAATAAATTTTGGCTTCAAGTATGCATATTAAAAATTTAATGACAACCACTAAAAGACAAGAAATAGAACATACAAATTTCAAACCAGTAAAGAGGGGAAAAGGAATAAAGAAAATTCAGTCTATCCAAGGGAAGCCAGCAAAGAAGAAAAAACTAAGCCAATAGCATCAAAAAGTCAACAAATAGCAAGTGTTGGTGAGAATATGGAGAAAAGGAAACCCTCTTGCACTGTTGGTGGGATTGTAAATTGGTGGAGCCGCTATGGAAAACAGTATGGAGGTTCCAAAAAAATTAAAAATAGTACTACCATATGACTTAGCCATTCCATTCTTGGATATTAACCCAAAGAAAACAAAAACACTAATTTGAAAAGATATATGCACCCCTATGTTCACTGCAGCTTTATTTACAATAGCCAAGATATGAAAGCAATCTAGATGTTCATCGATAGAAGAATGGATAAAGAAGATGTGGCATATCGCCACTGTTATTCAATATAACATTGGAGGTCCTAGTGAGTGCAATCAGGCAAGAGAAATACATAAAAGGCATTCAAACAGGAAATGAAAAGTCAAACTATTTGCGGATGACATGATTCTCTATATAGAAAACCCTGAAGACTCTACAAGAACACTACTAGAAACAATAAACAATAAAGTTTCTGGATACAAAATCAACTTTCAAAATCCATAGCGTTCCTATACTCTAATAATGAAGTGTCAGAAAAAGAAGTGGAAAAATAATTCCTTTTGCAATCAATTGCAACAAAAAGAATAAAATACCTAGGAATAAATTTAACAAAACATGTGAAGGACCTATATAATGAAAACTATAAGATCCTATTAAAAGAAATAGAAGAAGATACAAAGAAATGGAAAGATATTCCATATTCTTGCATTGGAAGAATCATCATAGTTAAAATGACCTTATTACCTAAAGCATTATACAGATTTAATGTAATCCCCATCAAAATCCCATTGGCATTTTTTTAAAGAAATAGAACAAAAAATCATCAGATTTGTATGGAAGCACAAAAAACCCCAAATTGCCAAAGCCATCCTGAGAGAAAAAGAATGAGGCTGGAGGCATCACTCTGCCCGTCTTCAAATTATACTACAAAGTGACAGTAATCAAAACGGCAGGGTACTGGAAGAAAAACACACACACGGACCAGTGGAACAGAATCGAGAGTCCAGAAGTAAACCCATATTTATATGGGCAAATAATTTTCAACAGAAAAGCCAAAAACATACAGTGGAGAAAAGAAAGCCTCTTAAATAAATGGTGCTGGGAAAACTGGAAAGTCACCTGCGAAAGAATGAAAGTAGACTCTTGTCTATCACCACACACCAAAATTAACTCAAAATGGATTAAGGACCTGAATATAATACCCAAAACAATAAAATGCATAGAAGAAAACATAGGAACTAAACTCAAGGACCGTGGACTTAAAGAGGATTTTATGAATTTGCTCTCAAAGGCAAGGGAAGTAAAAGCAAAAATAAATAAATGGGATTACATCAAACTAAAAAGTTTCTGCTCAGCAAAAGAAATCGTCAACAAGGTAAAGAGACAACCATCTCAATGGGAAAATATATTTGCAAGTAATGCCTCCAATAATGGCCTAATATTCAAAATATACAAAGAACTCATATGACTCAATAACAACAAAAATCCAAATGATCCAATCAAAAAATGGCAGAGGACCTGAATGGACACTTCTCCCTAGAGGACATGCAAATGGCCAATAAATATTTGAAAAGATGCTCAACATGCCAGCTATTAGGGAAATGCAAATCAAAACCACAATGAGATACCATCTCACACCTGTTAGAATAGATATAATCAACAGAACAAGTAATAACGTATGTTGGAGAGGATACAGACAAAAAGGAACCCTCATACACTGCTGGTGGGACTGCAAATTGGTACAGCTGCTATGGAAAACAGTATGAAGATTCCTCAAAAAAACTAAGTATTGATCTACCATATGATCCAGCAATCCCTCTACTGGGTATTTACCCCAAAGACTTGAAAACCCATATCTGAAAAGATTTTTGCACATCAATGTTCATAGCAGCATTATTTACAGTGCCCAGGACATGGAAGCAACCAAAGTGTCCTACAATAGATGATTGGATGAAGAAGCTGTGGTACATATATACAATGGAATATTACTCAGCCATAAGAGATGAAATACTGCCCTTTGCGACAACTTGGATGGACCTCGAGATAATCATGCTAAGCGGAATAAGCCAGACAGAAAAAGTTGAAAATCACATGATATCACTTATATGTGGGATATAAACATAAAAGCAATAAATAAACAGGACAAACAAACAGAGACTCATGAACATGGACTACAGACTAGTGGTTATTACCAGAAGGTAGAGGGTGGGGAAGGGTTAGACAGGGTAAAGGGGGTCAAATATGTGGTGGCAGAAAGAAATCTAACTATGGGAGGTGAACACACAGTGTAAAAGTGTGTGTTAAAGTGTACAGCTGAAACTTATTGGATTTCATTAAACAACAGCACCATAAAAAAATAAATAAAAATAAATAAATAAATAAATAAATAGAAGATGTGGCATATATGTTCAATGGAATATATTACTCAGCAATAAAAGAGAATGAAACCTTGCCATTTGTGACAACACAGATGGACACAGATGGCATTATGCTAAGAGAAATAGGTCAGACAGAGAAAGACAAATACCATATGATTTCACTTATATGTGGAAACTAAAGAAAACAACAAGCAAACAATGAAAACAAAACAAAACCAGATTCACAGAACCAAAAAACAAACTGATAGCTGCCAGTGAGGAAGGGGTTTGGGGATGGGAGAAAAAGTCGACGGGGAATAATAGCTATAAACTTCCAGTTAGAAAATAAGCCACAACACAGGGAATATAGTCAATAATATTGTGATAACTTTGCATGGTGAAAGATGGTTATTAGACTCAGTGAGGTGTTCACATTGTAAAGTATATAAATGTTGAATCAGTATGTTGTACACCTGAAATTAATATATTTTATGTCAAGTATACTTTTTAAAAAATATTTTTAAAAAAGAAAAAAACTAAATCAAGAAAAGGCAGGATATATTGATACTGAAACACCACAAAAGATTATGGAAAAAGTCCAAAGAAATTATGACTTAAATCGCAAAATTTAAATGAATTAAACTGATCAATTAAATTCAGTTATATGTTGTTTAAAAAAGACATGCATGAAATATAATGACATAAAAGTCGAAAGGTAAGGTATAAAAAAAGATATGCCAGTTGACTACTAACTCAAAGAAAGTGAAAAAAATACTAATATCAGAGAAAAATAATTTAAGGAGGAAATAACTTTACAAGGAGTTAAGAACGGTCATTAGATTATGAGAAATAAAATGACCAATCATGTAAGAAAACATAACAATCATGAAATTGAATGAATAAACAACATTTCCTCAAACTATCTGAAGAAAAACATTAACCAAATTACAAGAAGAAATTGATAAATTCTCCATGCTAGGAGATTTTTAAAACACTCCTGTTTTAGATCTGATAAGTCTAGTGTATACATTTCATCTCCACAACTAAAATGAAAGATCTTTGAGGTCAGGGTACGTGTCTGCTGCCTTGTTCCCCAGCATATGAGATGCATTTCTCCTCCCACCAAAAGTAATCATACATAACCCCTCTCATTTAATGAGTAGATGACTTAAATACTAAAAACAAGTACAGAGCATAAAAAGTACAAAATAATAATATATTACTGATAGTAGACACTTTTTCAACAAGCAAAACTATAATAGGTAGAATAATTAATGAAGACATAAAATAATGAATTGAAAAGAGAAAAAATTGTATTATCTCACTGTATTTCTTTTGCAGCATTTATGAGACACCAGAATCATTTCTTAAATTATAAAATTACTGTACTAACAAGAGGATCATTTACATTCATTCTAAATGGGAAAAAAATACACCTGAAAAAATTAAGAAACTAAACAGAATTCACATTTGATGGATACTAGACAATAGCAATGATGCTCCCCCTACAGGTAGAGCACAGCAACCCAAAAAGTTTTATGTCTTACAGGTCATTTTCCTAACAAAAAATATTAAACTACAGTTGATGATGATAAGAGTTAGATTAATGTCTGTTGTTACTGTCATCATTATCATCATCATTTTCATCATGCTCAGCCCATGGCTATGTGCCTTTGTGACAGGTAGCAATTTTCAGACCACTGGCTGTAGCCAGGGCTGCAAGGTCACACCACACAGAGAGGACAATTTATATTCAGGGAACAGGCTTCGGACACTTTTTTCGGAAGGGGGCACTGTAACCATCAGATACTTGGAGGCTTCTTGACCTTTCTAGTATATCATGCAAAAGCAGCTCTTTGAAGATCAGTAATGTGAAGTTCAATCCTAAAGGACACTAAAGGTATCCATAATGGAACAGAATGCCATTTTCATGTGGCCCTGAATTGAAAGAAACGAAGGAAGATAGACATTTTGGTTAAAATTCAATAGGCCCCATCCCATATATAAGTATGTACCACAGGGTAAGTAGAAAGTATATGAATCCATGTTTAAAAGGAGTTAAAGTCCCTATGTTATTTGCCAAAAGACTCTTTTATAGTAACGCCGTACCCTGTAGGTAGCAGGCAGCAATTTCACCACATCTTACTTTAATGAGGGTCCAGAATTGAGTTTGTTGAAAAGGTCCAGCACGTGGTTTTCACTTGGCTTTCATCTGAACCCAGTGCCCCAGTACAGGCTTTGCACAGTCTACTTGTTTAACAGAAAAGCAGTTTTAGAATCCCTGCATATCACAGGCTAGACATGAAATAATACTCTGTGTAACCTGAGTAATTTCACCTAGACTTTAGGCCATTTTAATTGTGTATCTTTAGACCAGTCAGGTTTGGAATACTTAACAATATTAAATCTTTTTCATGAGTTATGACTAATCAATGCACAAAGGAGCTGGAGTTGGAGACAAACATGGGAGGAATGTCACCAAAGGCAATTTGAAGATGTTCTCGCAGTCTTAAATGCACCGATCAAAATATCCTGCTTTAAATGTTTAATGTGTGGGCTTTATGTAAAAAGGAATGTGGCGAATTGTGATTCCAAGCAAATTGTGATTCCAAGCAAATTGAATCCATTGCCAATCTACCTATTTGATCATTTTTAAGTTTAAAAACATTGTCGATAGTGAAAACCACAGTTAACTGCTATTTCAAACCCATCAGAATGGCTAAAATAAAAAGAAAAGTACAATACTGACTGTTGTTAAGGGCACAGAATATTTGGAACTCTATTCCACATTGTTGGCAGTGTAAAATGGAACAAATTGGAGAACCATTTGGCAGTTCCTTATATAATAAAACCTGCATCTATCCTATGACCTATTAAACCTACTCCTAGGTACTTACTTAAAATAAATGAAAATGTCAGGCCACAAAAAAGATTTGTATATGATGAGCAGAAGTTTTAAATTTTGACAAAGTCCTACTTATTGGTTGTTCACTTTACAGTTCATGCTTTTGGTATCTTATCTAGGAAATTTTTGCCCATCCCTAGGGTTGTGAAGATTGTATTTATTTTCTTCTAGAGGTTTTATAGTTTTAGCTTTCATATCTGGGTCATGATCCATTTTGAGCTAACCAAAGCAGTTTTACTCATAATAGCCCCAAACTGGGAACTACCAAGTGTCCATCAATAAGAGAATGGATAAATACAATGTGGTATATCCATACAGCAACAAAAAGGAATGAACAATTGATACTCGCAACAAAATAAATTAAACTCAAAAATATGTAGAGTGAAAAAAAGCAGACACAAAAGACCATATTGTACATTTCAATTTATATGAAGTTCGACATTAAGCAAATCTAATCCACGAGATAGAAGTCAGAACAATGGTCACAGGGGCTTAAGAATGGGAAGATGCTGACTGAAATGGAATGCCAGGGGAACTTTCTGGGGAGATGAAAATGTTTCATAACCTATTTTGAGTGATAGATACACAAGAATTCATTTGTCAAAACCCTTCAAACTGTATACACATAGGAATTGTGCATTTTACTGTATATACCTTATAACAACAACAACAAAAAAGAACATTGCTGATCTCAATGCCGACATTTGCTCTGATGAATTTAATCCACTAGAGACCACTTTCCAAAGCACAAGGCTACTTTCTTGGAAATGAAGTAAAAGTACTTTCAGTTTTTGGGGCCTTGTCCTTGCACAGTGCTGTCACAGAAAGAAGTTATAAGGCAGGCAGGTAAAACCAGGGCAGCGCATCCAGAGTTATGCCTCACTTTCCGTCTCTGTTCTTCAAAAATTCACTAATAATAGTATCTTGAATCTCTGCCACTTTCTTCCCTAAGAATAGTTGAATGACAATGAACAGGATCCATTTTTTATTAACTTAATACAACATAGTTTTATTTTCAAAACAGGAACATGCAGCAGAATCCCAGATTTCATTTTGAATTCAATGTTCTCATTTCATCCATTATTCATCTACACTGCACTTTCTTGGTTTATGATTTTACTAAATTTCTTCATTTGAATTATGGCCTTGTGGTCAACAGCGGGCAATATATTATTCTTATATAATTTTTAAATACAAAGGCAAATGGCACGGAACAATTAGAATCGATGGCTTGGGAGTCTGGCTCTCGGATGTCATAGGCAAACACTGTGCTCTTGACTTTAACCTATGGGTTCCACTTCATGTGGGTTGTATTTTTCATACATCAGGGGTTTTTATAAATTTACTATTCAATCCAGCAGCCCTACTTTGTTCGCAAAATATAAGCAAAACAAATATGTCAGAGTAATGATGCTAGGACTCTCTCTTATTGAAAAAAGCAGTTTATTAATACCTTATTGCTACAAGCTAGATCTTATTATCATCTTGGGTCATTTAGAATCTTATTAGGTATTCTGCTGGTGGATGAATAATCCTGTGATAAATTCTTTGCCATGTCCTTCACAGTTGTCATAGCAGGATCATAAACAGCATTTATAACAATCTAGCCTAGAGGAAGCGGCTGACAATGGTCTGCTTAGCATGCAGGAAATATTCAGATCGGCTGTGTCTGGTTAGACACAAGCCCACAAGAGAGATCCCAAAGTTAAATGTAGCATGGGTTTCTCTGAAGATTCCCCTTCAGAAAATGCATGAGGTCAGGGACGTGGGGACCAAAAGCACTTTGGAAGCCACAGATAGTTTCCTCCCGTCAGATCTGCTGGGCAGCAGGAGGAAAGCCCAGGCACAGGCCATTTTATTCTTGACAGGCTGTTCAGGTCTTTATTTGAAAACTCCAGATCAAAGTATAAATTATTTTATATTGACTGATTTTTGTTCTCATTTTTAACTTCACATACAAAACTGCGATTCACCTCTGTTACTGCTATCTAATTAGTGCATTTGATGAAAAGATGAGTCTGAAAGAGAATAAGATTATTGGTGTAATACCCAGCATAAGCCAGGTACTTTTGCTCTATTCCAAAACTCTAGATTCAAGCACTTATAAAAGCCCACGTTTTATATATGTGTGTGTGTATGAATTTTGTGTTATACATATATACATACATATATATATACACACACACACACACACACACACACACACACACATACATACACATCCGTGTGTGTGTTCTTCACATAGGAAGAACTATGAGTAGATTAGGGTAAATCTGCCACCGCCATTCTTAGAAAAATCCAGACAAGAGGCAAATGAGCTGTCCAATATTTTTCCAGTTTCATTTCCTGCTCTTCCCAGCCACTCACCTCACAACTAACTAATCCACAATTAATTTTTCATTATTCTCTAAATACCTCAGGCCCTTCTCCAAGTCTGGGCTTTTATAAAAGCTTTTGCCTTTGTCTAGAATGCCCTTGGCTCTTTTTTCTTTGCCAGCTGTCCTAAGTTAAATTCTTTCAGAATCAAAACCTGAAACGAGCATTTGAGGAAAAGTAATTTATTTTGGAGGTGACTCCAGGAAGCACAGGTAGGGACTCCAGGATATGAAACAGGGAAGAGAAGGAATTCCATCATGAGTGCAAATTATGAGCAACTGAGGCTTAATCCCCCTAGGGACCTCTGAGAGACAGTGTAGAATACATCTCAGATTGCTCACTTCTCCAAGGGGCAAGGAATCTGGGGTATTTATCACCTGTTCCATTGGTCATTGTGAACTGCTCCTAGCAGGTACTTAACTCTCCAGCACTTCCAGCCTGCTCCCTGCACTGAGCCTGCTCTCAGACAGGTTAGAAGTGGTGGGGTCAGGGAACATCCTAATGGTGAATGCCAAGAAGATGTGGGTGGGACACTGATAGCATCTAACTCCCAGGCCAAGTCCTCCTTATTCTTCAAGCCTTAGTCTAAGTGCTATTTTCTCTGAGAAAGCATCTTTGATTCCCCCAGTCTAAGTTAGACAGTCCTTCACTCAATTCTCATAGCATGATGCTTAATCATAGCACTTATTAGATCATATTATAAATATAACTGTCTTCCCCTCTAAGTTATACACTCTTTCAGGGAATGGGTTGTGCCTGACTCATGTTCGTATCACCAGTATAGTCCCTGACACATTAAAGAAACTCAGTAGATCTATGCATTCCGCAAACATTTATTGAGGACCTACCATATGTCAGACACTATCCTAGGAGCTGAGGGATAGAACAGTGAACAATATATTCCATCCTTATAATGGGGAGGGGAGTTATAATGGACAGAAGTAGGGGAAAAAATATAGCCAAATCGATATGATAATTGCGGGTATTAGTAAACACTATAATGAAAATAAGAGAGTAAGAGGTGAGGGGTGGTTGCTATTTTGGCTAGGTTGCTGCGAAAAGGCTTTTTCTGAGAAGGTAATATATGAATAGAGATTTAAAAAATAATGAGCATGGGTTAGAAGGGAGGGAGAAGTGAATAGGCAAAGCCCAGAAGATTTTTAGGGCAGTAAAGCTATTCTGTATGATATCATAATGGAGGATACATGTCATTTATCATACATTTTTCCAAACCCATAGAATATATAACACCAAAGGTGAACCCTAATGTAAACTATAAACTCTGGTGATTATGATGTCAGTGTAGGTTCATCAATTGTAATAAACGTACCACCCGGTGGGAATGGGGGGACAGGGAATATATGGGAAATCTCTGTACTTTTCACTCAGTTTTGCTGTGAACCTAAAACTGCACTAAAAAATAAAGTCTATTTAAAATAAATATGATGAGAAGGACCCAGACTTGTAAAGATATAGAAGAGAGTTCCAGGCAGACGAAATAACAAGTTCAAAGGCTTGGAGGTAGGAACAATCATGACATACTGGAAGGTCAGAAAAGCCAGGACAGTTGCACTGTATGTGCATGAATGAAGTGAATGAAGAAGAAAATGTCAGAAAAGCTCAGAGAGGCTGGCAGGGGGCATATTGAGTAGGGATTTTTTGCTATTTTAAACTAAATCTAACACCCAAAATCAACTAGAAGAAAATTCAAGACTACATTTCAAAGTATTTTCCTCAACTGTCTGGCTATTTAGAGGCTAAGGTTGACTTCTGGACTCACTTTTCATGATACCCGCTTCAGTTTGTCTGGTTCAAGCACAGGGCTGCAATGTTGATTAGAATGCTTTCTCAATTACCTATTTTCTCACACATTCAAGGCAACACCAAAGGTGCCATCTTCAAAATAGCCAAAGCAAAGAAAAATAATTCTTTTATGGTGAGTGCCTTCTTGCATCAGCTCTGTTACAACTGACCTTTCGAAAGTCCTTTATCATAATATCCTCATTTTCCTCTTGAGCAAAGTAAAGAGTAAGGACTAAATGGTTTCTAGAGTATCTGACAGCCCTATAAGTCTGCACATTAAATTGTATAAGATAAGAATAGAAGTTATATGGTTGATACTTTTATTTAACTTTTTTAATAGGAAATTTTAAAAATTCATAGAAGTAGAGAGAATATATAATGAACCTGCATGAAGCCATTATCGATCTTCACAATTTATGAGCATTGTGTCATGGCTGGCTTTTTTTCACACACATTGAAATTTATACAACCAAATGTCCACAACCCCTTCAAGGTGGATGCCCTGAGACTCCATCCCCATATGGAGTAATGTGGCACGTTCTTCTGCATATTCACGGCAGGGGAGGGTTGACTTGAGGATACAGCTTAGAATCAAAGCCAGAGAATAAGGTAGATGATCAATCAGATGACAAATATTAAATAATACATATTGAGTTTTCATATTGAAAATAAATAATTTAAGACAGGAAATAGCCTCTTTTTTAATAACTGGATAAAAATGGCTTTGAAAATAAATATATGTTTTGAGTCATGGATATCCACTACTGGAAGAAGTGGTTTCATATATTTACTCACTAGTTTTTCAGTAAATACTGCACATGAGGCCCAGGAATAGACATTGAGAGAGATACAAACATGCATGAGACAGTTTTTTCTCAAGGAACTCAGAATTCAATAGATCAGAATTTGAGGGGTGATGCTGGCTCTGGCATCTACGTTCCAGCATGCCTGACCGCACAGCAGTCTCATCATCATATCTGGGTATTCTGACTTGTTCTTGCTTCCCTTTCCAAGGCAGCTTTTGTTGCAGTTAACAGTCACCTGTCTCCACCTTGGAGGACAAACACATTTAATTCTAACATGTTTTCCTTCTCCAGCCCAAGAAACAGGGTAGTCTGCTTTTCCTCAAACCCTGCATATGGAGGTTGAGATATATGCTGCACTTGACGAGGCATTCATAGACACCCGCTGCCAGGGCCCTTTGCGATGTGCAGTTTGCTTTCCTGAAGTGTCTGACACCACTAGATCAATTGCTCCCACAATTCCCAGGGAGTGAATGTGCAACTCTCTCACTGATTGACTGACTTAACACCAGCCAATTAGAGCTTAAACTGTCTAATTAAGATGGAGACAGAGCCATCAACTCGCTGAATCCTGAGGCCTGTTAACTTTACCTAAACAATAGAATGATGTCAGGTGTGTATTAGCACTGGGAATAACTAGTAAAACCAGATTAAAGCACTTTGCAAATATAAAACACTCTGGGAATGTTAACAAGGATAAGCAAAGATATGTCTAGACAAAAGAAAAAGCTAAAACCTGTACAAATCCATACACAATTCTCTAAAATCCTCTTTCAACATATATACTTCTGAATTCACTTTCCGTCTAAATAACACAGAGCATCATTATACAGGACTCTACAATAAATTACTTCCATTTTTATTTCTGTTTGTGTGTATGTGTGTGATTATCATTGACCAATATTATTTACTACACCACAACTATTAAGACAGCTCTATTATCCTTGTTTGGCCACAATTCACAATTAATATGTGCTTCTTTCTCAACTCCTAGATCAATATCATAATTATTCTTCATTTTCCCCTCCTCTAAGAACAATAAAACTGCTCATTTCAGAGGCATAATGATTGTCACACTCTCCAAGAGCAATTGATAAATATTTACTGATTTGCTTTAAAATCAGACAGTTCACTTATGAAAAGATTTAAATTGCCCACCCAAAACATTCTTTTTTCATTATAAAACTAGTAACTGCAACCAAAAGAAATATACATGGAGAGATATCAGAATCATACTTGTTTAGCCAAGCACAATGATTTATAAACACCACAGCAGAGAGACACCATCCTAGTCCATCTCCAAAGCTATAACTGTGTCGGCCCCTGAGATAATATTTAGCAAAGAGGCATTTTAAGAAAGTCAGCACAAGAGAGAGAGAAAAACATCTTCTCAGGTATATGTATGTTATTAATCATAATTAAGCCATCTCTGACAGCTTCTTGGCAACAGAGATGATGAGTTCCTCTCTCTGACATCAAAATCCTAGAGGAATACTTGTTATTTTGTTATCAACTTCACTGGTCTTTACACCTATAATATCCACTCTGAGAATATGAGGTTTTAGAGAAACCTGAGCTATGAAAATGACTGTTTGCCCACCCCAGACACTGTGTAAGGTATAACATAAGCTGGGATCTTACTAAGACACACTCTGGGGTTAAAATGTGAATTCCAGGAAAACACATGGCCTGCCCCATAATGCATTTCCATTGAAGGGTCATCCTTCAGAGTTGTTGGTTTTATCTGTGCAGGTAGCTCTGCACTTTTGATTTCCCATTAAATTGGAAAGGGAGCACTTGGTTCCCACTGCAATGGCATCCTCTGATAAGATGGTGAGAAATGGAAAATGGATCTGTTTCAAGAGAGATTCATTTTAATAAAACCAAACAAGAACCTTGCTTCCATTTAATCATGGCCAATTTCATTAATGTACTTTCTAAAATGATGCCGCTTTGGAAAAATCCTTATGATGGCTATGTCCTAGAGGAAACAATCATCAGGATTTCATTTGGGTGTCTCTGCGGGTGATTTTGAGGAATTTATTCTGATTGTCTATTGATCACAAATTTCAGCCAAGTTTCTCTTAGAACCAGCAAGGAGATTTGGCCCATTGCATGCAAATTCCCAGCTCACTTTTTGTTGTATTCTTTCCCTGAAAACATGGGCATAAAAGACTTGACTATTTTGGCACCTATTTAATAGCATAGGTTGAGATTTGGATGGTTCTCAACACGGTATGTTTCTACGTGAAAAATGATCACTGCTATCCTTAAATTTCTCTCTCTTGATCATTCTCCTTCTTAGGCTGTCTTTACTTTCTTCTTCTGACCACTTTTCTCTCTTTGCCTTCGTTTGGACTTTACTTGTCCCTCTATCCTTCCCTCTGTCTCTTTCTCTCAGTCTTCTCTCACAATGTCTATCTTCATCAATTCAGGCTGAGAAGGGTGGAGGTCGAGTGAAGACAAATGGTTTTGTCTCTATTATGTAGGTGAATTAAAAATAAGTAAATTTAAAAATCTTAGTTTTCAGCTTAAATTTTCTCAAAGAGATCTAAAAGTGGAATATGTGATGTTTTGGGGTTGGAAGGGATCCCAAGAGAAGATAAATATGTTAACTTCTTTTATCATGGCAGGACTGCCCTCCTCTTCCCTCAAACAGTTATTCATTAATGAATGGTTTGTGCCTCTACTAACTTAAATATCATGACTATAATGTATTTTTTAAATATAATCTTTAAGACATTAAAATCACCATCTAAGCTGATTTGGTGTTTTATTGTCTATTTTTGGTTGTGCCTCATCATAGTGAGACCCCATGGAATTTAGCAATTAGCATGAATACAGCAGTTTGGTAATCAAAAGTCATTAAAGTATCAAAATACAGTCTTATCGAGGTTCTCTTATATTGACTGCCTATGAGTCACGCTTTAAGAAGCAACCACCTCTTCTCTTCCTATCAGCCATCCACTCGGCAGCCACGAAGCAGCAGACATGCATGAGTGCATCTCCATCCACACTGGCCAGGCTGGTGTCCAGATCGGCAATGCCTGTTGGGAGCTCTACTGCCTGAACATGGCATCCAGACTGATGGCCAGATGCCAAGTGACAAGACCATTGGTGCAGGGAGATAATTCCTTCAACATCTTCTTCAGTGAGACAGGCACTGGCAAGCATGTGCCCAGGGCAGTGTTTGTAGACCTGGAATCCAGGGTTGTTGACAAAGTTCGCACTGGCACCTTCCGCCAGCTCTTCCACCCTGAGCAGCTCATCACGGGCAAAGAAGATGCTGCCAATAACTATGCTCGTGGGCACTACAACATTTGCAAAGAAATCTCTGACTTTGTCTTGGACTGAACTTGGAAACTGGCCAACCAGTGCACAGAGCTTCTTGGTTTTCCACAGCTTTGGTGGAGGAATGGGTTCTGGGTTCACCTCCCTGCTGATGGAATGTCTCTGTTGATTACAGCAAGAAGTCCAAGCTGGAGTTCTCCATTTACCCAGCTGCCCAGGTTTCCACAGCTGTAGATGAGCCCTATAACTCTGTCCTCACCACCCACACCACCCACACCACCCTCGAGCACTCTGATTGTGCCTTCATGGTTGACAACGAGGCCGTCTACAACATCTGTCATAGAAACCGAGATATTGAGTGCCCAACTTATACTAACTTGAATAGATTGATAGGTAAGATTGTAACTTCTATTCCTGCTTCCCTGAGATTTGATGGAAGCCCTGAATGATGATCTGACAATTCCGGAACAACCTGGTGGCCTATCTTTACATCTAATTCCCTCTGGTCACCTATGCCCCATCACACCTGCTGAGAAAGCCTACCGTGAACAGCTTTCTGTAGCAGAGATCACCAATGTGTGCTTCGAGCCAGCTAACCAGATGGTGAAATGTGGCCCTTGCCATGGTAAATACATGGCTTGCAGCCTGTTGTACCATGCCAACGTGGTTCCCAAAGATGTCAATGTTGTCATTGCCACCATCGAGACCAAACATACCAACCAGTTTGTGGACTGGTGCCCCACTGGCTTCAAAGTTGGCATTCATTACCAGCCTTACACTGTGGTACCTGGTAGAGACCCAGTCAAAGCACAGCGAGCTGTGTGAGTGCTGAGCAATACCACGGCTGTTGCTGAGGCCTGGGCCCACCTGGACCACAAGTTTGACCTGATGTATGCCAAGCGTGCCTTCGTTCATGGGTACACAGGTGAGGGCATGGGGGAAGGAGAGTTTTCTGAGGTCCGTGAGGACATGGCTGACCTTAAGAAGGATTATGAGGAGGTTGGTGTGGATTCTGTTGAAGGAGAGGGTGAGGAAA
This sequence comes from Pteropus medius, assembly GCF_902729225.1. Taxonomy (NCBI): domain Eukaryota; kingdom Metazoa; phylum Chordata; class Mammalia; order Chiroptera; family Pteropodidae; genus Pteropus; species Pteropus medius. Next base: position 16,967,851 of record NW_024342473.1, on the reverse strand, counting down.
AAAGAGAGGAATATCAAAGTTAAAATGTCACAAAGGTGCTGCTTTTACAGGGAAGCTTATTCTGTTTTAAACATTTAAAAGTTGTGATATAATCAGTGAATCTGTATGTAGCAGTGCATGCTATTATGTACAACTACTGGCTTTGTTACAGGCCCAAATGGTCTATTTCTCTGACAGATTTGAATAAAATATTCCCTGTCTTAAATGAGGAAAAACAAACAAAGAAACAAACAAACAAACAACAAAACAGTCTTGCCTGTTTCTGAGGACTTGTTACAGACTCTAGGTCTTTCTTTTTAAATGATCACTTTATTTCTGTTAGAAAACTATCTACCACAAAATTTTATTTAGATAGAAAACAATTTAGGTTAACATATTGACGTGTTTGAAATAACACTAGGAAAGTGACTCAAATGTCAATTAGCAATAAGTTCTTAGTCCACTAGTAATTATTCTAACAAAAAGAACACCAAAGTTGCTCTATGCAACTATATATACAATATATACTATCGGCACATGGTTCCTTTAAAAAAAAAAAAAGTAAAATTGTAAAATAGGGATTCTGTCAACTGTCAAATAAAAATTTAAGAAAAATTATGGTTATTTATTTTTTCTTTCAGAATACTCATTTAAATATTGCTGAGGAAAGAAAAAGTAGAAGAAGAAACTTCATTGTAAATGTTTAATTCACCATGAAGTTTAGAGAAGGAAAAAGTTTTCCTCAACCCTCTTAAGGTGCCTAGCTGGGTTTGAAAATTGAACTGATGTATTAACATGAGAGAAACATACCACTTTATTTAATATATTTTACATGACACTGGAGCCTTCATAGGGAAATAAAGACCCAAGAAAATAGTTAGACATAAATATTCTTATGTTGGGTTTGATAAAGAGTGGACAGTCGTGTAGTAACATGATAGGTCAAAGAGTCTAAGATAATTGTAGTAAACTGGGAGAAACTGCTTAGATTCTTCTTAACATCTATCTTCAGAGATAAGGATGCTCCTTTCCTCCAGGTATAGGGAGGGCACCCCTCACATGAAGGTTTATGACCTGTTTCAAGGGAGAAGGGTGAGGAGAAGGTCAGAATGACCTTCCTTCTGTTTTCTCAAACTCCTTCAGCTTAATATATTCAATATGCAAAGGTGCCATATTTGGAAGAGCATGTCCTGAATCCCAACAGAAGTAAATGTGGGTTTCAATTTAAACTGATAAATGCAATTCTGAGAACTTTGGCTTCTCATGTTTCTACAAGTTACTGCCCATTGCGTCATTGGTGAAGTTGATCTCGTCTTCCTATCACTAAAGTATGGGCGTGTAGGGGGTGAAGGTTAGAAAAGGGGAGCATGTGTCCAAAAGTCAAGCCTTCCTGTCCCCAAGAGAACTTATTCTTGAATTTATTTTCTTTAAAATATCCCCAGTTTCAGATAGATTGATGCCCAGCACACATGGGACCTTATAGTTCTTCACATCTGTAACTCATTTCTATTTCTTAAAAAATTGACGTTTGCTTTAAGTGCCCAAATCTCCCCTGACCAGAAGAGGTGTTAGCTTCAGACAGTTTGCTATCATTATTTATAAAGCAAACGCTTGGACTTTTAGAGTAGCACCAAAAGCGAGAGAACTGAGGTGACCAAAAGAGAGAAGCTTTCTGGGAGCTCTTCTGGAAGTTTCCGTGTTTGGCATGTCTATTTCTAGTGCCACTAATATTAAGAAAAAACATCAAGTTTGGACAGTTTGAACCCACCTCTGATGTCATCTGCTAATCTTTAAGACCAAATGGATTCAATGTAAAGTTGTCCTATCAACGATTTAAAGTTTCTTTGGTGTAGGATTATGAAAATGTGCTAACCTGAAACAACACTTATTTTTTAAGTGTACTTTATTTTCATCATATTTGCAGTCTGTTCTGTGCTCAAGAAATAAATGAGAATAATCTCTGAAGCTTAAAGCAACTAAAAGAGATTAACATTGAAAGACAAAGGACTTAGATGCCCTTTCTCCAGTCTAGAGAACGGGAAACATGGAAGTAACTTACTGGTTTCTTATAGGCAACTAGGTAAATGTGTATCTTCTAGCTTGCCCACATTACTATATGCCAACAATAATATATTATATTTCATGCAGGTTATATCACATGTCAGAAATAAAAACAGACTTAAACACTTAATATTAAAACCAATATTTTTAAATCAGGGTTCTTATATGGCATTTGTAGGTATTCATATTTGTACCTCCCTTATAGCCGCGGTCATATAAAATAAGCATCCCATATGAAGTTTCCATCTAAGAAATCTCAAAGGTTATTTTTATTATGGAATATTTAATGGAAACAAGGAAACAAGATTTATTTCTTAAGGAAATGAAACATTAGAGATACTGCTGAGGCCCCTTGAGTATCCCAAACTAATTCATCCCTGCCCCCATAAAGACTCCATTAATAATCAACTCTGGACAGGGCAGCTGTGTTGCAGAATTCACACTGGCCCCCGGAGTTGTTCCTGGCAGCATCCTTGAAACTGGGATTATACTTTATGTTTTCCTCATTTTCTTTCCATCGCTAGAGCATCTACATTAGAGTAGGAAGATAAGAAACAACTGAATATTTAAAATATCTAAATTTCCCCAAAATGAAGTTATATTCCCAACACAGAAGGCCAGTGCTTGATAAAACCAGAAATTAGTTTTTACAGGGAAACAGTAGGAAAAACTGTTCACCAAGTGGTCCCTTTCTTTTCTTTTTCCCTGTCTTTCCCTGGTTCTATTCCCTTTCTGTTAAAAAAGAAAAGATTTTATTTTGTAATTCAAAGTATTTCCATACTCTCTTCCATTACTTCCAACTTACATAAGATAACACAATTCCCCATGTACCACAACAATGTTTAACAATGTTATTATCTTGCCATATTTGCTTCATATTTTTTAAAAGAAATTTTAAAAGAAATCATCATTGATTGAGCTAATAGAGCTAAAGCCACAACAGTAAAGTGTCTTTAGTACTCATAAGTACTATAAGTACTCAAAGTACTTATATGCTCTGCCATCAGCAGCTTGAAAGAGGACCTGTTTCTTCATATTAGGGTGCATAATAATGGGTTGTCACCCCACTCCATAACCCATTAGGGGATCTCTAATATCTCAATCCAAAGAAGTAATTTTTAGGCATTAGTGATAGGCAGATATGGAAGACTTAGAAAGGGGGACTTTAAGTATCTCACATATTTGTTATTGTTAGAACGTTCCCATGATATCTCTTGTCCTCCTTATCCAATCCCCATACTTTAGCCAGAGTGATCTTAAAAACCATATCTGATCATTCCATTCCCAACTTTAAACTCTTGGGTACCTTCCTATCACATTAAGGGGAAATCCCAAGCCCTTTACCTCACACAGCCAACAGGACCTCTCACCTCTCTCTTCTCCTCTGCACTAACACACTGACCTTTCAATATCTTAACAGCATTATACTCTTTCCATGTTTCTTTCACCTGAAATGTTCTTTCTTCTTTGTAGTTTAACCAGCTCTGAGTCATCTTTTAGGTCTCAGCTTAAAAGTTCTTGAATAGAAAAAATTTCCCTAGCCCTTTCCTACATCTAAATCAGGTCTCCCTAATATAATTTTATTAAATCTCTTAGGTTTTTTAAACCATATTTTGCAAATATATATTTATTTGTATGAGTATTTGTTTAATGACTGTTTCTTTTTATTAGACTGCAAGCGTGATGAAGACAGGGACTTCGAATCATTATTTTTCACTTTGAAATTTACCAGCATAGTATCTATCTCTTATATAATCAATCATTATTTATTGAGTAAATGGGTGGGGATTTCTTGCTCCAGACTTCAGGATTTAAAGCTTCCTTTCCCAAGAGTGCATGTTTGCCCTAATATTGCACCCTTTTGCTCAATTAACTCACATGTATCTACTCTCCTTCTTAACTCCCTTCTCCCAAACATTTGCATCTTTCCTCCCATTTAGAGAAATGAGCTAAAGATTGGTAATAAAAAATATGTCTTAGGTTGATGACATATATACTAGCCTATCTGTACGAAGTATTGCAAAAATAAGTTGTCACTATTACATGGCATATGTGCAATGAAAGATTTATTTCAAATTTTATGAGGATCTTTTTAAAAGATACCATAAGAATACCTCCATGGGTCCAAGATAACTTTAATAGGCAAAAATGGTCAAACTAATAAACCAAGTAGCTATTTTGCAAAATGGTATGAACAAAGAATTCTCAACTCTAAGCTTGAAGATAGTGCTAGTCGATGAAGCAAACATCAGGTTAAAAAAAAAAAAAAGTAGTTTTGAACAGAATTGCAAGGATCATTAACTGCAACTGAACAGTCACGTTCCCATAGGACGTTCTTACAAATACTATGTACCATCTTGTCATCTAATATTCAGAGACACATTTGGAGATATAAAATTGGATTTTGTTCCTGGATACAAATGTCTCTCAGGTTATAGTTAAAAAAAAAAAAAGCAGTAAAAGGTGGAGCATCACTAAATTAAAACCCCATACTTAAAATTAATAAGTCAATACCCTGAAGAATGTTTTTTCAAAACCTGATAAATGTTTTTACATACATATTTTCAAACGTCTTTGTTCGTCCTCACACAATTCCACCCAACTATTCTATGTTTCCTGTTCCTGCAAGAACTCTGGATATGACTTTAGTGAATTTTAGAGCTCACGTCTCCCTTCAAAACTGAGAATTGTTCTCGTCCCCAAAAAAGCTACAAATGAAAAACAGTGTTGAATCCAAAATTCAAAATGTTGACTAGAGGATGTTGCCAGCTATGTTCTTCTGGGATCTTTCTTTTGTTTCCCAGAAGCCCACAATCCTCACTCTCTTCAGAGAGATGCTCCAGGCCAAGGAATGACCAGGCTTCTATTTCCTTCTCGATCTTGCTTCCAAATTAGTGATTAAAAGTGGAAGAGTGGGAGGAGTGAATGAAAGACCCTCCGGTGAAACTTTCAATTGAGTCATTTTAGCCCTAAGCACATTCGTTGTGTTGGTGAAGGAAAATCTCAACCAATTTGAGGCCTACTTTCACCAACAGTACCACACTTCCCAGCTTGCCTCTGTGCAGCTAAATGCACTCCTTTCAGCTTACTTTTCCTACTCTTATTTTCCTCTGTAAAAGGTTTTTTTTGTTTGAGTAGATGTAATTTTTAACACGTCGTTATTTATCATTTAGCAAGATTCTAATAGGAAATTGTTTTTTAGATCAGTTATTTATTATTTAACATTTATTTAAACTGTATAAAAGGAAAAGATATTTCTCTAGTCACAACACTCTGTCATCAAATGTGTGGGTTTTCCACATCAAGTAATTGCCCAATTTTCTGCAGACACCCACTGGGTGTTCTACAATTTAATTCAATTTTGACACTAACTACCCAGTTAGTGAAGACCCCACAGGTTAAGGGCTCAGTCCCACAAGACTGCCACATTTCAGACTCCAGTCACAAGTACTGGTGCCCAGAGTATCCACCCTTCTGTCCAGCTTGCCTACAAATTAGAGGTACTCACAACCCCCTCCTCGGGTTTGATAATTTGCCAAAATGGTTCACAGAACTTGGCAAAACACTTTACTTACATTTACTAGTTTATTATAAAGGATGTTATAAAGGATACAAATGAATAGCCAGATGAAGAGGTACACAGGATGAGGTCCGGAAGAGTCCCAAGCACAGAAGCTTCAATTCCAGTGAAGTTGGGGTATGCTACCCCTCAACACATGTATGCTTTCACGGTGGTTTAAGAGGTTTTTGTGGAGGCTTCAACTTGTAAGCATGATCAATTATTAACTTCCCTCCCCAGAATGAGAGGTTGGTCTGGAAGTGGGGGGAAGGAGGGGTCTGAAAATTCTATACTTTCAGACATGGCTTGGTCTTTCTGGTGACCAGTCCCCATCCTGAAGCTATCCATAAGTCCCCAGCCATCAGTTATCTCATTACCAAACAAAAAAGACACTCTTAGCACTCTAGAGTCCAAGGGTCTTAGAAGCTCTTGTGTTTGGAACCAGGGATGATGAACAAATATTATAACAAAAGATGCTCCTATTATCCATATCACTCAGGAAATTATAGGGGTTTTAGAAGCTCTATACCAGGAATTGGGAATTAAGACCAATATATATTTCTTATGTCATAGTATCACAACATGATACATATCCATTGCAGAAACATTGTGAAATATAGAAAAACTCAGGAAGCAAATAAATTTATAATCCCAACATTCAGAGATAATATTAATGTTTTGGAGTATAGTCTTCCAATCTTATTTCTATGCCTATTTATATACCTATCATATTCCAATCTTTTCCATAGGAAAGAATGTGTATGTGGGGGGAGGGGCAGGGAGAGAACGTGTGTGTATATGTATTTGTGTCTGTATGTACTTTTATAAGTCTCTTAAGTCCATCTTGGAACAATCTAAGAAGTGGATAGAAAGACAGAAATGGATAGATGATAGAGATAGATAGATAGATAGATAGATAGATAGACAGATAGACAGACAGACAGACAGACAGACAGACAGATAGAGAATAGATAGACATTTTCCCCTGAAGAGTCCTAAGCACAGAAGTACTGGATGATCTAAATCCTCAGCTGCTTCTTTGACAATGTCAAAATTGTTTCTTTCCAACAACTTCTATCAATAAATAATATTCCTGCTTACTCAATCAGAAGCAATTGTTGACCAAGTGATAAATGATGGCTTAGAGGTTATGTGATTCCAGTCTTTCCATCTTGAGTCCTAAGAGTATTCAGGTTGATGGAAGACTGACCACAGGTAAAGAGTAAACACTCCCCATGGACATGTCGCATGCTATCAGACCATACAGCACATTATACTTTAAATTGTTTATATAGCAAAACTAGATTGCCAGTGGAAATGACAAATCTCTTAGCATTCTCCTTTCTAGTTGCAATCTGTGAAAAAGCAGACAATTGCTCTCAAGTTATATCAAGACTAGTTTTTTAATGTTTTGTTTTGAATTACAAATCAACCTGAATTCAGTTCCCAGAGGGATGGCATAATTAAGAACGATAATTGTCTGTACCACCTGCCTTAGGCAGGCTGTAGCAGGAACACCTAGAACAGATGCCACCTGGAACTCATGGAGTAAAAACCCACGACCAAATTTCTCTTTAACAGATATTCTACCTTGCCCTACGCCTCCTCTGATAACCAACTGAAACTATTTAAAAATGCAAATATCTAATAGCATATGTAGTCCATAAGATTTCATTTGGGCCATATCTATGTGGCTGTTTTGTGCTAAAACCCATAGAAATTTGTTGCCACTATGCCATTCTCCAACCCCAAACCAGAAGAGTATACTGAAGGGTTTCCAATATATCTGAACTATGTTAACGAGAAAGAACAAAGTTGTCCACTTCCAGGGACCCACCACTTGAATTCTCCTTCCCTTCTGCCTTCCCTTCCTGCTTCCCTCTTTTCCTTTTATTTATTTATATAGCTCAATACTTTGAGGGTTTACTGTTGAGATGGATAGTTTTTTTTAATTAAATAATTCAGTAGAATATTGGTTTTCGGAAAAATTTTTACATCCTAGTTTTATCAACAAATCTTCTAATTCCCTATCCTAATTAGTCAAGATGTGTTTAGAAAAGGTAACTTTATTGTAATATTAATGCAGCTCAATTTGAAAAATTTTTATTGAGCATCTAATTTATTCTGACACTGTTCTAGGTATTGAGGACTCCAAAATAAGGAGACAAAACTCATATTCTTGAATGTCCTAGTTAACTAGATACTTCATAAACCTTGAGTGAAATAGCTTAATTTTTAAAAAAATATACTTTGATTAATTTTAAACATTTGAATGTTTTTTTGAATTTTAATATATAAATACAAGGGTTTTTTTTTTTAATTTTATAGCCTTTATGATTAACTTAATATCTGTTCCTGATGATGATGAGTGGCAAAAGTCAATTGTACCTGTTCAATGGATACTTTCAGGAGTATCTGCTTAGCTCAGACACATTTTTGTGAGAGACCGAGTGGGGGCAAGGCGGGGTGGGTGAAGGAAAGAAGGGGAGAGAGAGCGAGCGAGCAAGTGAGTGAACAGCCTCCACGTTAAAGTCTATGAAACCCAACCCTCCTGATCATGAATGAACCAGAAGTAAACATAGGACTCAACCTGATTTCAGAGTTGGTTTCACTTCTGGCTATAGTGGATAAGCTTGGATCAGAAGAACCCTCCCACTGACTACATCTAGAAAAGGTAGACAATAAAGAATTTGTTTGAAGGTAGAACACTAAAATGCATCAAGACTTGGGAAAGTAGGATCTCAGAGAGAGATGACTCACAGAATTGAATATAATTTTGCCCTATAGGCATCTATTGATTCTAAAGTAATGGCAGAAGGGCTTAGAAAATAAGCAAAACCTCAGTAGGCTTACAAGACTGTAGGGAGAATTGGAATTTAGAGCCCACCAAGGAACAGTGGTCATGCTAAAGGTGAACTAGAAATCGACCAGCCCTCACAGTGACTAAAGTTCACTTTTCAATCAGTGTAATCCCAGACTAGATGAAGATGATCTGTCCTTGTGGCAGACAGCCTCTAAGATGGCTCCCAGTGATACACATTTCCTGGTACTTATGTCCTTGGGTAATCCCTGAGCCTGAGCTGGATCTAGTGACTGCATTCTCACAAACAGAACTGGCAAAAGTGATCTCACTTCAGAGATCAGGTTATAAAGAAATGATCCAGTCTTGCCCACCCTCTCTGCTTCTCTCACTTGCTCTGCGGAGCTAACCTAGAAGGAAGTCTATATGCAAGAAATCAATATCTGGCAAATAGCCAGCAAAGACCTGAGGCCTTCCAACAGTCATGTGAGTGAGATTGGAAGCAGGTCTGGCCCAAGGGGAGCCTTCAGATGAGACCACAGCCCCTGACAATACTTGAATTTCAAACTTGTAAGAGACTTAAATACAGAGACACCCAACTAAGCCACACTGGATTCCTGATACACAGAATCACTAAGATAATAAATGTTTGTTTCCTGAAGCCACTGAGTTTAAGGGTAATTTGTTACTCAGCAATAGACAGCTAATATAGCCTCCATCTTAATGACAACCAAAGTAAAAATAAATCATCTCTTGAGGACTATAAAATTAATTAGATTTCAAATGGCAGAGGACCTGAACAGACACTTCTCCCTAGAGGACATACAAATGGCCTACAAACATATGAAAAGATGTTCAACATCACTAGCTATTAGGGAAATGCAAATCAAAACCACAATGAGATACCATCTTACACCTGTTAGAATAGCTATAATCAACAAGACAAGTAATAACAAATGTTGGAGAGGATACAGACAAAAAGGAACCCTCATACACTGCTGGTGGGACTGCAAATTGGTACAGCTGCTATGGAAAACAGTATGGAGATTCTTCAAAAATCTAAGAATTAACCTACCATATGATCCAGCAATCCCACTACTGGATATTTACCCCAAAGAGTTGAAAACCCATATCTGAAAAGATATTTGCGCACCAATGTTCATAGCAGCATTATTCACAGTGGCCAGGACATGGAAGCAACTGAAGTGTCTTACAATAGATGATTGATCAAATATATGGTAGCTGAAGGAAACTGGACTTTGGGTGGTAATCACACAATAGAATATATAGATGTCAAATTATCATGTACACCTTAAAATTATATAATTGTATTAACCAATGTTACCCCAATAAACTTAAAAAAATAAAATAATTTAAAAAATTAAAAAGTAGATGATATGATAGAGAATTTCAGCAGAAAACTTAAAAGTATTGTTTAAAAAGATTCAAACAGAAATTATAAAACAAAAAAAACTGAAATGAAAAATTTAATGAATTATTTTAATAGCAGATTAGACATAGCTAAACGGGAGTACTGAGGACTGGAAAATTTTCATAAAAAGAAAAATAGACTTAAGTATGCACTAAAAGAATAAAGATAAAATTTTTTTTTTAAATACTACATATAAACATTTTATGGGTAAAATTATAAAACTATTAAAAGACAGAAAAGAATATTAAATGAGAGAAAAGATGTACAGTGATTATTAGGGGAAGACTCAATTGATCTCTAAATACAATGCAATTGCAATCAAAACCAGTGGTCTGTGTGTATTGTGTGTGTGTGTGTGTGTGTGTGTGTGTGTGTGTGTGTAATTTGATAAGCTGACTCTAAAATCTATATGGAAGTAAAAAATTATGAAATAGCAGAGATAATTTTAAAGAATAAAGACAAGGAGGAACTCACCAGCTTTAGAGACATGTAATAAATCCATAGCAATTAAAATATCTTTTATCACTTATCCTTGTGGCTCAGGGATAAATAGATCAGTGAAACAAAAGAAAGAGCCCAGAAAGTGACCCCCATGTAGACAGAAACTTGGAGTCATAACCAAACATCAAGAAAAGGAAAGACTAGTCACCAAATAGTCCTAGAACAACCAGCTCTCCACATTTAAAAAATTATTTATATCATAATTTGATATTTTGCACAAAAATATATTTTAAATGCACTAAGGACTACACGTGGGGAAAAAAGGTTCTAAAACATTTAGAAAAAAATTATACAAGAATATTTTTAGGACCTAATGGTATGGGAATCACTTTTCAAAACACAAAAGGCCTAAGTATATGGGAAAAGTGATAAATTTGGGTATATTAAAATTAAAATTTCTAATAAAAAGAAATCATAAAGTTAAAACGTAAAACCACAGTTCAGAAAAAATCTTGCTATTCTCACATGGAACCAATAAGAAATTAGTACCCAGAATATATACAGAACTTCTACAAGTCAATCAAAGACAAACGAAACAAAAGAAAAATTAGCAAAGGGGAATATGAAGAAGTAATTCACAAAAAAGAAACCTCGAATGACCAAAAACATAGGAAAAGTGCTCAACCTCAGTAAAAATAAGAGAAATTCAAATTAAAACAACAAAAAGATATTTCATACCATCAGATTGTCAAAACCTTTGAAAATATAACAATACCAAACTGGGATAAGATGCAGGATAACTGGAACTCTCATCCATTTTGAGTAGGAAAATAAATATGTACAACTGTGAAGAGCAACTTGGCAACATCTAATGAAGTTGAATATGTCCATATTTTACAAACCGATAATGCCACTCCTTGGCAAATAAGAATAATAATACAAACCTTCAGACAGGTTTATTATGTGCCAAACCCTGTTCTTAATGTTTATACATTAACTCATTTAATCCTTACAACAACTCCATTAGAAAAGTACTCATCACACAGAGAGGTTAAGTGACTTGTCCAAGACCACATAACCTAGTTGACAGCACAGCTAGGAGTATAGCCCAGCAATCTAATGCTAGAGTTTATGCTCTTAATCATTGTGTTATGCTATCTTTCTAGAGATCTTTTTGCATGTGTGTTTAGGAGACATATACTAGGATACTTAGAATTATCTGTAACATAAAAGTAAATGAATTGTTTTAATAGCCGATTAGACATAACTAAAGGGGAAAAATGGACTATTCACAAAAGAAAAATATCCAGACTAAAGTACCAATTAAAAAATATAGATAGAAAATACAAAAAAAAAGCTCTATATGCAAGAATTTCATAAACACAATTTTAAAAACTATTAAAAGACTAAAAAAAAGGGTCTAGCAGAAAAAAACGGGAAATAACTTAAATGCCATTAAAAGAAAAAGGAAAATAAATTGTGGTACCTTCATTAAATGGAATATGGCATAGAAGTTACAACGAATAAAATAGACATATGTATAAATAAAAATGAATCGAAAAACCTTAATGCTGAGTGATGACAAAAGTTACCAAAAGATAAATACCATATCATAACACTGGTCTAGTATTTGTTATCATATGTAACTACCCTATTAGGCAGAATTACTCCAGTGGTAATGAAACAATCTTCAGGGCCCCTTACCTGTCTGGGCTCATTCCATAGCCCTGGGAGGGGTTCTGGCAATGTGTTCATGTGGTTGTAAGTTTTGTAAAATTTGTATAAGCAAAATATTTTAACCACCCTTGATTAAGACAGTTGTCTTTTCTCACATCAACTTTGCCATCTTTCCCCTTTCCCTTCATATGAGGTAACACTGGAGCAACCATGGGCATTTTGGAAATCCGATTTAGGAGAAGTCAAGTTGCGGGCACATTTATGTTAGGTTTTGTGAGATATGTTCATGAACTTCACTACTCATTCAATGCAGGAATCAGTCCCAGGAATACTACTGCTGCCCACTGGTGTACCCTCAGGCATGGCATCATGATTCAAAGGAGCACTGTCTGAGGTCAGACCAAGGCCCTACCACACCAGGCCCTGGAAGTATGCTGAGTCAAAAACAAAAACAAAAAAAACAAAAACAAAAACTACCACCAACAACAAAGTTTGAAACGTATGGAAGCAGAAGCTGGTCTGTGGGGAATTCTTCCAGTCAGACACGTAAAATTGTATATAGGAGATTTAGTCTTCATTGACGCCTAAACAAAATAAAGTTCTCTCTTGTCAGGAACAGACTCATGATGAAGCAGATACAAATACACTGTTTTATTTTCTTTGGGGGGAAATCTTATAAAAGAGAATTTATCATAATTTCTGTGTTTATAAGGCAAAAGCCTATAGCAGTAGTATAAAAAATGAGCATTACTGTCTGCAAAGTTACATGATTAATGAGTTTTAACTATTAAGACTAAAAAATGTTTGACCAACCACGCTAAAGGAAAAAATGGTCTTTTTACTCAGATATTTTTTAGGTATGATACTTCTCTAAAAGTTCAGGAAAAATAACTACTTATAAATAGAAAACTATTTATTTAGAAAACTATATAAACAATATTACTAAATCTTTCACATAAAAGTATACAGCCAAAAAAAATTAGAGGAAAAGTATACAGAGGTATGTCAAATAGTAAACAAAAATATTATATTAGTTTTCTATATTTTTGTGATGTTCACAAGTTTTTAAAAGTTTTATAATTTATTATAATTAATTTTCTCATTATAAATAAATATTCACTTTAAAAAGCTACCAAAATAGTATAAGTTTCTGGTGTACAAAACTGGAACCTGCCCCAGTCACTGTATATTATTTATTTATGATTTATATACAGTAAAAGCTGAAAACATGCATGAGAAGAAAATCTAGCAACTATGGGATCTTACTTACCTTAGGAATGAGAAGAGGGGTCTCGGTGATGAGCATGGTGCTTCCCCTGTGTTCACAGCATTTTATATACTCAGTAACTATAATTCCTGAACTCTGGTGTAAGTATTGAATTACATCTGATACATGGTCTTATTAATAGAATTATTTTTTAAGAAAATGGATGGGAAAAGATTTGTTTCATTCAGAAAAATGGGATATCTTATCTCTATATTAAATAGATGCAGTTAAATTAAGTGAGATCCAAGGTTTAAGAGGGCTTTGCACATTATAAAATACTGTCAAATTTTATACAGTTTGTAAAAGGGCAATCTACATACAACTATTAAAATAAAATAAGAATATTAATATCTTAAATTTATTGAGTACTCAGTATATGTCAGGTACTCTTCTGTGTGTCTGGTATGTATTTATCTCATTTAATACTTCCAATAAGCCTATGAAGAGGTACTATTATTATTCTCATTTTACATATCAGATCAAATATGTAACTTTTCGATGGACCTATATTTACCGAAACTTATTTAAGACCTATAAAATACTTAAAAAGTGAGTCATTTGCTTTACTCATTTCACATAAAAACCATCAGTCCAGGTGCATGATGTTATGTTAAAGTTGGTGGAGGTGGTAGGCAAGAATGCTGAAAATAATCATTAAATATATTTGCATTTTTCAGTAGTTATCATATGCTCAATACATGTCCTGATAAATCTCAGTTTGAGTTTTAGGAAATAATATGAAGAAATGTATACCGGTTTTTAGTTTCTCAATTATATTTTAATCCAGATTCCACACTATTTCTTCTAAAATCAAAACTTAGCAAATTCAAAATATTGTTCTATCAAATTTAGAAGTTCCGTTTTGGTATTTATCTATGTGCTCTCTTATTTATGTAAAGCATAAATAAGCCACAACTTATATGGGAAAATTGCAGCATTATGGAATCCACAGTTCCACTAAGTATCAGGCATTTGACAACTGCATTCGTATAAACCAGGAATTACGCTCCACAAACTGGGGATTCAAAGAGAAAAAAACTTCCCTACCCTCACAGAGCTTCCAGATTCAATCTGAACCAGCCAATAAAATAACGTCATAAAGAGAGACACAGAGAATGCTAAAATAAAAGCAGGAGGCAGATATTGAGGTGGTGCCCTGAGGAGACAAAATCTGAGAGGAAATAAAAACATCACCAGAGCAGAGTCTTTGTAGACCTCCATATCGCCCTACTCCTAAATGGATCCACAGTGCAATAGCTTCATTACCAATGGCTTGAGTCATGAGCATGAGCTTTGAAACATCGCATTATGGATCTCAAGTGAAGTAGGGATGAGAGGGATCTTTGGTGAAGCAAACGGGGAAAAAAAAAGTTGGACGGAAAATTTCCTGCTGGAACGTATTGTGAGTGTGTGGTGTTTTCAGCCACAGGCCCCTGATGATGGAATTTTAGTTGCTGAACATGAAGATAATTTCAGCACCCTACAATTATGTGCCTAATTAAAATTAAGAAATTAGAACACAGTTAAAAGGAATAATATTTTGCTCACAGCTAATTTCATTAAAGTATTAATGAACAGGACTCTTTTTTATGGCCAGAGGGCAACCACTTTCTACAGAGTACTTCCATGCTAGCTAATTTATTCATGCATGAAAAACAATCCAATGAGAAATGAGGGAGAAGAGAACTGCTGGTCCTAATTAAAATATTTAAAACACCATGTCTATTTTCTTCCATCTAGCCAAATACCTAAGCTTGAGCCAGCATGGTGCCAATTAACATGGAAAAAGCAAACACAAACACCCACAGTTTCTGATTAAAGTGCATATTATTGTACCATGCAATATATTGTTCAGCACATATATGTAAATGTTTAATTAACCCGTGTCTAAATCTCAGCAACATTCGAAAATCGATACCCTAATCCCCAAACAAGTGGCAATCTGTGTCGTGGAGACACTTACTTATTTATCACAGTGTTTTATTCAAACCTAATTTGAAGCAGTTGTATGCTAGACATGCTAAAGTGTTTCTTAAGGGAAAGAGCAAGAAGGAGATTCTTTGCTTGGCAGACTTCTCTTCAGATGGCAGCGGGATTGTTAGTCGCCAAAGACTTGTAAGAGGAACTAGGTTAGCCTCAGGTGATCTGAAATTTTTCATTAATAATGTAAGTGGAAGTCTGGACCTAAACCCATTTGTCAGCCTGGACAGCAATGACAATAACACGCGCACATGCGTGCGCGCGCACACACACACACTTCTCTTTGTTAACTAAAGACCTGTCTGTTGGAACAAACTCCACACACACACACACACACACCTCTCTCTCTCTCTCTCTCACACACACACACACACTTCTCTTTGTTAACTAAAGGCCTGTCTGTCGGAACAAACTCCAGACACATCCCTGCCATGGGAACATATTGGAGACAAATGTCTTAAACATTGAGAAGCCGAAGATTTGAAAACCTTACTAATATTAGCTGTAACTCTATCAATATGTTAGAAGCAATAAGAAAAAGAGAATTAATGTTTTCAGAGCTGCTATGTTCGCTTCAGTTATCTCTGTCTTAAACCTGTGAGGCATGTTGAACAAGAGAAACCAGAGCTAAGAACAGTAAAGTGATTTGGGGAAGGTCACGCACAGCACATGCTAGAGTCAGAACTTGAACCCATGTCCTTTAACTCCAAAATCACTCTAATACATAGCATGTTGATTTAAACTTCCCTTAATTTAATTTTCTGTTTATATAAAGGAGATATAATCTTAAGAAACCCAATTACTACTCACATAACTATTAAAAAGCATTTGTAGTTTGCTTTTGAGCATTTTTTAGAAGGGACAGGGAGGGCGAGGATATATTAAACAACTTTTCCTCCTTCTAGGGTTTCTCACTGTTTTTCAACCACTAAAACCATGGAATTTTAGACTAAGATCTTCAAAGTCATTCTGTCAGTAGGGTTTCAAAATGTTTGTAAACAGCAGAATCCTTTTTTCAAATATAATCTTTCATGAAACACCGATACATTGATACAGGTAAAAACAAGACCTTCTAACAGAGGGGGTGGATCGTACTCCCTAAGATGGCAGCTGAGGCACTACCCAGAGCTCACCTCCTGAAAACCACTGTGCTCATCAAATCCTTCATTAAACAGCTGGAGGAACTGAGGTCCAGAGAGGTGAGCATAGAACATAGGTATTCATGCAATGTAAGAGTCTTGGGAAATGCTTACAGTAACCTTGAGCACTTACCCAGTACTCTTTCTACAGCACCAAGGCCTAATGGGATCAATAGAGACTATAATGTATGGGAAGTTATAGAGCCAAATAGAGGCAGAGTGTTCATGCAAAATTATCAGCAACAGTATAGGGATGTATGGCCATGAGGCAGGTTGGCCTGGTACACAAAATGGGAGGTAAGGTGGGAGACCAGAGGCTTAAGAGAGAGATTTGTCTCTGCTCCGTGACTGCAGGCTCTTCATTTCATTTCTCTGGGCCCCAGAATCCTCATCTGAAAATGGAGTTAATATCTCACAGATTTGTTTTTAAAACCAAATAAGAATCAATGAACATGCCATTATGAAAGTACTTTATCACACTGCATTATATTTGCTTCTTTGTCTATTCCTGCCAGTAGACTGTACTTATTCCAAGATAATTTCTATGTTTTACTTTCTCTTTATCTTCAGTGACTATCTAGAAAAAGTGTTCAGCTAGTGTTGGATGATGTTGTTGAATCCATAATGACAGCAACAATGACTAGCACAGATTAAACATTTACTATGTGTTAAGCATCAACACTAAGCACTTGATGTTAATTATTTATTTAATCTTCATAACAACCCCATAAGACTGATATTATTATTGCCCTCACTGCGCAACTGAAAAACTGAGACAAAAAGTGACTTATTTGCCGAGGGTCCCAGAACTACTAAGTTATGGACAGAAGATCCACAGTGATGGTCAAACCTTAGAGTCCAAGCTCTTATTCACAATGTTCTTCAAAAGCAGCAAAATGGGGTAACAAACTGAGTTAGCAGCTAGAGAAGAAGGCAAATATCATAGATGGAAAAGCACATGAAACACACATGCATCCATTGAGAAACATGAAATGTAAATTCCAAAAAAATGTTGTTCTAACAATTAGAGGTTAGGGATGATTAGAGAACAGCTCTAATCTCTAAAGATAATGTGTAGAGGCTATGTTTCTACCATTCGACTCTCAGGAAGACCTTTGGTCTGATTCAATGTGTCTAAAAGAGAAAGACTCTCAAATATGCAATAGCCAAATGAAGAGAGGAATCAGGAGTGGAGATGAAGGAAGGAACACAAGAACATGGTTCGTAATGCAACAGGAATTATTCCTCTGATCATGTTCCTCACTGTTTTCATTTATAAATATCTGTATATACCTGAAAACCCATGCTAAATGATGTCTAGTTACAACGCAGATTGATGGGAGTCAACAGAAAGATGGCACTGGTCCTCTCTTTTACTGAATCATTGAATCACTGTTTTAAAATGTAAGCTGAGTCAGCAAGGTTTATAGAAACTCATTAGTAATACAGCCATACTTGATCATGAAGGAAAGTTGTGCACACCTGGGTTATATCTCAGACATTTTCAGGGACTTCTTTTGAGAAATCATGATTCAGATTATGGTCTGAAACTGAATCCTGGGCTGTTTGGACCACTGGTCTAACCCTATGTAATATTCCTCACAAGATCTTGGCACTTAATTGGTAATTAACAACTACATTCACTCATACAAAGTCTCTCTTTAAAGACAAGATGGGCTACATGTGCCTAGGTTCTTAATTTGCAGCTGGCATTGACTGAGCCCTTGGTAAGTATAGTTTTCCAATTATTGAGAAGACTTCAGGGGAAGGGCTAACATCTCATCATTTTATCCCCTACAATTTACCTACACCCTACCAAATTTCTTTATTGCTTGGAATCCAAAGTAATTTAATTGAAAGTATTTTCCCATAATGTACCAACATGTAAGTTAGCATTTCACAATCCGGCATTTCCTCCAAAACAATCAGTATTAGATAACTAAATTTTCAAAAGATTTGTTTGTTGGTTTTTAATTCTCTCTCCATAAACAAGTTTGGTTTTTGAAATTTTCACTTTCAAAGAAAAAAAAAAGCAACAAAGCAGATCTCCAAGATAGAGGCTGCATTTTTATGCACATTTAGCCAGACAAACATTAGTCCTTCCCCAGAATTGGAGCAGCTATTCTGAAGAATGTAAACTTGCTGTTTTCTCAATATGCAGATAGGCCGTTGTCACAGATCCACATAGTAATGAACAACTTCTCAATATTTAATAAGCCTGGCATTCCTGTCCCCAGGCGAAGAGCACAGACGGTTGGTAGCTGGCTACTAACTGACCATTAAAATACAGAATCTCTTTAAAATGTGCTTCACAAATAGGTTATATCACCTGCTGTGGGTGGTGAGTGCTGTCCTCTGCCAGGAGGTGGCCCTTCCTCCCTCCTGAAGAGATCTGGCAGGAGCAAGCAAACTTATCCTGCTCAATATTCAAACAGGGGCTAAAACACAACCCTGTTTGTGACAGAGTTTTTAAAAGGGAGGTGTGGGGGAAGCCCATCAACAGCTCTTCTCTTTGCAGTTGTTAGCCAAACACGTGGAAATTAGAAAATTGGCCATGAGATTTTTTTTTAATGTAAAAGAATGAAAACTATTCTGGAACTCTGTTTTTTCATTCTTTTCATGCTTACTTGTACAAAGGAGTGTTTTGTGCTATCTCTGGTGTGCTGTGTGAGTTTAAATATATTGCCACAATAATGCTCACTAATTGGACTGAGAAGCCATTAATTCAGAGCAATAATATTTGAGCATTTTACCAGTGGTTTTTTTTTTTTTTAATCCAAGGAGTAAAATAAAAAAAAAAAAAAATCTAATGTTAATGTGATTATAGGGAAATTCAGAAAATCGTTAATACAATTAGATCATTTTCTGAATAACAGAAAAGCTAACATAATGAGTTCCCCTTGCTCTTATTGACCATTAAGAGAAGACATTTGGCTGTAACTATAATTCCAGGTTAACACAAATATTCCCATGATCGCATTAAGCATATAGAGTTTTAAAATTCTTGAGTGGGCCTACCACAACTCTTATTACTATAACTTCATAAGATGTGATTTCTTTTTTCTTCTCTTTCATCAACAGCAATAGGAATTATTGTGTTTTTCAGGACTACTTTTCCTGAAGAAACAAGAGGATTTTTTTTCTTAACCATTTCAGAGTTGTTACGTCTATAATGAGGAAGGAATGATAAAAATGTGGATGATGGGTGACTGACTTCCTGGGAGATGATTGGCTCTCATCACTATCCCCCAGTGACCCCGATCTATGCCCCAAGAAAACTAAAAATTACAACTTCATCACTCTTTGGGCTACTTTCCAAGAGCATTAATTCTAAAAGTATTTACAGTCATGTGCTGCTAAGCAGTAAAAGGAGCTAACCTGCTCTATATTGCGTCAGAAGACAAAACTAGGACGAGGGGTAAAAAATACAATGAAGCAGACTCAAGGTTTCCATTAGAACTTCCTAGCAGATTGTCCAGTAATAAAATGAATAGGGAAACTTACAAGGTAGAGGCACCTAAACAGAGCCTGAAAGACTGTCTATCATGGATGTTAGTAACAGTGTTTTTTTAAAAAAAATTAGTCTTTTTTTTTTCCTCAAAATCTCATATGAAATCTCAAAATATGACACAAATAAAAAAAGTACTGCTGTGGTTGAGGTAGAAGATGGCAAACCTAGAACTCCATTTACTCACCTTGTTTTAACTCCTAAGGTTCTCAGTCAACCCCACAGGGCTCCAAGAAACACAGTTTAAAAAGCATTGCTACCGAAGTGTCCTACGATAGATGACTGGTTAAAGAAGCTGTGGCACATATATACAATAGAATATTACTCAGCCATAAGAAGAGATGAAATACAGCCATATGCGACAACATGGATGGACCTCGAAATAATCATGCTAAGCAAAATAAGTCAGACAGAAAAAGTTGAAAAGCACATGATATCACTTATATGTGAGATATAAACCTAAAAGCAACAAATGAACAGAACAAACAGAGACTCATGGACATGGACAATAGATTAGTGGTTACCACAGGGTAGGGGGAGGGGGCAAGGGGTTATATGGGGTAAAGGGGGTCAAATATGTGGTGACAGAAAGAAATCTAACTATTTGAGGTGAACACACAGTGTAAATATATATATGCCTTACTGTTAAAATGTACAGCTGAAATTTATTGGATTTTGTTAACCAAAATCACTATAAAAAATTAATTAATTGGAAAAAAAACATTGCTATGAAAAGTATTCCTAAAATATGTGGGAGATCACTGTAATCCAACAATTCTCAAGCTTTTCTGTAATGGGAAACACATGGCAAGTGACAATTAACATATAAAACGAACTCATTTACACGCCCAGATTCAAATATCCCAAAAAATTTCATGGAGAAATCAAGCACCACAAAAAATTCCCATGCTCCACAAGTGTTAAGAGCACTTGCAGGTCTCAAGGAGCTAATTATGACTTGGCCCGCCTCATTCATTCAAGAAATCCCCCAGAATACAAGAGAATTAGAAATATATTATTACTGAAGTCGCTTTGATCTACTCTAATTTGTAAAAGTAATAAATTCTAAAAAAATATTCACAACTTTGAGCATTTTATCAATAATGATTGATTATTTGGGTCACATCTCACAAATGACCAGGACACTACAGGGTATGATAAACTGTGGACTTAATTAAGAACCTGGATGACTAGATGAAGTGATAGCCACACTTAAACCAAAGTGCCAGAGCTGATTCCACATTCTAGCCAAGATGGAAATATGGTTAACATTTTTATTAAAATATACAATTGTTTTGAAATATCCAAATGCTTAGAAGTTTATGTATAAAAGCCGAGAGAAGTCAATTTTCTTTTGTTCAGCCAGCGGTTTATGCATCATATAAAAATCGGCCTAATGAAATGTTACTATTCCTGTGCCTTTGAAATTCTTTCAAAGTACTCAATATCGTAATCAGCATCTTAGATCTATCTATGTATATGAGAATTTAAAACAATGATGTATCTTCTAGATAAATAACTTTTTTGAGTATTTAGGATGAGGAAGCATGGTTCTGAGCGTTTTTGCATGCATTAACTTATTTAGTTTTCAGGAGAATCCCATGATAAGGCTACTATGTAACCAACTCCTTGTTATAGATGTGGAAACTGAGGCTTAGAGGAGCTAAGTATCTATTGAGCTCTACATAATAGCTAAATTATAGAGCTGAGATTTGAACCCAGGCAAATCTAACCCTAGAGCTCACAAGCTTAACCTTTATACTACACTAAAAAGTCAGAGAAATCCTACTGTCCAGTGGGAAACTGAAGAGGTTGTTCACAAAAGACCTGATTTTCAAATTGTTACATGAGTTTCTTATGTCTGCTCTATGTTGTCAGTGAGCAATAAAAGAAAAAAAATAAAGAACAAGTTGAGGAATTGGAGCAATGGGTATGGCTAACCTACTTTTTCTACAAAAGGCAAAAAAACTCAAGAATTCAGATTAATTCACCTAAAGGTCGAAAGACAATTTTTTTTGGAGAAGATAAAGTGTACTGGCTGGCCCCAAGGCTAAGGAATATTTAAAAACACCCCTCCATAGCTAATTGATGAATCCATGGGGCATAAGCTCCCTGCCAGACTCAATACAGCCTCTTGGAGGGCCAGCCCTGAGCAGGAAACAGAAGAAACCTGTGGCTCACCAGCAGGGACGGACTGTTGTCAGCCTTGCAACAACATCAGCAACAACATCACTGACAAACTATCAAAGCCTCTAACCATACTAGAGCTTGTTCCTCATACCCAGCCTGTGAAACACAGATTATCACCTGTTTTACAGATGAGGAAATTGAGATGCAGAGCTCAGTACCTGACTCGAAGCTTCTCAGATAGTTAAGGGCAGAATTGAGACTCAGGTCTTCTGATGTCAAAGCTCCTCCCTCTTATCACAGCCATTGGTGCAGATGTTATTCATTCACTAGACACAGTAGAACCTCAGGGTAGATGTGCAGGCCGTGACCTGGGCTCTCATCTTGGCTCCACCATTTATTGTTTGCTGGATGACCCTTTGCAAGTTACTTAACATCTCCAAGCCTCTGTTTTCCAAGCTGTAAAATGGAAATCATAATAGCACATGCCTCATAGGGTTTTTGCAGTGATTAATTGAAAATGGACGAGTTAGAGCAAAGTGGCTAGTAACAGTAAGCACTCATCAAATGTTTGTTTTTATTAGTAATCATTCCCTCATTTAATAAACTTTAATCAGACAGTTATTCTGTGCCAGGCCTGTGTGCTTGGGCCTAATGATATGTGACAAATCAGGCATGATATGTGATAAACCCTGCCCTGAGGTTACTCACAGTCCTTGGGAGATCAACACAAACAGAGATTTATAAGGCAAAGGGCAAGTATAATGATACCGGCAAATTGCAATACAGAATATCATACAAGCACATAAAATAGCTTTTTATCTAGAGCAGCCAAAGCAAGTTGCTCAGAGAGTAATCTTTTAATATCAAGAAAGATGTTACAAATTGAAGCATAGCTCCAAGTTAAATATCAATGTCACACTACTTTATAAAAACAAACAACGAAACCCTGAGATGTAGAGATGAAGACCCTAACCTACCAATTACATGACTTTAAACAAATAATTTCACTTCTCAGGACTTCAATTTACTCATTTCTAAAACTGAATAAAATAGTAACGCACCTCACATGGTTGTTATGTAGACAAGTGATGTATGTGAAAGTGTTTGGGAAATTTAAAAATGTCATTATAGTTATTATCAATTTCAAGGGAGGGAGGAGGAGGAAATGCGGACAGAAGGAGAAAGAGAAGCGCCCAAGCACGTGCCGAGGGGCTTGGGCAGCTGCAGCGAGCAGAAGTCTCGTCCCGCTCCTGTAATCTCAGGCACGCACGAGGATGATGTTTCTAGTTGAATAGCGCAGAGAGAGATTTTGTCAAAAATTTAAATCTACACAACTAGTTCCCGTCCATGTGATCAGCTTCCTTCTTATTCTTAGGCCCTTTGGACTCTTCTGAGATTCAGACATCTTTACTCGAGGAAACCACGCTGTCTGCCTATAAGTTTCTGCAACTAGGGGCTTCCACCTTTTGTCCCTTGGGGCTCACTCCCTAGATGCAGAGAATGCCACTACCAGACCTGGGGATACAGGTGAGCAACCCATCCCAAGCCATCTGCAGAAATGTTTCTCTTCATTACAACCCCTCTGGAGGCCCAGCCAAGCAACATAGACTTGGGCTACAAGAGGGGAGTCTGAGTTTGCCAATTGCACGAGGACAATGAATGGCATTTGCAGGGGCACAACGCGAGGAAAATCAAAGTGTCATAAAAGAGACTGGGGAATTGAGAGAATGATGAGAGAA
This sequence comes from Pteropus medius, assembly GCF_902729225.1. NCBI lineage: Eukaryota > Metazoa > Chordata > Mammalia > Chiroptera > Pteropodidae > Pteropus > Pteropus medius. Next base: position 16,944,139 of record NW_024342473.1, on the reverse strand, counting down.
AGGGTATACAGAGGAAATGGAAGGAGTGGGAAGTAAAAGGCCACATGTACCAGTCTAGGGAATTTAGAGTTTATTGTAGAAAGTGTTGGAGACTCTTATGTAAAGCAGAGAAGAAACGTGATCTGTCTGAAGACGTCACTCCAGCCACAGAGTCACAGAGCATAGACTAGAAGCTGCGAGGACTAGTGGCAGAGAAGCCAGTTACCTAAAATGCCCATAATGGGGACATGGACTCTGTTTCAGTGTACTTGGAAAGAAAGGGGGAGGTATTTAAAAGGAAAATCAAATGTCAACTGTAATGGTAAAGTAAAAAAAAAAATACAGTTAAAAAAATTCTTAAAACAAAAAAAAAGAAAAATTAACAAGATTTGGTTTCACTCTTTGCTTTACTCCCCTATATTCGTTGGATATAGGGGAGTAAAGCAAAGAGTGAAACCAATGGTGATTATACTTTGGGTGACTAGATTAATGGATAATAGTTTTCTCAAAACAATAGTCAATTTCAGTAAAAATAATACATCTTTACATTGAAAATGAATCTTATTTTTATTTATCATAAATCTCATTTGAGTCTCCTATGAGTTTGGTCTAGCTCACGGGTTAAGTAATGCCTCATCTCAGAGAGATGAACGTTTGCCTCAGTCCATGCAGACAGCTACAACAGAGAAGAGTTAAGATTAGCCCCATTAACCCAGGGTTGACAAATAGGTCTCAATTTGTCTACCAACGCTGATGAATTGGTTATAACTACTTGAAGCACTCGATTGAGATTCTGACATTGAGTTTGGCCTTGGAAAGCTACTGTGACAGACTGGTGATGTCTGTGATGATACCAGGAAAGGTGGGTGGCAGTATGTCAGAATTTTGCCATTCCTGCACCAGACGATGCTGACTCATTAGAAATGAATACAACAAGATAACAGATTTGATTCGATCCTGCAAATGACTCCTCTAAAAACATCATTGGGTACAGATCAAACTTTGTACCAACTGATAAAACTGATACCGTCAAGATTGTGACGTGACCAAAACATTCCTAAGTCTCTTTCACTCTTACTCTTCATTTCACCACTTCTAAATGAGAGGTTTCATTTTTCCAGACAATAAGAGTCCTGGTCCAATCTTTAAATTACTAAAATGTACCCATCCCTCCCCATATACCTCCTCTGAATTTTCAGGCAATGAAACATTTCATTTATACCCATCAGAAACCCTGTTGCTAGAAAGCAGAAAGAATAGTAGAAAGAATAGAGACTGGATTTGAGAACTGTTCTTTATCTGTAAAAAAGAGATAATACTCCAATCTCAAAGTTCTTAAAAGGATTAAATAATATATACACATGCATGGCATGTAGCAATCATTCCACAAATTTTTAAAAATTCTTACCTACACAATAAACTGATAAGACGAAGGCAAAATTTTGGTCAGACAGGATTTCAGAGCCCTTAAGTCATATCTCTACTTAAGGATAGTCTTCCTACCTCAAGTGACAAATGTTTCCATAATCTGATGTCTGCATTTATTTTAGACAAAATGAATCCCAATTATTTTTACTGGTACATAGTGTTCAAATTCAAAGATCAAAATAATAATTTTCTCAAGTCTAACGGTCATACCCCACGACAACTCAACCAACTAAACAAAATCAGTGATAAAAGTTTCTTCTAACCTAAAATTCCATTCATCTATGAGTTAATGAAATTCTTTTTTTCTCAAGGAAGCAAAACATTCTCTTGCGCAACATACAGAAATAGTTGAACAGTGGTTAAGAGTGCAAGCTTTGCAGTTGAACAGATGTGAATTTTAATTTAAGCTCTTTCATTTACTCACTATGCACACTTAGAAAAGTTAATCAATTGCTCATTCTCAATTTTCTCATCTGAAAAATGGATAATTTTTTAAGAAAGTTTGATCAAACTAAAATGAAGTAATGTATAGAAAGCACTTAACGAAGTGCCTGGCACATAGTAAGGGCTACGAATTGCAGTTATTATAATGCAGATGGATTAAAGCGCTATTAAAAAATGATAACACATTGACTAGCATAAGTTGACATGACTCTGCATCCCCAATATAGTTTCCTGATTATAACATTCCCTGTCTTCCCAGAATAGAAAGTGTAAAAAAAGAAAAAAAAGTCTTCTTGGGAATAAATTCCATCTAATCAATCTATATATTTGATAATGCATATAATAAACATTAAAACAAGCAGAAAGTTAGACTCGGTATAAACATCTTGGTATCATGGAAACATCATCAAGAGGTACTTCATAAGTAATCACTCCATATAACACAGCAAATTAAAGTTCTCATTTGACACTGAAAAACCCACTCAGTCACAGGAGTTAAGAAACGAATGAAACCAATATTTTTCAAGCCCTTAGTACATACTTAGCATGGTTCTAGGCATGACATGGATAGAAAATATTAAATATGGTTTCTACACATAATATATAATCTCACTGAGGAGACATGATTGGGCAAAGGGATTCTACTCGAAAGCCATAATCAACAGAGTGTAATTAAGGGCCAGCAGCCAGAGTTCATCCTACATTCAGATGGTTAAAGCATCTGTCTGGTATTTGGAAAGAACTGAATTTGCCAGTCATTATCAGAAATGCCTTGGTAGGTAGGAAGTCCTTTCCAGAAGAAAAAAAGGCCATTTTCTGACAGCCTCAGGCAGTTGACTATAGCTGAAGAGAACATTACCAACGTCCTCTGGGCTACTTATCTTTATTGGCACCATTTTTACAAGCAAGTAAGGAAGTATTTTCCCATGTAGAATGTAATTATTAAAACTTTCAGAAATCCCCTCTCTGACACTATTGCAATCACTACATATGCAAAAACTGCAATCTGGGGGTCTCCCAATTAATGTAACTTTTTACTGCTTAGTAATACCATAGATAGGGCTGTTGTTACAACTCGGATGAACTTTTTCTTGAGAACCCATTGCTACACTCTAAGTAGAAAGCATTTCTCCCTACCCCACACTCCATTCGGCTATCAAATATCCATTAGACAACCTTCTCCCTCAGAACAAAAGGGCTTCCAGGATGTTTCCCAGGCCCTTCTCTGTGGATTTGAAATTATACACAGCAGTGCCAAAGGTAAGGCATTTCTAGAGGTTTTTTCTTTCTTTCTTTCTTTTTTTTTTTTTATTACAATTCTGAGTGTTATTTTTTTTTCTCCGCTCCCTCTCCCTCTTGTGGTATATATGTGTGGCCTACAGCAATCACTTTAGACTTTTTAGACACGTCCGGAAAGAGATAGATGACACAAGTGATCTACTTATCTTCCTTTCCCATCACCAATAAAAGTGACAGCCCGCCTAATTAGGCCTAATAAAGCAGACGCAGAAAGAGTGGCGCAGCAGCGATCTAAAGAGAGATGGCACTGACCCGGAGATACAGGTGCTGCCTTAAGGCGTTGCTGCTACCACTTTATCTCCAATACATTATAGCTCTGCTCATGCCATATTCAAATGCAAGTAGCATGTTTTTCTCCTCGATTCTTAGATCAAGAACAAAAAAAAAAAATCCCATCTAATCAAAAAAGGCACTGACAATTTTTTCAGCCCCACATTAAAAGCAAAGAGTCATTCAGAACAGTGCACTCCATATTCTATTTTATAATATCACTTTAAGCTATTGCTTTGAATCTGAGACATTTCTTTGTTAAGAAGGAAAATCAAAAATTCATCAGAAGAAGTTCTTTTTTTCCCCCTTTTCTTTTTTTTTTTCTTCCAGGGCTAGCATGGGGTTTGGAGCTGGAACCAACATTTGTAGAAGTTAGGGGTCCTTAAGCAATTATTGGCGATGAGAGTTTGACACGCTTGAGAGTTGTCAACAACTGACTTTAAACAAAGTGGAGGGAAAGAGAAATAAATGGTGCTCTCAGCAAAATTAATATACAGGCCTGCAAATTAATGATGTCGTATATTTTTTAAACAAGGAGAAAAAATCTGAACTTTGCATGAAACAGCATCTTAAGTACATCTTTGCAAAAATTATCAGATTGTCAAAGGGCATCAAAGCGAACTGAGTCTGCAACTACTCATAATATTTCCACATATGCTAAATGCAAAATTTATCTTACTTTATTACCAGTTCTGTGGCAATTATTTAAAGCTATTAGAAAGGGGGAAATGTCCTTGATCTGATGTGCCAGTGCTTGTTCCACAGCATTTATTATAAGAAATGTAACTCCTACTTTGTCCTCATGTGTGGACACGCACACACACACGCACACACACACACACACATTCTCCACTACTACTGGCCAAGTGTTACTCAGCCCTGTGCATTCTCTCTCTCTCTATCTTGTTATGGCAAATAACCCATCCAATAACATGGTTCTGATGGCTATACCTATGCAAATAAGCATTCCCAATCTTTATCTCCAATTATTATTCTCTCTTCTTCAAAATGAAATCCATGATGTTCTTCCCACCATTGCCAAATCCAAATACCCTTAAAACATTCCTCCTCTCCGACGTTCCCCCCTTACAAACAGTAGAGACAACTTCCCTGTTGATAACCTATAATTCATTCCAATTCCTCTCTCTCCACTGTGCTTTCCAACATGAAGATGATGTATATAAAAGCCATAGCCATCATCTATGGAGGGCCTGCCAGGTGTTATGCACAATGACATATATGTTGCATATAGTAGTTAATTAGCATAACAAATCTGAGGAATAGCATTGTTTGTCTACATGTTTTAACTAGTGAAGGACTTTGAGAAGTTAAGTAATTTATGCAAGGCTACACAGCCAGTAAGGCAGCAGGGCGGGGTAGGGGGCGCTTGGAATTAGTGGCCAACTTGTCTTATTTCATTGTGTGCATCTTCACAAGTATGTACCCCAACCACTTCTGAATACTGGAATAGGCCCTTAGCTGAGTTTTTCATCTCTAGTGAACATCCAAATCTATCATATTATAAGAGCGATCCTCATTTCTTCACCAAATTCCTGCCTCTGCTCCATATCATCTGATTAGCACTAGGAGGCTTGCCCTCCCTGAGTCTGTTTCCTGCTCTACAAAAGAGGATTTATAGGCTCCTGGTCACAATCAGAGAGGATGCATGGGTAGGGCCTGGCACAATACCCGCCATGTGGCAAGCTCAATTAATAACAATTGCTATTTTAATTCTTATTCCTTTCTATCATATCATATCTTACAACTCCTTGGAAGCACAGCCTTCAAGTGTCAAAGTCAGGAAAGATTGGGCTTAGAATTTCAGACCTAACTTAGATGCCTGAGTTTGCCATTTATTACCTTGTGATATTGGGTAAATCACTCACCTCTCTAGCCCTCAGCTTTATCAATAATAAAATGGGGATGATAACACCAACTGAATGCTCAATGTTGGTGAAAGTTCTAAATGTGATACTACAGAGAGAGCTCCTAGTCTTATATCTGACATATAAATCATCTCATTTAACCAGAGAGTAGAGGTGGAGCTGTCATAACATTTACTGTATGCCAGGCACATACTAACTGCTTCACATACATTCTCTGATCTAATTCCCCAGAACAACCCTAAAAGGTCACTCTCAGAATCTCTATATTTTAAATGAGAAAATTGAGGCTTACAATGATCATGTACCTTCCCCGAATTACACAGCTAGTAAGCAGTCTTTCTTCAGAATCTTCACTCTAGATCTTCTTAGAGCATTATAGTTCCCTTTTCCTCTCTCTGTGAAGACTTCATTGATTAATAGTCCCACTATACTCCCCACTGACCCTGAACACACACACACACACACACACACACACACACACACACACACTCTAAACTCAGTCATACCAGGAATCCCTTCAAGTACACATCTATTACTGGCACATATACATGTGTCCATGTTTCTATGACTTGCATTTCTGTACTTCTCCCCCTTTTGTTATCCCCCATACCATTAAAATGCAAATTCCTCAAGGACCAAGATCATGTCTTTTACTTCCCTTGTCTCTCCCTGGAGATCATGCCCAATCAGAAAGCATTTAGTAAAGGTGCTCATGGAGCAAATGTAGACACAGGAGTGGTGCCATCACAAGGGGGATGATTCATATATGCCAGGGGCTCTTCCTCATTTTAAAGACAGACAGAACACCTGGCTGCTAAGTGCCACCATTTCTACACGAACTCTAGATCATCTTCACATGGCTAACGGCAGCTACCTCACTGGGTTGTACAACTTTACAGGAGATCAACCATCTGGAAAACTCCTATATTTTGGCATGCTTGAGCAAAAAGGGGAAAACCAGCATTCAGACCTTTTTTAACACAAAATTTTGATCAGATGCTTAATCTAGGACCTAAGCAAGGGCTTTTCTCAGAATGGTTTACTGTTGTATTCTCTGTGTTTCAAGCTGCACTTCCTCAGCTTTGGGGCCAGAGCTGGATTCAAATCTTGGTTAGGTCACCTGCGCATTGTAGCCCTGCACAAGTTACATAATATCCTGAGATAAAGTTTCTCATCCATGAAACAGGTACTATAATATACACTTTGCAAGCTTGTTTTAAGGATTAACTTTAAATAAAAGTTTTTAAAAAACATTATGTTACATGAATGAAGCCAATCACAAAAAAGAGTATTCTGTGTGGCTCCATTCACATGAAGTTTAATAACAGGCAAAACCAAGCAACCTCTAAATAAATCAGAACTGTGCTTGCTTCTGGGAAGAGGTTAGGGATTTACTAGAAAGGATACAAGAAAACTTTTTGGGGTGATAGAAGTGTTTTTATCTTAGAGTGTTGGTTACACAGATGTCAAATTCATCAAATTATACAGTTAGGACTTGTGTATTTCAAAATATATAAACTACACTTGGATTAAGAAAGAGATAAAATAAAATGAGATAATTTATATAAAACTCTAGCAAGTGCCAAGCAAACAATGGATGCTATATTTTAGCCATTCAGTAACTATTTAGTAAATACCCACTAAGTGCCAGACACTGTGCTTGTTGAAGGAAATAGCATGGTGATAAATCATTACTATCTGTAACTCTTACTGTGTGCTACCTATAACTTTTATTGTTTGATAGTGTGGCTGGGTACAGAAGGGTAAGCTATGGAGAGGAAGTGTACACTAAAAGAGGCCAAAAGCTGACTGTGTCCATGGGCAGGTGCTAGGGAGTAAAAGACATGCCACAGGAACGGGTGCCATCAGAGAGACCAAGTCAGTGATGGCTTACAGAAGTTCCCTGAGCAGGTACCAAGGACCCATCATAGAGCAGGCACTCACTTACCCAAACTGTGGGAAACTGTGGGACAGGTCAGGCCTCGGCAATGAGACTAGTCCAGATATCAGTTTGGAGCAGGCTAACCTAGCGTTCGTTGGTTGATAATGAGTTGAACGAGGACTCCATGCTCACCTCCTCTGTTCACAACTGTCCCCAGAGGCTGTAGCAGATGAAAAGGGACTCCAAGTATGGAGAAAGAAGAAATCGGGAGTGAAGGCACCAAGCAGATCCTGACACATGTATAATTCCAAGACTTTGAGGGTAAAACACTGACCTGTGAAATGAGCCATCGGTTAACAACATGTATACTCAGAATGACCATGGAATTCCACAGAAATGGTAGTACATCTTGGGACACAGGACTCCTGGCATGTGTGTTCTGTGTTCAAATCAAAAAATCATTCTGGACTCAGATGGACCTGGGTTTAAAAGCTCAGCCACTTACTGTCTGACTCGACATAGTGGGTCTCAGGGTTCTCCTCAGTAAAATGGAGATGGATGTAGTATCTGTCTCTCCAGGCTATTAAGAAGATTCACTGAGATGTTTGTAAAATTCATAACAGTTCCTGACACACATTAAGTGTCCAAAACAATAAAGTTCTGTAATTAAGAGCTGAGTGACAAGCAAGGCAGAGGAGCCAGTACGCAAGGGGGATGTGCTTTAGTTCTGCGAGAACATAAATGGCAACAACATTGAGGTTGATACTCATACTGTTTTATTCATGCCATCTATACATGTAGCTTGTAGAAGACTTTGTATTCCATGAGAATAAAAGCTGGTTTATCTCAAATTCTAACAGTAAGAATCTCTAACCTATAATATTTCCATATTTACCAAGATCAATGTCCATAATATCTTTATGCCCTAGAAACTTCTGATGTGCTTGATCCAGAATTTCCTAGTGTATCTTGTTGCAATTCCATATTCATTGTGAATCGGCAATACATTTTGGTATCAAAATAATAAGTACTCCATTCCCTGACCATTCAAGATAATAGAGTTCACTGTCATATGGAAAAGACACAATCATAGATGGCTCAAATTTTCAGCATCATTGATACTATTTTAATATGACTCAGCTGGAAAGTTCTGAAGAAGATGGGCAACCAACCTTGGGTATATGGAATATAATGCTTTGTTTTATTTGGAGTGATGAGGCTGTTTCAGGTGGCCCATTCCCAAAAATATATCCCTGAGCCTCAGATTAGAAGTTGGTAGCCTAATCATTCCTTCATAAGAGCAGTCAATAGAAATGGGTTTTACAAAGAGATTTAAACTTGTTCTTGCTTCTAGTAAACCTTAGATGTGTTTCTAACATTTCACAATTAGATTAAAATGTAGCAAGCAAGGGTCTAATGCCCTTCCCAAGTCTGTCCCAATTATGAAACAATATGAAAAAAGAGAAATGTTGGGCTGCATAGTAGAGTGGTCACCTTACATAACATGCTATGCATATTGTCTTCTCTTACACGTGGTAGCTAGTGCTCTGGATACAAGAAGCTCTTCATAAAAGCAGTTGAATGATGAAAATAGTGAATTGCATCGCGAAAGTAGCAAGTACTAAAATGATAACTCCCATATTGACTAAAATAGAGACAGGGCTTTCTTTGTGGCTGTTGGCAGTCCTGTATGGATGACTGTTAGGTCAGAATACTAGAATTAATTACTTCCCCATATATATATACTTATATTTTTTTGCCACCCACTCCCTGCTACTTATTTAGCATCTTTTCAATACCTCAATGACTCAAAGGTCAAATGATCCCTTTCCAGATATACTTCCAGCCTTCAAAATAAGATTTTTAAACTCATATGTCACACAAGGAGTCTAATAAATTCACTGTTTTGTTTACTCTGATGATCTTAGCCAGAAACAATTTGGGGGCTATATTAGTATTTGGTTTATTTCAAAATGTGTGGGCATGCCTTGAGTTTTGAAAATCCCTATGTGATATCACTTTGGAGGAATCTTTCTGGCTACTCAGAGTCTTACTTGCAAATGAGGGGGTGTCCTCCTGTACCCTTGGTGACCAGAGCAATGGCCTACCCCACAGGGATGTTAAGTACACAACAACGTTAAGTACATGATGATGTAAAGTACAATCTGATTGAAGGACTAAGTACAGTAATACTGCTCTTCTTTTCTCCATCACTGGCTGGAACCTACTATAATTGGCATCTGGTTTTTGCATTTTCCACTCTTGGCTTTCTGCTTCCTCTTTTGAATACATATCTTTAAGTAACTGATCAGCAAACCAAATGCAAGAAAATATCCTTGCTACAAAACACATGAGGTCATTGCTGGCTCAGCATTACTCTCTCAGGATCAACTGTTAATAAACTTAACTAAAGCTTTTAACCCTCAATTAAATGAAATAATTAGCTCCTCTGGCGGGCCTGTACCTCTCCTTCCAAGGAAGGTACACATACTCACACAGAATTGACATTTATCAACATCTTTTTAAAGAGAAATAATAAAAGTTATCACAAGAAAACCAAAACAAAGCAACCTCACTCATAAAGAGGCACAGGAACTCCATAGTAAAGCTGAGTCTTTCTCATTCTGAAGGCCATGTGCTCAGACATCCCAAGTTTAGTGAGTTCCAGAGCAACATGGTAAATAGAAAGTTCTGGGATTAATTCACTGAGCAATTTTACATTGAGAACATCTTTCATATCACAATGAGCAGGTTTCATCCAGCCTATCATGCCTATCATTGACATCACTTCTTGCCAGAGGGGAAAAAAATCTGCTTTTTAAATACTGACTTTCTCACTAACTGCCAAGGCCAACCAGTCAGCTGTGAATCACATTTGTTGCTGTCATCTTATACTGATCTCGAACTGCGCTACTTGCCAAAAAACATCTCTAGGGCAATAGCAAAGACACAGTAACTATTCCAAGCTGAGATTCTGGGCATCCGAGCCCGGAGGGCAGGAAGTAACTGCCTCCCTTCAGGTTATGAGTCACCACTCGACCTCCTAGTGGCATGTCGCAATGGTACCTTGAACCTCTGCATTCTGAGTTCTTACTCTTCACTGCAAGGCTCCCCAAGCCGATCTTGTGTTATGGAACCAATCACCCTCCTCCTTCTTTTAATCATCTTCAGCATCATCACTAACAGTTATCTAACAGTTACTATGTGACAGACACTGATCTAAACTATTTTACATCTATTACTACAACCACTACCACTAATAGTAATAGCTAATACTTATATAGCACATATTATTTGTCAGGCACTTTTTTAAGAATTTTATATATGTCATCCTCACAATAGCCACAGTAGATAGGTACCATTATTATCCCTATCTCATAGATGAGGAAACTGAAGCAGAGGAATTAAGTAACTTACCTGAGGACACATCTCATAAGTGGAGGAGCTGAACTTCTACACAGGCTGCCTGGCTCTAGAGGCTATTGTCTACATATGCCCTCTGATCCCATGGGAAAAACAAACTTCTAATAACCAATCATAATTCCAGGTTCCTTTAGAGAGAGACTCAGAGGGGTTTCTGAGACGTGATCCACCTTCTTGGAGAAAGTGACCATCGGGTTAAGTCTTCAAGGACCAGGAAGGGTAAGTCAGGGAGAAAATAAAAGGAAAAGCTCTCCTGACTGGGGAATAGTACAGACACATACCTGGGGGCTGGAGTAGAGAACGGTTTACTCAGGGACTCCAGGGAGTTCTACAAAGTTAGAGCCAAGGATGCAGAGGAGAAAGGTTAAGAGAGAACAGTAAAGAGTACTGAACCCAGTCCGCAATGGCCCTGCTGCTCATGAAAGGTTAGACTGACCCTGAGAACAATGGCAGCCTCTAAAGGATATGAAGCCAAAGGACTGTCTGCCACACATGGGTTTCTTTTTAAGAAATATCCCTTGGTAGCCCTATGGCAATCATACTAGACAAGAAAGGGAAACTAATTAGGAAGCTATGCGCATAATCCAGGTGAGAAATGATGATAGTCTGAACTAACACAATGTCAATGATTATAAGCATAGAAGAAAATACCCAGTCTTGAACATTGCTTTAGTAAAAAATTAAAAAATAAAAAATAAATTTAAAAAAAAAAAACCTATCTAGACAAGGGATCCTCAAAGTTCTTTTCCCTTAGAGGACTTGACTGTAGTCAACCCATTGTACACGAACCTCACAGGTATAGTGTCATATTTTGAAATCCAAGATCAATGAGCACACCATTTCAAGTTTCTTCATGCTAGAACTTAATTGCTTAGCTGTCTTCAATACATAATAAAAGGTTAATTAAAGTTTAATTAACCAAAATATTAACAGCTCATGTCTGTCTAATTAAAAAAAATCTTTCCCACCACCACCATCATCATCATCATCATCATCATCCCCTTTTACATAAAGCTACTTTTATCACAGGAATTTAAGAAACCATCTCTAGGATGTCTCACCTTGGGCTATGGTTCTTAAAATAATGTCTGTATCCTATATCCGGCTGGACGATCTCTTACAACACCAGCCCAAATAAACGACACCACGCCTAGCTCACATTAGATGCTCAAAGTGTTTATTTAAAAAAAAAAAAAAAAATCAGCGAGTAGGTGAAACCTATAATAGGACTTGGGCATAAACAATTTTCATTTAGTATTTCATATATTCTCCATCACGTTCTCACAAAGTCTATGCCATTTTACCTCTTTTCTTTGGCAAGATCTCTTACAGGATGCCTTAACTATAAAAACAGTGGTTTGGGTGATTCAGTTGATGGTGGTCCATTGACAAAAAGAGTCTGAGAATCACTACAAAGAGACTTAGGATATTTCACAGAAACCACTCTTCGTTAGCTTTATTATCACAAGGATCTGGATTGCGAGTCATCTGAAACAGTAGATAACAAAAATATTCCATAGATCACTAGGATCTTAGAGCTGGAAGAGATCGATCCAGAAAGGCGAAGGAATTTACACAAGGTCATACAGACAATTAATGGCAAAGTTGAGACCAGGACACATGATTCTTAATTCCTAGACCTGTATACTTTTCACTGCTCCATGCTGCCTGCTTGTTTTGTGCGAAAATATTGCTAAAACCTAACTTGAAACTTGATAGTGTAGAAGCCAAGGGTGTGCAAATAATGCTGAGATGGTAAACAAGCCTCAGAAATCCTAGTGCTTAATCCTATTTTGCCACTTGCTAATTGAGTAGTCACATAATTTTTTTAAGTCTCAGCTTTCCTGTTCGTTAAAGGCAGTAAATTCGCCAGCCCTGCTTCTCACTGTCCAGGAAGTTCAACAGTTCCTTCTCCATAGCCGCTTCCCCTCTGTTTAGAAATCCCTTCATCGCATCCCTGTCTCAAGGCCCTGTCTCCAGCTTAACCTACAACCTGGTTTTCTCTTTCCTTTCATAAGCAAACTCCTTGAAAGAATCTACACTCACAGCCACCGCAAGCTCTGCGCCAGAAGTGGCTGCATGGATTTTAGCTGTGTGTCCTGGGGCAAGTCACTTAACCTCTCCCAGCCCTGATTTCCTCATGTGTAAAACAGAGCTATTAATTGTTTCCATCTCCGATCGTTGTGAGGTTTAAATGAGATAACTGAGGTGAGACACATAAGCGGCCATTCAGCAAATATTTATTTAGCGCCTGTTAGGTACCAGGTGGCATTCTTGACACTGAGGATACAGCAGTGAACCAAAATAAATGTGAGCTCTCATTTCCACAAGGCCTGAGTATTCCACTTCTAAGAATTTTCCTACACCTCCTCAATCCCGTTTAGATGCTTACAATAAGGTAAATAGAGTGTGCCTCTTTGCCTAGAACTTGCGGGAGCTGAGAACAATAACATGGGTGAAACTACTGTGAAAACTGTAAAAAAACACACACACACACACAAATGGAAAGGATTTTTTTAGTACTCCTCACGCACAAGCAGAGATTTGCAAACCAACCCCAGTATTGCCTTTCCTTCCTTGAGACACTGGAATCTATGATGACTTGGAAACTTTCTCAAGTATCTGAGTAAGAAACCAAAGTACTACCCCAGTGAATTATTGCACTTTCTATTCGTGTCCCCAGGCCACAGAATTTGCAAATATGTTGAAAATGAAGTCTACTTCAGCGGAATTTTCTTAACTCTCTTCAGATCTGCCTTCTCACACGGACCTCTCACTCTCTGCTGTTTTTATGTACACATCATTACTCCCACAAGGCCATAAGCTCCTGGAGGGCAAAGTGTATGTCTGTTTTACACTGTCACCATCTCCCTCTCTCAAACATGTGTAGACCCACAAAAAGGTTTACTGGTAAATAACCACCAGGAGCGATAAAGGGGCTGGGCCTTCCAGAGGGCTGTGTATTTTGGTGGCCATCCCCTCTGCCACTCTCACCCCATTTTTCTTTTAAGCCCACCAGTGTGCTTTATAAATAAATAGAAAATGCTAACCTTAGCATATTCAAAAGAACGTTTTAGCGTACAGCAATTAGGTTATCTCTCGGTTATTTATTTCTTCGGCTTGTTATTAGCTCTGTGCGGAATATTATTCTAATTATGTCAGCCCAATCAGCAGTATTGCATGTCCAGGCTCATTTCCATTAGTTTGAGCTTTGTCTTTCACACTGTGATACTAATTCAATGAGACATCAAACATTTAAATCGACCCAGGATGCCGAGGTCAGGCAGTTTTGCCCTTCCACTCTATTAGCACTCGGGTGTAATTGTGTTTGTCACTCCCCACATGACGAATAGTATCAGGGTGACTATTGGAGCACAAATGAGCAATGTGCTAATATATTATTTTGTTCTATAATATCAATATGTGTTTATTCGGTGCTCATGCTAGCCAACTTGAAACGGTCACTTTAATACAGCTGCATAAACTGCTTCTACTCCCAGTGAAGCATTTATTTGGAACATTTGCTAGACTTTCAATAAAATTTGGCCAAAGGGAAGAAAATAAAAATGGTTGCTGGGAAAAGGAACCATGAAGGTCTCAAAATTCAGAGTCTCTAGCAGCACCATTGAGAACGTGGAAACCATAAAAACGAAAGGTAAATGGAACTTTCTTGCCTCCTCAGTGTACTTTGCCAAACTCATTCTGTGGTAAATAGTTTAAAAATAAAGGCACAGCCTATGGTGTTTAACTAATATAAACTTGACCTGGATTTAGCTGGAGTTATTGATTTCCATGACTCTGTTTTTGAGAGTGAGGAAAATAGAGAAAATTGGCAAGCAGTGAAAATAAGTTTTTGGAAATTTGTTAGACTGTTTTTGTTTCCATGACGAGGTGGACAATTGACAATGAATTTTATCCCTGAGACTCAAAAAAGCCCCATCTGTGCTTTTGCCATATGATTTACCCTTATTACCATAAGACTTAAATTTGAATATTAACATGACATAGTGTGACTCATAGTCTTTTAGTTTCTTATTTAACATTTTAATAGCAAAAAATAACAAAGGAAGCTGGCTTGGCAAGACGTCTGAGCCAATATGGCGTACCATCTGATCAGGAGGCACTATTAAATCTAGTAGGAGTTCTATTTCTGGGTCTCACTGCCTTGTCATAATCATCTTAGGGTGGACTTTGCTATTTCATGGTATAAATGAAAAACTTAGGCCTGGAGAAGTTGGTGTCCAAGCTCAAGATCGATGACAAAACCAGAACCGAGTCTGCATGGTCGTGTCATGACTTGCTGCTCCAAAACCCCAGCTTCCTGCCCACATCTCCGAAATGTAAGTCCAGAGTCTGGGTCACCTTTGCTTTGGCACCATCCCTTATCCAGACTCTGCTTTAGTCTTGGCTCCCATATAGTCTGTGCTTGGCACTCTGCCCAGGTTAACTTATCTATCTTCTCCAAATCATAAACTTCTTAAACTAATGCTTGCATGTGCAAAGATATGCATTGAAAGAAAGTGGGAGGATAAATCATCCCTAACCTCTGCAGACAGGTTCAATGAATTACACCAATATATGTTAATTGAAAAATCACTCTTTATAAATATAGATAAACCTAAAAAGACACGATTAAGTACTTTTTAATAGCTTTTTTTTTAACTCACCATTGCTTTAAATGACCCTTAGATGTATTTTTGTTCTATTGATTTTACCATTTTAAGTGCAGATGCATCTTTTAATTTACTCTGAGGAATTAGCTGAGATTCTCCCATTTTCTGTTTGTACCTCAATTTGCATGCTGGAACAACCTCTAACTGTAGATATCATCAAAATTTAGTGCTTCCATAGTTTAAGATACAAAGCTATAGTAACTGGTTCAACTGTGGAGAACAATGGAACTTTTCATTCTGATACTACGATTAGACCAAGAAACTGAAAGCAAACCCATAAATAAGAATTTGATGCTATTACTAGTCAATGCTTTTTATATCCAAGTAATGCAGAGAGGCTTCAAATGCTTTAACAATTTTTTACAAAATTTCATATTTAACCACCATGATATCTACATATTGAAAGTAATACATCAGACTTTTGTACTCAAAGATCCAAGTTGAGTAGAAATACAAATAGAAATAAGAGACCAACTCCAAGATGAAGACTGGCCCCCTGAGATGTGGACACAAACCCACTGAGTTCACAGCACTTTAGAAAGGTGACAGGAGCAGTAAATAAACCAGTGGATTAGATTAGAGGTCAGTAACCTTTTAAAAGGGGTGTGCTGAAAGCTGACCCCTTTCCTTCTGGCATGGTGTTCCCTAGCTGACAACATCTTTGCAAAGTAGAAAAAGCTAAACTGCCATGTGCCAAGGGTAGAGTGGGAAGGGCTGATGACCCTGTTGCTACTGGTGGCTCAGCCACCCATGTGTGTGTTGAAGAACTCTGGCTAAGTGCCACCTTGGGCAGTGACTACTAGCTGAGCTCACCCTTACCAACACTGAGACCTGTCATCAAGAGAGTATAATTCATCAGGTCATCTTCCAACATAATTCTGATGGCATGAAAAGTATGGTAGCATAACACAATGAGATCAAAAGAAGTGAGAAAAAGGCTAATAGACCAGACACCAGATAAATTAATGATCACATCCCACCCTTACTTCCCCTCCTATCAAAAAGAAATCAGACAGGAAAAATACTGAACGAGTTTCCTAATGGGGTGAGGCTGGTACATAAAATCATACTACATTGGAAATAAAGAGAAGAAAAAGAGAAACCATAATCAATATAATATGCAGAAGAAACCATGTATTTATGCACTCTTTCCATTTATAAAAGATGTGTTTCAGCCTCTGGCTGCATGTACATAATAATTAGCGCTAATGCATATAAATGGTACTCACAACTCAACCTGTTTACAGAGTCCCCCCACCCATGTCATTTAGGGAAGAATTGAGTTTGGATATGAAATATATGCTATGTTCTTGAGCTTGACGATGACTCAGAGGTTACAGACTCTGAAGACAATTAAATCATTTAGCAAGGCAAGAAAAAGCCCAACCTGCAGAATTTAGCACTTCCAGACACAGGTACTGTTACAGAGGAAGACACTCTCCTTTTCTCTGTGGACATTTGTCTACAGAGTAATGTGTTTATTTCTGCATAACCAGCAGCTGAGAGATGGTGCAGGTAAAAATTCAGGGAACAACTTTAAAATCATGAGAGGTCTGACAATAAGAACAGAGAACACAAAATAAGATGAAAAGAATTACACTTCCTTAGCTTACTGGGACATTAACCTGTGGGAAAAGGAATAAACTACAAGGCTGATTGGCATTTGTATGCCAAACTGAAGAACTATCTCTAACCTAGTGTTTGCTTTTTAGTCAGTCTTGATTATCTGTAACACCGCTAAGAAGCCCCAAACAAGCCAAGAAGACCTGAACTGGTTGTCCAAAAGTTCATCTCCAAAGATCACTTAATTCATAGGATACACGGGGCTCACATTTTAATCCTATTTCTTCTCACATCCTAACAAAGAAGGGAATATGAGTTCCTAGCTGAGAGCATATTTGAAGCCAGAAATTCATACATAAGAGAAATTAATAGGGACAGTACACAGACAATGGCAAGAGGTAATAAATCATATGGTAGAGACTAAAAAACCACAGAAATCAGATCTAAGATTTCTTGAAAGTACTATTCAGGGGCCATTGAGTGCAAGGGAAAACATCTTTATATAACTCGATAAATATATCTGAGAATTTTGCAGTATAAAATGACCTGGACGATAAATGAAAAGATCAGTAATGTCCGGAGTGTTCAATTTAATAAGAAATAAAACACAACACATTTTAGAAAAGACTTCCATCCTCAGTTACATATGTAAAACACAGTTTGAGAGTTTACAAAGAACAGACTCAGCTACTTAGAAAACACATTTAGAGGACACCTCATTTTCCCGTGGGCCCAGGATCCGGTGCTTGGTGTTCTGATGTTCCTGAGAAAGAATTCTTTCCTCACCATTCGCTGCCTTTAAGGATCTTGCCATCCAGCATATTTCACAAGTGGAAGGACCCTGAGAGATCTACAAGGTTCTTAATCTGCAGAGGAAACAACTGAGCCCAGAGAAGGATGGGCACCTCCCAAGGTCCCACAATAACTGGGAGGCAGAGATGGAAGGAACTATGGGACCCTGGATTCAAGCCTCCAGTGGTTTCTATGAAATTAAGTACAATGAACAAAGGAGAGCTACACATTTGGCCCCTGCAAACTGACTGCCTGCCTAGCTCAACCTTCTGAAGGAACTGGAGAAGCCAAATCACATGACAGGAAGGACCTGGGGGATTTGGGAGTGTAATAACAAGAGGAAGCTGAACTCACTGCACTTGCTAGATCCTACAGTCAAAAGCATCACAGTTGCCCTTGCCCTTTTCTTTCTCTAAAACTATGCTTCAAACTTGCCTCATCCAGGAAGCCTGCCAGGCTAGCCTCACTTACTTCTAACCATCCTTCCCAACTCTTCCATTGACTAGCCATGTGATATTTGCCTGATGACTCAAGCCTCAGTATCCTTGTCTGAAAAATGGAGATACTAAGACCTACTCCCTAGGGTAGTTGTAAATACTGGAGTAAAGGGTATAGCACAACATCTAGCGAGTAATAAAATAATAAAATAAAAATAAGTGCTCGAGGCTGGTGTCAGTACATTATTACAACAGTAAATAAGTATAGCCAAGTTGCTGAGTGCTTCTCTGTGAGTAAGTACATATAATACCATATTTCGATTTTTTACTTTGGTGTCATCTTGGTCACAACCACCACGAGCTCCTGGAGACCAGGGCTGGGCCATGCACATGTCTTTGCATGTGGGTTAAATTGAAATCCTCCCCTCATTTGCCCCTATTCCCTCGCTAGATTGGAATCTTCTCCAGAACAGGGACTCTGTATGGTTTCTTATGACTATGGCTGGCCAGCTCCCTGGCAGCTGACTATGCCTGAGCTGATAAATAGTAACTAACACTTTAGCAGTTGTTAGAATCGTTTACAAGGCAATTTCACATATAGAAATTTATTTGATCTTTGCAATTACCCTGGAAGGCAAGTAGGACACTTATTATTATCCTCATCTTAGAGAGGAGGAGAAAACAGAAGCTCAGACAAGTAGAATGACTTGCCTCTCACCTTTAAGTGGGGCTGACACATTTTTGGAATCAGGAGCATCCTTGCATGGCTCATTGGTTTTCAACAGAGGAGATTAATCCTTCCCCTGGATGACCTTTAAAGCATATGACTGCTTCTGCACAGTGCCCATTCGATGAAAAGTCCCTAAACACATCTCTGTGAGATTTTGTCATCTATAACTATTGTGTCTCCCCGTAGCAACTTGTTTTTACCTTATTGACAGACAGCATTTATCTAATAGAAATCAGTAAACTGTGGTCAAATCTGGATCACAGTTTGATTTTGTATGGTCTGCAAGCTAAGAATTTTGAAAAACAAAACAAACTAAAAAGAAAATGTGACAGAGATATATGTGGCCCACAAAGCTGAAGATATGTACAACCTGACCTATTAAAGAACAGGTTTGCTAGTCCCTGAATCAGACTGTGGTTCTCTCCTGCTCTGGCAGCCTGGATGCTTAGAGCTCAATTTGTAGCCCTTCTCCAGCAAGCAAATGAAACTTCCTGCAATGCATGATGGGAATCTCAAACTGAGCTCCATTTTGCTCTCAAAAAAGATATTCGATGTGACTCTTTTGATGCTCAAGAAATCAGGACCACCACTGATGACTCTAAAACAAATCATTACTCTTCAGTTCCTTTATCACCAAGTAATTCTTGAAACAAACATCCTTATCTTGTCCCTTATTCCAGTCCAACCTTAAGCCTTATCCCTTCTCATGATTCATTTCTAAGGGAGCTTCAAAATGTCCTTACTAATGTTTCCTTTTACCAATTTTTTACTTATTTTCAGTTTTTTTTTTATCTTGTGTCATAATATTCATTTTTAAAAATTATTGAGTCCTTTTGGGAACAAGGGGTTAAGGACTAAACATTAAAAAACTTCCTTAAAATTGCCCAGGTAGTACAGAGCAGACTTGAATCCAGCTCACCTCGTTCCACATGTAGGGCTTTTCCCCAATATCTCTAAAAGTCAAGAAGGTTCTAAATGGAAACAAGAATCGAACCAGGTTAGTTAGTGACCCTCCCCAGCTATAACCTACTGTCCTGGAAAGCCCATCCTGAAGTATCCACCTGGGCTATCTCTTATAATACCATAGAAGACACATATACCACTCTAGCATTTCCTCTGATTGTTTTGGATTCTGCTACTCACCATTCCAAGGGAAGAATAGTACGACAAAAACCTGTTCTCAATTATGTGGAAGGGATCGATGGATGTAGAACCAAATGGTTGGGATTAAATTGTGCCCTCCCCACCCACCTGTTATATGACCTTGGACCTGTCGCTTGCCCTCTCTGACTCTGTTTCCTTGCCTTTGAAGAGGCTCATACCCTATTTGACATTCTCCTAGAGTTGTTATGAATTGCATAGGCAAGAGTGGATGATAAAGCACTAATAACTTTCAGAAGCCCTGTACCACTGTAAGAAACTGTTATCAAAGCAGCAGCCATTCAGCAATCAGCCTAATGCCTGGAGCTGGAGTAATCAGCCTTCTCACCACCCCTGCCATCAGCTCAGCTGATCTAAGAATTTAGACAAATAGGTTTCTCAAGGAAAAAAGAGGGAGTTTTATTTTTATTTCCACTTCATCTGTGAACTCCAGGGGCCTCAAGGGGTAGAGGGACCCCTTATTTACAGAAGAGACAGAAAACAATGCACACACCCTCAAAAGGCTTTACATGACACCCTACACTTCCACGAAGCCTCTCTGACTCAAAAAAAAAAAAGGCAAAAGTCCACCCTGGAGCCACACCCATAGGAATCACATCAACCCATGGGGCCACAAGAAGACCTGACTGACGGATCCAGGCCAAGCCCCACCTCCCGTCCTCCTCAGGCTGAGGGGCCCAGAATGTCCAGTCATGTTTCTAAAGGGTTGGACATGGGCTGCAACCACAGTCTGGGGGTGCCTGCTCCATGGCGACTCCTTCCAACAAGCAAGTGCTGAGCAGAACACCAAAGGGGGCTGGGGAGCAACTGCACATATGTGCCTGTCCAGGCAACCTAGAGTCAGTCTGTGCCTGATGCCCTCTGACAGTTCCAGAGTGCAAATGTGTAGGTGTGAGGGTAAGTGTGCGGGTGTGTGGGTATACAGCTGCTAGCAGAGGTTCTAATTAGAGACATAAGAACATTCAGTGTAGAGTTTAATTTTAGAGATTAATTCATTTTCTGTTTTTCCTTTTCCCTGGCAATCAATAAAGCTACCAAGGAAACAGACCAAAAAAAGAAAAAAATGGCAAAAGAAGCTTTACCTATGCCAATTAGACAAGACAGAGGAGTCCAGATAAGAAGTGATACCAAACCCACTCTGGCTCCAGGGAATGGCCAAGATTATCTTACACATTATCCACTTAAAATTTCTGTGATTGTGGCCTACATATATTATAGATCCCCACACAAAATAAATATATTATTTGTGTGTTTTATTTTCCCTCCCTACGCTCAGTAATGAAGCCCCTGTGTATCACATCTATTCACTTGAGAACATGCCTTTCATTTGATAGATTAAAAGATTAAGCATGTATTTCTTCTTCTCTCAAACCAGCCATGGCCTCTGTGGAGTCCTGACTTCCTTCCCTGAAAGTGTTACTCTTTTGAGTGGTTTTCACCTTGGGATTAAGAACACCTTTCACCCTCAGACTTGGTCAGAGCTCAGGCTGGTGCAAAAAAGATGGGTGAAACCAGTGGGGCACCATAGTTTGCAAGTAGAGGAGGCTCTGTGGCATGATTTCAGAATTTCTGCTATAGCTAGAGGGGAAACATCTGGAGTATTCTGTAATTCTTCCCAAATTTGGCAACGTGATGTAATAATAATAGAAAGAACACTGTGCTAGGAGCTATGGCTCCCATCTAAAAGTTCCCAGCCCTAGATGCACCTACTACCTACTTTGTAGCATTGTATAAATGGCTTGTATTTTGTACAATACAGATTTCCTGAGCCTCATTCATCTATAAAGAAGGGGCAATTCCATTTAATCAGTCATAAGGTTGTTGCAAGCATAAAATGTTATGAGGTGAGTAAAAGTTCTTTGTAAACTGTAAAGTGCTCTAAAATGCAAAAGAATAATACTAAGGAGATCTTGATAAACTAGTCATGTTATAATTCACAGGATACACAACTTTTAGAAGAAGTATGTGTATTCCCAAGCTGACTCATTGCTCTTTGTGGACACAATTCCCCTCTCTGCTCTCTCTGATTCTAATAGCAAAAGAAGTCTTCGACAAGGAAAGGAAACAACAACCATTATAAAACATGCCCAAAGAATTCTGTTCTCCATAACAAATTCTTGCTCTCAAGAGAAATTACTTTGCCAGACCCTTATCTGACCTAGGAGAATGGCAATTAGACAACTCGAGCACCTTTCTAGCCTTTCTGTCTCCCATCAAAGGAGGGAGGAAAAAAGGCTAAGAAACAATAATAAGGGAATTAGGCCCATTAAAAAAAAACCCTGAAATTTAATCATAAGATTATAGAATTCCTCCTCTCCCAATACTTACCACATCAATGGGGCCACCCCCTCAATAAAGCTCTTAAGAAATATTTGAAGAGTTTTCTAGTCAAAAATAATATCATTCCATATTGTTCAAACAATCAGAATGAAATTTCATAGACAGTAATTCTGGTGAGTTAAAATTTTTAGCCAAAAGGAAGAAATACATACACTGATAAAGTTATTCAACAGGAATAATTTTGATTCCTAAAGCAAGCATGCTGGTACTGTTAGTTGGCCAACCCAAGACACATTCCTGACCCCTTCTTCTTTATCAATTGAATCTAGAGTTTGCAATGTGACTAGCTGGATACTCTGTTATTTCAACTGCATGAATCCAAGTGGATAAACTTATCTTTCAGTAGAAGTAGTTAGAAAGAGATGAATAACTTTCTGCCAGGGAAGGTGTGAAATATTCCTATTGGAGAGAGAGGATAGTATACTTAGTTGTTAAAAACAAAACAAAACAACTTTTAATCATAATTTTTGGAGAACACCTACATTATAGGAGTTTTTTTAATTTAAAAAAAAAGCAATCATCACTGTGGAGCTATAGCTAGCTAGCTTGTTCCCACAACCACATGAAATTCACCAAAATGTTAGGAGGAAAGGCTAGGGTAAAAGAAAAAAAAAAGCTAGCTAGTTAGGTATGTACACACACACACACACTCACTCTCTCTCTCTCTCTCTCTCTCTCTCAAAACCTTTTGTTCCCTGGGGAACCTTGAAAATCAAAGAGACTACTTTTACTAAGAGATGCAATGCACACAAAAGTATTAAGATTTGGCCTCTGCCTTCAAGCAGCTGGAAAGACCATCTACGTAGAGGCAATTGAACACACCTGAAGCAATTAGCAGATACCAGACACTGTACAATTAAGCTGTAAATTGTAGAGTATGAATTTTATGAGTATAGATACAATTAAATTCAGATCCACCAAGATTAAAATATGCTACCTGATGGTGAAACCACGCAATTGACAGAACTGTCCACACCCAACACATGGTTATTTTGAACCAGATGTTAAGTAGCCTTCTGAAAGCTTCTGACACCAACAGGCTGGTATATAATATCTATCAAGTGATTTCATAGGAACAAGAGAAATTAGTTCTTTAGAAAGAACTCATTCAAAACAGGCTCCCCGAGATCATTCCTGGCTGTGAAAATTCCATAGTGGATTATTTCTTGAATTTCACTCATCTCTAGTGTCTACGTGAGATGTGAAGGTGAAAGTTTTGATAGATCAATGCAATTTAAGTACTGCTATAGTGACAGTATCACGATTGGATTTTTTCCTTCACATTTTCCCATCTGTAGTCTCGTCTTCTGTTAGTCTGGGAGTTTTCAGAATGGCATAATCACAGGGCCTGCATTATTTCAATGTCGTATAAAAAAGCTCCAAGTTAAGAAAAAAATTTAAAGTACTGTTAGCAGGATTAAAGCTCTTTAACATATACACTGGTAGGGTTTACAAACGATCTACTATGAATATTTTGTCATTTGAAGCTGACTCCATGTAATCTGAGTTGCTTTTCTAAGAGTTCTGAGTCACCCATTCTCTCCTTCCTACCTTGTTCCATCTCTCCTCCTCCCTCTAACCATTTATGAATTTGATTTCAAGAGGTTTGAAGTGATGGTAGGTACATGGACTCAAGGAGATAATTTGTTCCCTTGCAAACCTGATTAGCTCTTTTGGGACTGAATCCACACGCTTTGCTCCTTCAAATACCACATTCACACAACTGAGAGCTGAGAGGACCCATCTCCCCAACAAGTAATAATTGAGCTTCTGAGAGTTCATCTGCCACAATCTTCACCAGGGCAGATTTGTTGTCTAAATTTGAAGACAATTTTTATCTGCTGATAGAGCTTTTGAGATAGAAACCTTTAGAAATGTAATAAAAAAGTTCAGGTAAAATGCTTCTCTTGGTTCCTGAATAATCATCTACCTAAAAACTATTTGCCATGGAAATTAATAAAAATTCATCTCCATTGCCTTCATTGTTCAACTTCTAATTAGCATACACTGTCTGACCTCATTATTCCCCATGCCCAAATCTCACTTTTTAGCAAACAAATTGACTTTTGGTGCCCTCTGCAAAGAAACACTTCCCAAGTGCCTTGAGGTGCTTAAAGAACTAAAGCTATTCACTGTCAATAGATATTTTTTTAATTTTTTACTCTAGAGCAAATATACTGTATGCATTTAAAAATGGTATGCTTTAAAGCCAATATTTTCCCTAATTCCCTTCTAAAAGTTATTTTATTTTTAAAGTTTCTAAACTTAATTTTCAACTTAATGAAATAAGTACCTGATAGAATTCTGTTTGGCTATTTGCTCTGCAGCCTTGGAGAAAAAGATACTTTGCCCTTCTAGAATGAGCTTCTCAGGCGAGCCCCTAGACTCTTCTTGTCATGTTATGTGTCCAGGTGTATTTGACGGGGCTGAATCCCAGGTTGGTGTGGGGAAGCCTGTGAGGTAACTGCATCCCAGAATTCCCAACCAGAGTTAGGAAAGGGGAAGCTGAAAGGGTCCCTTTGGCTTCAATGTTACACTCACTTACATGGCATGTGGGGGCAAATGCTCTAGCTCATGATATTCTGGGCAATTCAGCAACCACTCTTCTGGCTCCATACTTTGACTTCTATTATTTCTCCATTTGATATTATAGCTTGTTTTTGGCTTGCCCTAACACACACTCCAAGATATACCTTGAACACTTCCTCTCCCTCCCATTAGAAAAATCTTAGGTAAGAGGACTTGGAAATACACACAAGAACAGATGGATGTAAAATAGAATCCCGCTGATTTGTCATTAGCAAAGGCTTCACTATAGAATATTTAAAAGGAACCTTTTCTCATAATATAAACAGTAACTCACAAGAAACTAATTACATCATCCAATAAGCCTCAGGAAACAAAGATACAGAAAAGAATTATTTATAAGTAGTAAATTATTCTTTTATAAGTGAAAAGTTATGTAATGTACTTAAAAACTGTTTCATTCACTCATATAGTATATACTGAGCCAACATTTGCTTGCAATCTTTATATTCATTATCAGAGAATTTTGTTCACTTATAAGGAAACTAGAGATAGACCATAACTTGTCTAGTTTCATTCACATTACAAATGACTAAAGCAAAATTAATGAGATCCTCCACATTACAAATCGAATGTTCATTTTCTAAAGTGGAAAGTAAAAGTGGAAATTTCTACAATATATTGTTTGGTAGAGTGCCGAAAATATAATGAAAGGGATGATTTTCTGAAATCATGTAATTTTGTAAAACTTGAGCTCCTGACACAGAATGCTTGGGCCAGGTTAGTACATCGTACCTTACTAAATTCCTGCCTAGCTTTCCAAAGTGATGGCCTTATCTTACTTACAATGAAAAAAAAAAAAGATATTTTGCCTAGAACACTCTCACCACAGTTAGTTTTTAGTATGCGTTGCCAAAATATGTTATAGCATTTTAGCAACAGTCTAATCTAAATAAGCATCAGCCAGCAAAACCGTTGTTTCAAGTGGTTTTGGGAGATACAATCCATTCAATGGTGACCAGCCTTTCATTACAGAGGAAAATAAGGCAGGCACATTTAAAGTCTGGCATTTGGGGCTGCCTCCACTTAAAAATCTTTAAAAAATAAGCAAAGTAAATTCATCATAAGCAAGATATAGGAAAATTTTAATTAAAGAGCTTTGGAAATATGTTGTCCTTAGATGTCTAAGACTACAAAATTAGTTAAATAAGTTATGGTGCATCCACACAATGCAGTACACAGGAGTCATTAAAAATGGTGTTCCAGAATGTTAATTGACATTGGAAATGCTGTTATATAAAATCTTATGTGAAAAGTAAGTCATAAAAAAGTAGGATCGATTTTTGTGGTTTTTCATATATACGGGCTAAAAAAAGACATCGAAAGTCTAGCAAAGATTATTTTATGTCACATGGTATCCTTTTATTTTCTCCTTTTCCTTTATCTGAATTTTCTAAATGTTGTACAATAAACATAATTTTGATGTGAAAAATATTATAAGGATAGGAAACAGATTAATCTTTTTAATCATATTTTCTAGTTAACTAAAAAGTAAGCAAAACACTTTGGGATGGTTTAAGCATTTTAGTCCTTATCCTGCCTACTGGCTAACACAAATCCAATGGTCTAATTATATTCAGTGAAAGCAGTCACCCAAATCAATCAAGCTAGCAAAACACCATTAGTATATTTTTGACATATGTGATACCCGAAGCAGTTAAGACTTAAGTTTTTACTTTCATTCAGTTATTACAATGCTAAGCTGATCAGGAACTTGACATAAATTTGAGACAATTTAAACACAATTACATCTTTCCTTATTTAAGAATCTCATAGAAACTATAGCTTATGAAAGTAAACATCACTAATCATCACCATAGAACCATGAATGTCGGTAGGTTTAATATCCACTGGTTCAGGCATCATAGTTTGACGAAGTTCCTGGTTTACGTTTCTTGTTTATATGGTGTTTGTCTCAAAAGCTAAATGCAACACAAATTTCAAACAGTTTAGGTCTCTGGGATTCCTGTTGTAATTCTGCTATAAGTAATGACTTTTTTTTTTTTTTGCTTTTTCAAAACTGCAAGTTCTATTTAAGTTCTTAAACCCACTTCTAGATTTTTAAAAAGTGATTCATTTATTGTTTTAAATAGATAAAATATTTAGGTGGTTCAAACATCAAAAAGTACAAAATAGCATACTTTGAGAAGTCTCCCTCCCATCCATGTACCTATCTACACAGTTCCCACCTTCCTCCAACAGAAAACCACTGCTATTATTTTATGGTTTACACTTCCAGAGATGTTTTAAATGCATATACAAGAAAATATATATATACATATATTTTTTTACCTCTCATTTTATCCAAGTGAAAAGGTCATTCATCTTCCTTTTTTTACTTAAAGATGTACCGTAGAAATCCTTCCAAATCCATTAAAGAGAATCTTCACTCTTTGTTACAGTTTCATTGTATTCTTCTGTATAAATGTACCATAATTTCAGTTTTGTATTGATAGACCTCTAGGTTGTTTTCAGTCTTTCAACAAACAAACAACACTACAATAAGTTATCTTGTACATAAATTGTTACACAAATGCATAAGTATATCCAGATGTTGAATTACTGGGTTGAAGGGTATATGCATTTATAACTCTCATACTGTTGCCAAAGTGCCCTCCAGAAGAATTGTGCTTATTTACACTCCCACTAGCAATGATGAAGGTGCTTGTTTCCCCACATCCTTACCAACACAATGTTATCAAACTTTCAGCTTTTGCCAAACTGGTAAAATATGATGTCTCAGTGTAGTTTTAGTAGACATTTCTCTCTTCTGTGTGAGATTAAGTATCTTTGCATACAACTAATAAGTGTTTTCTTGTTAAATTGTAGGAACTCTATATGTTTACAAAATTAGATCTCTGCAATATGAGCTTAAAATACTTTTCCCTATTTGTCATCTTTCTTTTATGATAATTTTTGCCATGTATAAAAACCATACAGACATGCACATTAATACACAAACACACACAGACACATGAATGAACTGATGTTTTCTTTAAGGCTTCCAGATTTTGTTATAGTTTACAAATCCTTTCTTATTCTGAGACATAAAGTAATTCTTTCATGCTTTTAGATTTTTTAATGGGTTCATTTATTTGTATTAAAATTTCTATTTAAATTTTTCTTTGTATACACTGAAATATGGATGCAACTTGATTTTTCCTAGAGGCTACCCACTGTCTCATCACCGTTTTTGAATATTTCATTTTCTCCCACTGATTCACACTGCCACCTTTTCATATGTTAAAACTGTATGTATTTTGAGATACATTTCTGGACTTTCTATTCTGCTTCACTGTTCTGGCTACGTACACAAATAGCACACTAATTTAATACCTAAGCCTTTACAGCATATCTTAATATCTAGAATATCTAGTCTCCCCTAATTTTTGCTCTTTTTCAGTTTTCTTAGCTCTTTTTAGAAAAGAATTCCTATATGTGGTAATAACTTTGACTGGTTCTGAAGAAAATCTCTGGTATTTTTGAGGCACTGTGTTAAATTTATAAATTAACTTTGAGAAGACTGACATCTCTGACATTGAATCTTCCTAGCCAAGAACAGGATATGCTTTCCCTACTTTTTCCAATTATTTTAAGTCCTTCAGAAATGTTTTAAAGTTTTCTTTGTATACAACTTTTACATTTATTGCTAAATTTATTCCTAGATATTTTATCTTTGAGGTTAGTATTTGCAGTTGAGTTTTTTCTCTTCATTTTATTTTCTGATCGTTCCTTATATACATAAAAACTATTAATTTCTGTGTTAATTTCGTATCCTACTTTACTAAATTCTCTACCTGCTTTTAGATTTTAATTTTTTCTCACAGTTTTTAGATATACAACAATATCATCTGTCAATAGAGATAATGTTTGCTCCTTTATCATTTTAATTTATTTCTCCTATTTTAAGATGTTGAGGAACAAATCCAGCTTCCAGCACAATGTTAACTACTCCAATCTTTGTCTTATTCCTGACTCTAGTGGGAATAGATCTAGGCTGTCCTCATTAAAAATATTTGTTTGGGGAGCTGAGATAAATATATTTTATGTTTAAGAAATATCCAATTGTATTGAGTGTTTTCTAACAAGGATAAGTGCTGGTTTTTTCAAAAGCCATTTCAGCATTTGTGGATATAACTTTATGATTTCTTTCTTAGACTTAAAAATATTATAAATTATGGTAATAGATTTTCTAATATTCAAATGTGTGTTTTTAAAAATAAAACCTCACATGATTTGCTCTTTTAATTTGTTTCTGGATTGTCTGTGAATATTTTATTTAGAATTTTTATGTCCATATTCATAAGTAATTGGCTGTAATTTTCTTTTTTGTGTAATTTCTGTTAGGTTTTAATATCAGTTTTGCACTGGTTTCCTAAAGAGAATTTGAAGGTTTTCCTCTTCCATCAATGTTCTAGAAAAATTGAAATATCATTAAAATGAACTGCTCTTTTCCACCAAAAAACTATTAGAACTGATAAATGACTTCACTAAAGTAGCAGGAGACAAATTAATATTCAGAAATCAGTTGCATTTTTATATGCCAATAATTAACTATCAGAAAGAGAAATTAAGAAAACAATCTCATTTACAATTGCATCAAAAAAAAACAAAAACCCAAAACAGAAAATCTAGGAATAAATTTAACCAAGCAAGTAAAAGAGTTGCACTCAGAAAATTATCTGACATTGGAGAAAGAAACTGAAGAAGATACAAATAGGAGGGAGGGAGCAATTGGGGGAATCGATTTTATGAACTATATAGATGTCTAATCAATGTACTATATACTTGAAACTAATTTAAATAAATAAATTTTAGAAAAAGAAGATACGAATAAACAGAAGGCATATATCCTGCTCATGGATAGGAGGAATTAACATCCTTAAAATGTCCATACTACTCAAAGTAATCTATAGATTCAATGCAATCTCTATCAAAATACCAACAGCATTTTTCACAGAACTAGAAGAAATAATCCTATAATTTATATGGAACCATTAGAGATCCTGAAAAACCACAGCAATCTTGAGAAAGAAGAACAAAATTGGAGGTATCATACTATCTGATATCAAACTATACTATAAGGCTACAGTAAACAGGACAGCATGGTACCGACATAAAAACAGACATAGAGATCAATGAAACAGAATAAAGAGCCGAAAAATGAGCCTACACTTATATGGTCATTTAATCTATGACAAAGGAGGCAAGAATATACAACAGGGTAGACAGTCTATTCAATAAATGGTATTGAGAAAACCAGACAGATACATGCAAAAAAAAAAGGACTGGACCACTTTCTTACACCATATACAAGAATAAATTCAAAACAAATTAAAGACTTAAATGTAAGACCAGAAACCATAAAACTCCTAGAAGAAAACATAGGCAGTAAACTCTCTGACATTGCTCTTAATAATATTTTTCTGATATATCTCCTTGGGCAAGAGAAACAAAAGAAAAAAATAAACAAATGGGACTACATCAAACTAAAAAGTTTTTGCACAGCACAGAAAACTATCAACAAAAGGAAAAGACAATCTACTGAATGGGAGAAGATATTCACTAATGATACATCAGATAAGGGGTTAATACCCAAAATTTATACTCGTACAGCTCAAACCAAAAAAAAACAAACAAACAATCCAATTAAAAAATGAGCAGAAGACCTGCACAGACATTTTTCCATAGATGACCAATAGACATCTCTACAGATGGCCAATAGACATATAAAAAGTTACTCAATGTCACTAATTATCAGAGGAATATAAAATAAAACCACAGTGATATATCACCTCACACCTGTCAGAACAGCTATCATCAATAAATCAACAAATAACAAGTTTTAGAGTAAATGTGGATAAAAGGGAACTCTCATCCACTGTTGGTGAGATTACAAATTGGTACAGCCAACTATGAAAAAGAGTATGGAGGTTCCTCAAAAAATTAAAAATAGAACTGCCTTATGACTCAGCAATTCCACTTCTGGGTTTTTATCTGAAGAAATACAAAACACTAATTTGAAAAAACATAAACACCCCTATATTCACTGCAGCACTATTTACAATAGCCAATATATAAAAGCAACCTAAGAACCCAGCAATAAATGATTGGAGAAAGAAGTGATATGTATACACAATGGAATAGTACTTGGCCATAAAAAGAAGGAAATCTTCCCATTTGAGAGAACATGGATGGACCTAGAGGGTATTATGCTAAGTGTTCTAGTTCCAGCTTTCCTCCATCTCCATCACTGCTATACTAGGTTTAGAATATAAGCTCTAAAACCTCAAGAGTATCTCACTCTCAGCAATCACAGAAATCTCAAAAGGCTCATGCAGTGGAAGCATCTGAAGGTGGGAATAAAAGGGGAAATTAAATCATGAATATTTGTTTGAAGGCTATTTAAGAAATAGCTAGACTATAGGATCCAGGCCATAAAACAAGCCTACACCCCAATAGAAGACTGAAAGGTTTTTTTTTTCCCCCTGACAAAGGTAAATCAAAGGGCATTTGGACTAAAAATGATTAGGTACAGTTGATAGTGGATGTACAAGTCATAAAATACAAAGAACACAGCAAACTGAGACCCTCCTCCAGCCATACCTCATTTAGTTTAGAGGACCTTGGCACCCAGGCGGTCACCCCCAGGCAGAGCCTGGAAAATTCTATGTGGTCTTACAAGCCCAAGAGCAAATGCTTATACATATTGATATCATGGTTCCTCACTGAAGGTCTGAGTCTAGTCATTCTAAAACAAAGCTCATGGTCTACCAAGTCCACTTATATGCCCCAATATTCCAGTCAAATTTTAGTCTCTTAGTCTGCTCAGCCTGTCATAACACAATACCACAGACTGGCTTAAACAACAGATGTTTGTAAGATTCTTCTCACACATCTGGAGGCTAGAATTCCATGATCATGGTCCCAGAAAATTCAGTTCCTAGTAAAAGTTCTCTTCACCTGGCTTTTAGGCAACTGCCATCTCATTGTGTGCTCACAAGGCTTTTCTATGCATGCACTTGGAGAAAGGGTAAGCTCTCTGGTGTCTCTTCTCCTTAAGGACAATAATCCTGCTGGGTCAGGGTCCCACCCTTATGACCTTATGTAACTCGAAGTACTTTTTTAGATGCCCCATATCTAAATATGGTCATCAAGGGTTAAGTCTTTAATGTATGAATTGGGAGCAGGAAACACAAACATTCAATCCATACAGTCCTCCAAACATTGACAAATTAAACAAACTATGTACCTGTACACTGAGTAACTACCACCTCTTCCCTTATTTGACTGTTTCACCTCTAGGCGTACTCAGTAGGTTTACACGCCAGATTGTAACTAAGTGGAGAAACACTTCCTGTTTCAGAAGCAGGACACTTAGATCCATTAGGTCTATAGTAGACAGGATCTGGTGTTGCCTTCTGTGGACACTACCGCACCTTCTTTCTGAGTTTTTAAGTCTACTGAAGTAGACTTAAAACTGGTACAGATGGAGAACTGAGGAATGCTGATTAACTTTTCATGGATTATAAATGTGCTCAATTATAAGGCACTGTTCAAATACCAATTGATTGATATATGGAAATATACAGCTATCCACACCCTGTATAAAAATCATGTCTGTTTTATTGACGTACACATCCTTGACTCCCTAATAATGCTTAAGCACAGGTGGATCTCTCATCATCAACAGAGGCTGTTGATGGCTTCGTATTGGAATGGGTAACCATTGCAAAAAACCCCAGGTAGGGACATCCACATGCTACTCCCTCAAGGCGCCCTCACCTCTATACATGTGGGTTCTTCGCTTTCCTCCTATCTGCCTGTAGGGACTGGAAGGAAACTCTGATCCTTCAGCAAACCCAGCTCTGAATAGTGAGTTTATGTGAGATGTGTTGTCCCTTTGTTTGCTGCTGACAAGCGTAAAGAACCACTTTCACTGCTGATAATAATGGTTAATTTATCACATCCAGCCGAGGCTGACCTCTGGGTGTCCCAGCCCCTCCATCACCTTCACACCTGCTCAAGCTAATTGTTAGAGCCAAGTGTAAATGAAAATCAACTGGGCTAATAATGAATGGAGCCCATTATTCGCAACAGCACATTGCTTTACGAAGGTTTATCAAGAAACATTATAACCAGCCCCCCTGTCACAGTTCCCCGTTTCAGAGATGAGAGAAAGCAAGCAAATAAGGGGGACCAGCACATGAAACCAGGCACAGCGACTGGAAACAAAATGTTTGGCTTGAGCTTCCAGAGCTATGGAATAGCCAACCATTCTTATATTTCACCAAAATTCACTCATATACCAAAAAAAGGGATGAAGGTAAAGGCTTTGTTCCCAATGTTGTATCTGTTTATATAAGCAAATGAAATCATTACTGGATATCAAGGCCTTAATTAATATGCTAATCTCATTCTTCTATCAAAACCATTTTTTAAGGAGGTTATCTCCATGGCTCCTCCAGTCTCTATTACTTGCCTTGCCATTCCCATCTGAAAGCACAGACCTAGCTCCCAAATGCTTGAAATGAAAGAACCAGCACTTCCATTAAAGGAAACTGTCAAAAGAAAATTCAGGAAGTTTTACTTGACATGAATATTTTATTGAGTGAGAAACAAACTGTTCATGAACAGAGACTTCCAAACAGAAGGTGGTAAGAAGTTCCTGGAAAGCCACATGCAAAATGATGAAACTAGACTGCTATCTGTCACCATACATGAAAATTAACTCAAAAAGGATCGAAGACCTGAATTTAAGACCTGAAACAATAAATTGCATAGAAGAAAGCATAAGTTTTCTCATAGACCTGGGATTTAGAAAGGATTTTATGAATTTGACCTCAAAGACAAGGATAAAAGCAAAAATAAATAAATGGGACTATATCAAACTAAAGAGTTTCTAGATAGCAAAAGAAACCATCAACAAGACAAAGAGGCAACCATTTGAGTGGGAGAAGATATTTGCAAACAACATCTCTGATAAGTGTCTAATATCCAAAGTATACAAAAAACTCATACAATTCAACAATAAAAAAAAAATCCAATTTAAAAACTGACAGAGTACCTGAACAGACACTTTTCCCAAGAAGATGTACAAATGGTCGACAGACATATGAAAAGATGTTCAACTTCACTAGCTATTAGGGAAATGCAAATCAAAACCACAATGAGCTACCACCTCACACCTATTAAAATAGCTATCATCAACAGGACAAGTAATAAGCATTGGAGAGGTTGTGGGGAAGAAGGAACCCTTGTGCACTGCTGGTGGGAATGTAAATTGGTGCAGCCACTCTGGAAAAAAGTATGGAAAATTAAGAATAGAATTACCATATGACCCAGCAACCCCTCCTCTGAGTATTTACCCAAAAAGTTTGAAAACATTTATCCAGAAAGATATATGCACCCTGACGTTCACAGCAGCATTATCCACAGCAGCCAAGACATGGAAACAACCAAAGTGTCTTTCAATACATGATTGGATAAAGAAGATGTTGGATATATATACAATGGAATATTACTCAGCCAAATAAAATGTGAAATACTGCCATTTGCAACAACATGGATGGATCTTGAGATTATCATGCTAAGCAAAATAAGTCAGAATTGTTTGGGGTAGAGAGGGTTCTGTGGTCAAATAAGATTGGAAAATATTGGGTTAGATTATGTTTAGTAGGAGGTTTTTTTTTCAATGTAGAATTTCTTAGAGCTAATAAACATTATCAGTCTTTTTTTTAACTTGCATGAATATAGAATCTTTGTTTCACAGACCAGTAAACATTTAAACTAGCACTAGTATTCAACAGAACCCGAGTAGGAAACACTACTCTAAAAGGTCTTGTCCAAATAAAGACCAAGTAAACTGCTACCAGAGAGAAGAAAAATTAACAAGTTTATCCACTCCTACTTCTGTGGTAAGGAATTAAAACAGCACTAGCTTCATTTAAAATCTGATATAATTGAGTTTTTGGACTCTGGATTATTTAGCAATTGTTGCGATAACCCTGTATAGCAAGCAATCCCCAAATCTGAGACACTTATAACAACAAACATTTACTTCTCATTGATAATTCTCTAGGACAGTTTGGCTTCAGGCAGTAGGTGAAATTCATGTGTGTTCTGGGTATTTCTCATTCAGGAATCCAAGCTAGAAAGCAGTTGCTACCTTGGGTGTGTTTTTCTCAAGGTATAGAGCAGGATTACAAAATTTCTGGCAGACATTTGTCAAAACATTTTAAGCCTCAGTTCAGATCTGGTATCACTATCACCTTTACGATGTTCCCTTGGCCAAAGCAAGACATATGACTAAGCCCTTGTCAGTGAGGCAGGAAGTACATTTCACCCACAGAGAAACCAGGAAAGTACAAAGAAGGAGAAACAAGGATGACCAAACAATATCTACCACACTGACCATAAATTCCAATCCAATATTTAACCTCACATGTGAGAATTCAATCATGTTTCTATTTTCTTTAAAAACAAATGTCCTAGGAAATAATGCAAACATACAAATGATTAGACTTGACAGTAGGAATATAGACTCCATAACTATTCTTTACTCTTTTTATTCCTGCTTTGTACAAATCAGTATTCAGTACTTATGTAGCTTTTCCAGAGGAGTTAGCACATTATGGTATATTCCAGTTGACTCCTGCGTTCATATTCTGAACACCAACATATTATGTAAGGACAATGATTAGTATATACATTTTTACCACAACTTAAAACCATACTCATTTATCATCTCACAGTTTCTGTGGGTCAGGAGTCCAAGCACAGCTTAGCTGAGTCCCCTACAAGGTTGTAATCAGGGCTGGCTTCTCATCTGGATGCTCAGCTGGGACAGGTTCTGCTTCCAGGCTCACTCAGGTTTTTGGGAGAATTCATGTGCTTGCCCTTGTATGATTCAAGGCACCTTGTTTCTTCCAGGCCAGCAAGGAGAGGTAGACTCCAGAGCAATTTTACTAGCAAGATAGCTTTATATAATGTAATGCTATCCCATCACCTTAGCCATATTCTATTGCTTAGAAATATGTCACATATCCTGCCCATACACAAGTGGAGGGAATTATACAAAAGCATAAGGAGATAGAGGTCATGGGGACCCCTTTAAAATCTGTCCCCCACAACCAGACATCTAAAAAATATATTATTTGTATCCTACTCTATTCCAACTTTGCCCAGCTTCTCTCAGTGGAGAGTCACTCTCTGCCATGCATTCATACTTAGATGAACCCACATTCACTTACCAATTCTATTTTACATTATATTTTAAGATCTTTTCAGGGTAGGAAACTTTAGTCAGCTGGCAAATGCTGTTTAATCACTGAGTACTCAGTGTCATTAGCAACAGAATGGCCAAGGTATCCTTCCATCCAGAAAAAGCCCAAGTACCAATTATTGGACTGTCATGATTTACGGTTGTGCCTGATGTGATCAACATAAGTCAACTAGTTATACATAGAAATGCAACCACTGACTGACAGGAATTGCATGCTGTGTCTACCCCAAGCCAAAGAAGTCAGTCAATTCTAAAGTTATAAACACCAATCAAATAAATGATTTGGCAGCTTAAATATTTAACAACTGGATGATGACCGAATTTTTGCTTTTCTGTCACACAGATCTTGTCTTACTAAAAGAAATAACTGAAATGTAGAATAGTTTTCCTTTTCCTAAAACTCATTCATCCCAAAACATTTGTTGAATGCCTACTGGGCTCTAGATCCTCTGCTTACTGTTAGGAAAATAGAAATGGAAGACAAAAAGTGTTAGGAATGAAAATTATTCTTCAAACTCTTTCTCTTCTAACATTATATTATTTACTCTGCTAAGCAATTTTTTTCAGTGGCCATTAACCATTCAGCCATCAGAATCCAATGACCTTCTCCATTGCTCCTTTTTCAAATATTTCTTGTAGGGAAGAAAACCCAAATATTTAACCAAAATTTGCTTTGTTATGGCAAAATCTTAATACATATACATCTCATTGATTTCAAAAAAGTAGTTGGAAAGAGATAACTGCTTCCTACTGGAATGGCATAAAATTCATATGATAAAAATGTATTACTATGAGGTCCATTATAAGATCTGAGGTTAAGACTACTCTTTGTGTTCTACAAACACCTGAAAGCCAAAGGTAACTTAAAACAAACCGCAAGTCTGATATAATTGTTCCAATTCACGCACAAACAGCAAATGCCACACAGAGAAAGACAACTTTAGACAACTTGGCCCTTTCTTTCCAGGTACTCTTTCTGGAAGTAATTTTATGCATTCCCATGGCATTTGTATACTAAATCCTTAGACAGCAAATAGATGACTAACTTACTTCAATAATCATTTATCATAAGCTTGGTATGGTGGGGGCGGATAAACTCTTGACAAATACCAAGGACTCCTCCATTCTTAAGTTCCCTTTATTCTCAAGGACTCCTTTATTCTAATGCAATGGCTCCTGAAAAACTTTCCTTTTCAAGGATACTTTTTTTAAACACAATCAATAATCCACAGTCAACTTTGTAATGTCTTTAGAAGCCAGTGCCTCTTCAGCTTTGGAGTTTTGAAGATAAAATGCATGGCTGGGTTCTTACAGGCCAAAGAGTTTGAAATTTTGATTTGTTGGTTATTATTCAGGTTATTAAAACTGTCTTGTGTTTCATACATAATGAGAGGTGAATAAGTAGTTTTTTAAATTATTAGCTTTAAGTTTATAGATTTGAAATGAATTTTAAAGCACATCTAATCTAGTCTCTATCTCAAACTTGAGTGTTTTAGCAACATCTGTAAAATGGTTGTCCGGCCCTCAATCCAACAGCCCAGCAATGGGGAGCTCACTACCTAATGAAGAAGATCATTCCTTCTTCTTACATCACCTTAGAAATGTTTTCTTTATTCTAATTCAGTTTTTTTTTGGCTTGTAGCTTTAATCCATGATGCTAGTTTATACCCCTTGGGGTCTCATAGGACACATCTAACCCCTCTTTAGATGACAGCCTTCCAAACACAAATATTTGAAATCTCTTTCCATGTCCTGAACACACTCTTCTAAGGATGTCCAGTTCCTTGAATCATTCCTCATAAAATATAATTTTGGTTCCATCACTATCCTGGTTTCTGATGTCTAAATCAGTGGATTTCAACCATGATTTTGCAGCACAATCATTCTCGTGACCAGTACGAAAAGAAAGAGTAAATTACTACAGCAACTGCACCCAGCATGAAGGATAACTTACTTTCTACATTATTTTGTGTCATAGCTTGGGAAGGAACTAAAAATACCCAGGCAAATATTTTGTTCTTGTGAATGGAATCAACCACATAATCCATGGTGGATTAAAGGCTTTAAATATGTCTGTTTGTCTACATTCCTTGAAGAGTATAGTAGCCAAAATTGAATGTAAAAACCAAGAGGTGGGTTAGCCAGGGCAATGCAGATTTGTTCATTAAATCAAAAATTCTCCTATTCCTACACTTACGTACCCTTCAGGACTCAGATAGTCTCACCTTATATGAAACCCTTCAACTGGGGAAGATAAAATTTGAATTTCTCAAGTGCTTCCTTTGGATGCAAGCCTACACTGGACTCCAAGGTCCTCCACTTCCAGTCATGTGTTCTTGCACAGTTCCTGACACTTCTTCAGATCAACTTCATAAAATACAAAATGGGGGTTCTTATACCTCACCAGGCATCTCAGAATTTCTAGCACAGTATTTAGTCATGTTAATTCATTGCCTTTCTTCGATTCTGCTCTAAACTGTTCTCAGAATATTGAACTGCTAAGCTTCAATTACAGAGTACACCTGGAATTATGAGACCAGGAAAGAAAATAATGCTCTAAGAAATTGAAATTAATAAAAGTCAATGTAAACTTTTGCATTGGCCATTTGTGGAAATCATCCAGAATGTTGCCCACAATTAGAGATGACTTAAAAAATACGACTAATGTGTCTCCCCAAAATGTTCTCTGCAGTGCCTCAATCCAAATCGTACCTATTGTCAGATGATCTACAAATGAACCACAACTGGTATAATCTAAAGGAGTAGATCTTAACAGTCTTCTTCACAAGAAAAAATATTTGTAACCATGTGTGGAGCTAGATGTTAATGAGATTTATGTGGTAATCATTTTACAATATATAGAAATATTGAATCATTGTTGTATACCTGAAATTAATATAATGTAATATATCAGATGTATCTCAATAAAAAGAAATACAATGACAAAAGCTTCTAATTTATAGTAAAATTATTGTCTATGATACTATTGCTCTCGGTCTAATCAGTATTAACTCCTACGACAGACATATCTTTAGATTGGAGAAGGGCAATTCATAAAGTTATTGCTCAAGAATATTCTATTCCTCTACTTGAACTTGGAACTCATCTAGCAACCTTATAACTTGAAATATAATCTCTTGAGTGTACAAACATAAAGGAGAGTGTGTCTGGTGTGGGAAGTTGACGCCAGTCACATGCTCCCACTGCCAATTAATATATCATCACTCCAGCATGAGCATCAGTCTCCTGTGGGATTTGTGATGGGAATTGGGAATTGATTTCTCAGCCTAATCCCCTCTGGGAAAATTGAGTTCTGTTCTTGAAAAGCTGAGCAATACAATCTACACTACGAAGACTCCCACACTAATGCTGACTCTAACATTCCCTGGATCCTCTAACAACACATACATGTTGGTGTCTCATCAAATGTGCATGAGATGGGGACTCTGCAGCCTCCTTCCTCCACCTGACCCTTCCCTGCCTAACTCTAAGGAAGGACAAGTTGCTGTTCTGGTCAGACTCACAGATATTTGTGAGGCTGCTGACAGGACAGAACAGGATGGCTGTCCTCAGTGTCCCAACTGATGCTCTCTTTACTCTCTTTCTCCATCACCTGGGTCCCATATATGGTCTTCTTTTTCCTCCTCTGAGATGGGAATATAGCCGGGACTACAGACCCAATCACACCTTTCACTCTACTACCAAAGGCTCAACTAAACACATGAGTTTCCTTTTTTTTTAATTAATTTTTTTTTTTATTTTTCAATCACAGTTGACACTCAATATTGTATTAATTTCAGGTGATAGCATAGTGGTTAGACATTTACATAACTTATGAGGCGATCACCTCCAAAAAGTCTAGTACCCACCTGACACCATACATAGTTATTACAATTTTATTGACTACATTCCCTATGCTGGCTGTACTTTACATCTCTGTGACTATAAACACACAGGTTTCAATATTCAATTTGGTGATAAGTAGGGGGGTTTGAATGAAATAGAATATATCATTTATCCTCAAGCCTGAGCCATATAGTTTTCTTTCTAAAGATGTCTGTCGTCGAGGTGTCAAATAGTCACACCTTCAAAATACACACTTTATTTGACATCCAAGGAGCAAAGTGAATTCATTTTCATGAACAGAAATGGCCAGCTTGGGGAGGGAGCAAACCAGGACTTCTTGTTGCACTTCCTAAAGCTGCCTGACTCTGGCCTGAGTCACCAGCCTTGCCTCCCTCCTACAGCAGAACATGTGGCCAGAGAGCAGACCCTGCAGCTAGACTGCCTGTGTTCCAATCCTAGCTCTGCATGCCCGCTGTGGCCTTGGGAAGCTTAATGTACTTCTCAGAGGCTCCCTTTCCCCACCCACAGAATGGGGATTATAAGTTTATTTGTGTGTGTGAATGGCACAGTACCTGACACATAGTTAGCACTCAGAAAATTATCCTAGAGTCTTGATTCGTACCACCTATCCTAGCCATGAGCCATTCTGCAGTCTTTCCTGTCAAAGGGAAAGGATTCTTCCTCTTGCTTAGGCAATCCTTCCATTCCTGCCCTGGACTCTACTACCCTGCCCCCATATTGGAGTTCTGTTCAACTGACTGCCCCGTCCCGGTCTGCTAGACACACCCAAACAGAATCCTACAGCCCTCTTCCACCTTGAAACCACCTTCCAGAACACTGCATCCCTCTCCAGCTACTTCCCTACATCTTCTCTCTTCTTCAAAGAAACTGATAGAAAAAGTGGTATTCCATTGTTCAAAGGCCAACTCCTAAAAGGTGATCTCCAACTCCCACCCCTCTGTTCATTCCTCTACTCCAGTCGAGAGTCTGTCCCACACCCCACTGAAACCGCTCTCAGAAAGGCTGGTAATGGTTCCCTGATGCCAAATGCAATGGATCTGTGTCACTGAATATCGTAAGCTTGACAGCAACATTACACTATTGAGCTCTCTTTCTTTTTGAAATGTTCCCTAGGATTTCATGAGACCACACTCCCCTTATTTTCTCCTACCTCTTTGGTGAGTCCTTCTTAGTCTCCTTTGAGGGCACCTCTCTGCTTGTTCCCTAAACATTGATATTTTTCAGGGCTCAAGCTTTGGCCTTCTCATCTGTCTGCTTGCATACTGATTTCACTGCCTTCCTGCATGATGATGATTCATCGTGTGACCTCGGGCAAGTCCCTTTACTCCCTAAGCCCTGGTTTCTCTCTTGAACTCCACACCACCACTCCTCAGGCAAATGCTGGCATATCTTCACTTGAACTTTCTACAAACATCTCAAAGTCAACAAAAATAAATGCATAAATTTCCTCCCCAAACCTGCTACTCCTGTCTTCTCTATGTCCACATCTGGCAAAACAAAAATGCATTTTTTATTTGGGAATATGGTTTTTAAACCCCAAGCACACACATGTACATACAGACATCGAAATCTTTGGTAGGCTTACTCAAAAGTATTTGAAGTATTTTTAAAGAACCTACAAAAGGAAGGAATCTCTTTCCTCTTCCGTCTACCTAAAAGGCAGGCTCTCAGCTACTTTTTAATGAGACCTATCTTTTTATCTCAAGGGCCCACCCATCTCCACATACCACTTCCTCCAAGAAGGCTTCCTGAAGCCCCTGAGAGCACATTAAATGGCTCTCCTCCACACCCCCATAGTTCCCCCTTTCAACCACTGCATTGTTAAATGTCTTAGTAACTTAGTGTCATCACCACCAGTTAACAGGGCTTCTTCCTCACTAGAATCTGAGCTCCTGAGAACTCTGCTTTAATCATCTTTGTACTCCCAATGCCTGACATAAACAAATGCTCAATTACATTGGCAGAATTAATGAATGGCAAATATTGCTAATGTACCAGGCAAGAGAGTAGAGGGTTTGAATTAGAGGCCCGGCACTGTATTTCTGATTCTAACAATACTCATCGTGTGACCTCGAGCAAATCCCTTTACTCCCTAAGCCTAGGTTTTTGTATATTTCAAGAAAATCAGAACAGCAATATCTCCTTCCTCACAGGGCTATAGAGACAATTAAATGTGGTAAAGTCCACAAAATTTCTTAGTACGTAACAAATTCTGTAACACTCTGGCAAATTTATTGGGGGGAGTTAGAAGGCAAGGAAGCTCAGGAGCGGGGAGGCCTGAGAAAATTTATAAAGTTTTACTCATTTCATATAAATTCAAGTTCGCATGTCTCCTCCATTTCGAAAATAAAAACGGTGACAAGATTACATGAATAATCTTAAAGAATGGTTCGCTAATAATATTAGCAGGGATTAGTGGGGTACAGGTGGGAGGGGCACCTCAGTAGAGATATGGATAGAGGACTGGTATTTTTTCAGACATGTGTAGAGCCTAAGCTTTCTCGAGAGTTGGAGAGAAGGCCCAATGACCTTGGGCCTTTGTTTTCCCCTAACAAAGATCATGATGTTATAACTAATCCAAATGGAACTAAAATGGTTAAAGTCACAAAGCAGCACAGCATTCATTAGGGATTCAGGCTAAGGCAACACACAGCACTAATATTAACTATGGTTCTTAGCCTTCGGAGTTGGTGAGATGAACCCAGCTTCCTGCAGACCAAACACTTATGCTAATTGAAGAGAAACTTTATGAAAAAAAAGGCAGTCAAATCTAAGAGACTTGTCAACTCCAGGGTCATCAGTGAAGTGATAACCAGGAAAGAGCTGAAATCAAAGGCTGTCTTTGCCTTCCCCTGCACACTCTGTTCAGTGGGAGCCCATGGTGGTCACAGCTCCTTTAACAATATTTATAATGAAGGAACAACGTTGGAGATGTCAACCTTGATTATTCATAAAGCTTCCTCCTGCTCAGATCTACCCTAGGGCTAACAGTAAAAGTACCTGATTCCCAATTCTCAAACACAAAAGCATACAGAGCTTGAAAGAGGAGCTGACTAATAAAGTTTGCATATCCCTAAGAAAAAGAGCGTATAAGGAAGAAGAAAAGGAATGGTAAGATTAAACAAAAACAGTAAGCTTGGATGGAATATGATAAAAATTTTAAAAGGCAAGAACTTAAATCTGTTTTCCTTTTTTTTTTTTTTTAACGTCCTTGTTCATTTACATTTCAGTATAAGCCATTTGGAGGAAACAGCTGTTTTATCTCCAGAATAAAACACTGAGGTGCTTTGAACGCTTACTGTAGGAGTATAATATTGCTAAACTCTGTTCTGGAGAGTAGTCTAGTGGCTTTAAACTGTGAGGAGAGGCAGAGAGAGGCCTGCATCGCTGGTTCTGTTAGACGAAGAGGCCTCAAAGAAGAGGCTTTGAGGGCTCACCTTGATCATCCATGTAGGGAGAAGACACCCGGACCAGAACTAAAGTCTGTACCTGGGCTTTCCAGCCCCCTTGCACTATGACCTACTTATCC
This sequence comes from Pteropus medius, assembly GCF_902729225.1. Taxonomy (NCBI): domain Eukaryota; kingdom Metazoa; phylum Chordata; class Mammalia; order Chiroptera; family Pteropodidae; genus Pteropus; species Pteropus medius. Next base: position 16,900,566 of record NW_024342473.1, on the reverse strand, counting down.
ATTTGAGTGTCTTCCTCAGTCTCCGCATTTGTAAAATGAGAATACTACTACCACCTTCCTCCTAGGGTCACTGAAAACATCTAATTAAATAGGGAAAATAGAGCCCCGAGCCAGTATTACAGTGAGCACTTAAAAATGTCACTTATTTGCTGTTATTATCAATCCTGAAAACATTTGTCAAATAGATACTAAACTGTTTGCTTTTGGTGGTTTCAACAGAGGTATAGTTTGAGTTTATGGTAATGAATAATGTTGATTGTCGAATATTCTAACTCTTCTCTCTTTTGGGGCACATGCTAGGCTAGGATTGTACTGTCTGGACCCTTGTGGTTGGGTGGGGTTATGTGACTAGTTCTGGCCAATAGTTGTGAGAGGAAGTGCCATGTGTCACTTTTAGGCCAGAGCATTTATTTGTCAGTGCAAAACCTTCCAGAACTCTTTCCATTGCCATGATACCTGCAAACATTCCAAATTATAACTAGTCCATCAACCTGGGCTCTAGGGTTCATAAACCTTTTTAATTTTAGCTGATTTAATATCTTTTCTCATTTTTGGAAACCCCAGGTTAGCTGCTCTTCAAATATTGGTTCTGCCCCATTATCTCTCTTTAATATGACCACAAAAGACAGTAATAAGGGTGTTCTTGTAACAATTGTTCGTAATAGTTATAAATTAGAAACAGCCTCAAGATTCATCATTAAGAGGATCACTAAATTGAATTATATTCATTCAGTGAAATGTTACATAGTAAAATATTGAAACAACATAGACAAATCACAAAAGCCTAATATTGACTTGTAAATGTTTAAAATGCACAAAAATGCTATATATGTTTAAAGGCACATGTAGTTAAAAGTATAAAAATATGCATGAGACTATCAGAATAGAGGTTGTTTCTGAGGGAAAAAGAAGAATTGGGATCAACGATGAATATTTAAATATAACATGTAATTACTTTAAAAAATGGAAAAATATAAGTATATCACAGAAAGTATTATAATTATATATGTTTGACATTTTTCATAATTTTTAACAAATGTGATAAAATTGGCATATAGAGGTACATGCCAAGGCATATTTCTGCTAAATAACAAAGAACAATTCATAAACACGTTTTTAAAAAGATATTTATTATTTAAGTCCAATCTCTACAGATGTTCAAAACTACAATGGGTTAGACAAGACAGAAATTTCTCTTGTGATCCCAGTCTAGGACCTGGTGGTCCAGGGCTAGTGGCACAGCTCTGCCATCCTCAATGCAGGATTACCATCTCTAGGTCAAGATGGATGCTCTAACACCCACCCTCCATCACATCTACAGAACAGTCAACAGAAGTTCAAGAAAATGTCAAGGAGAGTGTGCCTTTTAATGGTACAACATGAAACTGCCACATACTTTTTCTTCTCACATCTAATTGGCCAGAACTTTGTTGCATGATCATATCTTGAAGGAATGTGAGAAATATAGTCACTGGAAATCATGTGCCCAGCTAAACTCTGCAGGTCTTTTAGTAAAGGAAGAAGAGAAGAATGAATATAGCTGGACCACTAGCTGCCTCTGCCACGGAATGGATTAGGTGGAGCTATGACAGAGGTGCAACAGGAATATTTACAAACAGGAAATTTGTCCTTCTGTCTTTATCTCAGGGTCCAGCCCCACAGATGTCTCTACTGATCTTTCTTTCCATAGTTTCCTAGCTCTAGTCTTACTCAGCTGTCCTTCCTTCCACAAGCGCCTTCCATGAGCTAGACACTCCATGAGGTACTGGAGGTTCAAAGATGGAATGACATGGACCCCACCTTTAAGAGAAAAACACAGTTATGATCCCCGTGGCCAGCACTATAATGGCAGTATGCGTGGTCTAATCTGAGCATTGGGGAGGACTCGTGAGCCAGCCAGGACAGTCTGTGAAGACTTCTCAGTAAAGTCTCTTCAGACCTCACAGAGAACATGGCCCTGGAATTAAGGCTTGGAGGTTGAACAGGGGGCTGTCGAGGAGATAAGGGGGTTCTGACCAAAGGGAATAAAAAATGCAAAGGTAAGAGAATGAGAAACATAACATGTTCAAGGAAAACGAGTTCAGTGTGGATGTAAATTAACAAAGCAGTGAGTAGATGAAACTGGCAAGTTAGGCAAAATCAGATGACCCAGAGTCTTTCATATAGAGGACTTCGGACTTTATCCTGCTACACAGAGGAAGCCAAGAACAAATTTTGAACAAGGAAGGCACAATGTTAGATTTGTTAGAAAGTTCACTCTGAAAGCAATGTGGAGAATGGATCAGGATGAAGGGGAAACTAGTGATAAGAAATAAAGGCAGAGGAGACAGTTTCTGGGGTGAGTTCAATTTGTGACTTGTTTGGGTTGAGGTCCCTATGGGACACCCAGTGGAGATGGTTGGTAAATATGGCATTGGAGACACACAGGCCTGAAGCTCAGGAAGAAAGTTCTGGCTTCATCGGTATGCCACTTCTTCAGTTTGCAGTTTCTTGAATAAATAAAACACTTTTAAGCACTCACTTCTGCTTCTCAGTTCATGGTGACTGGTCTGCTACTCCATGACAGTGGAGAATCCTAGTGTCCCTGGCCTGTGCTCTCCTCTCCTATTTAATTAGCCCCAACATCATACAACATTGATGACAGCACAGTGCAGGGAATTCAAATCTAGAACACCTTACTAATGGAGCCATGTACGCTTGAAGGGAGACTTCTGGAATAGTCTCCCAGTTCTGCATTTGTCCCTGTCATGTTTAGCAGTTTTATCGAACAACATGAAGGCAGACAAGGCACCTTTAACCAATTACCAGATGATTCTAAGGAAAAAAGAGAAGTTTGTGGAAGTCAGGATGAGAATTCAGAGAGAACGAAATATGCTAAAATCAGCAACATAACATATAATGGGGAAACAGGGGAAAGCCTGTCAACTAAATTTGTTCAAATAAACCAACTGTAAAAGGAAACTAATGGAGACATCCTGCTAAAGGTGTTTGCCCCCCTGCTCCTCCCCGCTGAATTCTTAATTCTTATAACACCTTGGAAACTTCATCCAGAGCATGAGGGTCACCATTTCCTAGTGCTCAATCAGCAGAACAAGCCAGAATCCTTTTGAGTGGCCGAATGGGTGGCCAACAATCTTCTCTCTCAGTTACTATTCCATTTTGCAGGGGCTTCCACATTCACTCACCCTGTATTCTCAATATGCAGCTACATTTCTCTACAAATATCTTTCTAGAAATGCTATTTCATAGTATGTTAATTTATATATTTTCATAACTACTAACCAAGACTAAATGCAGCTTCTGATCTATAATCCAATCATCCTTATCTGTAATAGGTCACTGCTGGAGTAATGCTCACAGAGCACACTACTTCTCCTTCAAACTTTCATCACCATTGTCATTTATTATTTCAATAATTTTTCAGTTTGTAAGCTCTATGTCTGACTGACTGATTCATTACTCTCTCCAGTGCCTCATACAGATCTGGCCCTAAGTAGGGGCAGAATAAATATTTATAGAAGGAGTGAATAAATGAATAAAAAAAAATAAAGGATAGACACCCAGCAAGAATGACAATCTGTTTTAGTCGCACAAAAATAATCTCAAAGATCTTTCTTATCCAACTATTTCATGGTTAGAAAATAAATTCTTTTAACCATTTTTTCACTAATTGGTCGTCAGAATTGGTCTGTATCATCAGTTGTTTCTAGTCAAATAACCGATATACTTCTAGTCACCTGCAGCAAAGGGCTCACCTGGTAGAGAAAAGTAGCAAAAATGATAAAATATTGTCACATTCTCTCCTACACTGTAAACTATCCTTGTATAAAATAGATATTCCGGGAGAGAAGGACATTCAGTCCCCACTCTCTCCTTTTTCCACATCCATATTCATTTGTAGCTAGAAAAAATATATTGTTAAAATTCCAAGCAAAGTTCTTGTGTATCAGGCCTGAATAAATGACTATTTGTTATACAAGGGCTGATTCGGCAATGAACAGGAGAAAGGTGGAAAAAGAGAGGGTCAGGAGGTTATTCAGAGAATGCCAGCAGAATATAGGTGAAGCTAATCACCTTGTTTCTCTTCGAAGCAGCTCCTGTCCATTTCATTACAGGGTCCACAGGCAGATAGATGGTGATTCAGCTCTGCTGTTAAACTCAACCACAGCAATCAAGTATTCTCGCTGCTGAACTTTCCTTAAGAATTCCACATCCTGTCAGTGCGGGCCATTTCATTTTCACAGTGGCCTAATTAAGGTGCTTCAGTTCACATTTGTTCTGTAAACTGTACCATAAAAAGCTACCATTTAAAAATTTTGCAAGCAATCAATTCCACTGCCCTCATAGGAGCAAAATGTCATTTAGAAATTACTGTCATGTAAGATTATTGAAGATGTTGTCAACAACTCATTTGAAAATTCATTTTGCGGAGACCAATCAAGGTGCTTGCCCACCTAGATACTGGAAAGGAGAACTTCTCCCCCAATTAGCTAAATTTCTTAATTTTCAAAAGGCCAAAGTTTTGGCTATCCTCCACCCCTATTCAACAGATCAAACAAATGGTCCCAGAAGATAACCAATTCCTTCCTTGCCAGCAGACACAGGCAGTGAGAGAGGAACTGTTCTACCCTCTGGAGGATTAACCCACTAATTGAACATCTAAAGCTTCCAGTAACATCCAACCTTAAGTGAGTAATCCCAGCTGCTGCCACTCTGGATGACATAAGTAGGGGGGCTAGTTTACTTTCAGTGTACAGTTAGGTTAACATACCTTTAAAGTTTTGTTTCTTTACACATCTGGAAGTTAAGAACACTCTGTAACACAGTTCGGTTCTTTAAAAATTCATTTTACATTTGGATTATTTTAATCTTTAATTTGTAGAAAAGCAAACATTTTAATAGTTGCTATAAACAATTAATTTTTCATTTCAAAATCTCTCCCTCTCCCTCCATTTTTCTCTTAATTTTCTTTGACAAAAAAAAAAACAGATTAAAAAAAAACTTATCTGACGTGAATAAGTAGAAATAAGCCGGCAGGCAGCAAGCAAGCAGGAAACTCTTCCTGCCCTGTGTGAGTGCTATAGAGCAGAGCTCTCAAGTGCTTCACTGATAGGGCAGATTTGAATATCCACAGCCACCCAAGACGGAAAAAAGAATTTGAGTCTGATTTTCCTACAACAACATGTCAGGGAGTAATCCAAAATTAGGAAACTGAACAAAGGTCCCAGTGTACCCTCAAAAATAAAGCACCACTCACAACCCAAAACGGTAGACTTTTTCATAAAGAAACACATTATGTGGATATTTTAAATATCCCAACGAATATTCCAGGTGGGCTTACCAGATCTTTGACCTGCTCTTTTTAAAAGGTATGGACGGTCATAGTTGTTTCATGCCTGCTCTGTGGAAATGACCATTTGGAAGGCAAAACAATTGAGGGAAACACCGGCTAAATTATTCGGTCGTGCTTTAAAAATTGGTTTTTCCTTCTTGATAAAGGGATACATACACTTAAAGTTCTCTTCTCGCCACCCCCCCCCCTCACCTTTTCCCATTCTCTCAATAGCAACAACCCAGGAAATAAAATGTCTAAGGCATCACATATTAGGGTCCTCCTAATTTACTTTTTCAACCATTTATTGATTATACAGTGCTTATTCCCATTAAAGGTTTATACTCTTCATAATTATGGTTTCTAATCTGTGAATATATCCGAATTGAAGATAAGGTATATTGGGATTAAAGAGGAATGTAAGAATTTAGATTCCTTTTTACATTCATGATGGCCAAGACACCTAAAGGATGTCCTTTGATATTTTTAGTCTTATCCCCTGGAAGCAAAATGTATGAGTATTCGTAGCAGAAAACAAAGAAAGGGAATAAAAAGAATATAATTTCATGCCACAAATATTACCATAAGCAATAAAATGGTTTGTCAGAAGGCGAGACGCACTTTAACCACTTTTGGAAACAGATGGTTCTAAATGTGACTAATTTTCCTCAACATTTAACAGCAACATCAGAAATTAAACATGTTATAGAAACCATTAGGTTCAGTCCCACCCCCGTTACTATCACAGTTGTCCATTAGGGAAATTATATCCCATTAATGTATTTACATTAATTAGAGGAGGAAACTTGAAAGAAAGAAAAGAATTAGCTATCACTACATACTCCAAAGCAAAAGCTAGCTCTTCCCTTCCCAGTTCAAACCAAGACTTGCTTATGGCTATATTTCCTTTTTGACCAAGAAAGTTGGTGGATCAGTTGAGGTTTTAAAATAAATTTTCTTAGCTAGAATCCTGATCCATTCCCAGAAGCTATAGTATACTTCCACCTAGAATGAATAAAATACCCTACTTGTAAACGTCTTGGTCTATCAAACAATAAGAAGGCTTGAAGCAGCAATCCTAACTCCAGTCCTGAACCTACAGCAAATAGTCAAGTACAGATTCATACATGCAAAGAACTACCCTTGGAGGCTTACTCAATCACAGTTTGAAGTACAAGCCTAGACAAGTAATAACTGTATTGACCTTCCTCAACTATACAGCTTTGGTGAAAATCATTTGCCCAGAGTCCTTTGTGCCGATGTATAAGTTAGATGCTACAATAACATGAAGTGTTTGCAAAGACTTTTTCTGAAAACCTTAGCTCCAAAGATGTGATGACCATTAATATCTCTTGTCCTTCCTTCTTTAAGAACACATTAAAGATACTTTAAAAATAAATAAAGATATGAATGTCATGTCTGTACCTCAAAATGAGCATGGGGACTATGGTGTCACCTCCTGATCCCAAGAAGTTTTTCAAGAAAGCCCGAGAGCTAGGGAAATTCCTAGAAGGACAATTGCAGTGAGGGAGAGGATAGGGAGCCTGGTGAGCTGAAGATCTTAAGACTCTTTAGTCTGGGAAGATGGAGAATGAAAGTGGAATGACCAAAGGCTTTAAAGTCATAAAACACAGACAGCATAAACATGAGCTTGTTCACAAAATGCCAGGATAGAACTGAGGGATGGTATGAGAACCTGAAAAGAGGGGTAATTTTGGCATTGCAAAGATACATTTAGGATAAAATACTGCTTTACATAGTAAATTGATGCAACTAATTTTCTTAAGCCTTCTCCCTTTTTATAATGATTAAATCGGCTAATACCTGTAAAGCTCCAACAGAGTATAGTGAGTGATTAATAAGTATTTATTATTATCATCATCATTAAACCTTATACCAAATTAAAAGATCCTTAAAGACTGGGATGTGTCTCATTCACATTTTAATTCTCCTACAGTGCCTAGCCTTGCACTTGGGATGTGTATATACTAGCAAACATTTAAGAGTTTTCCTCATCTCTCCAGGGATGAGGAAAACTCTTGATTCGTAGTGATTGCCAGTTTCCATGGTGTAAATACACCCATCACGGCAAATTTCAAGCAACCAAGATAATGTCACTAAAAGCAGTGCTGGGAAGAGATGCACATAATCAGTTCTTGGGGTTGGTAAAATAAGAGTCACGGCATTTACTGTTAGCAATGAAATGTATACTATGAGTTAATAAACCAGTAACAATAAGTAACTAATAAATGGAATGACTGTGAATCACTCATAAGAAACCATAAAACATGAGAACACTTATTGAATCCTCAATTAATGTAATTACTTATCTTGAAGATGTCTTCCTTTTATACAAGCTCATGGCCTTGTTGGCCTCAAATGGTCCAACATCAACACCCTCTCAATCCTAGTAAGTCTTGCTTTAAGTCGGGCAAGCTGCCTCAGCCACTTGGAAGCAGGTCGCCCTAGTGATTCTGTCCCCCTGCCTCTCACTCACTGAGCTCTTCCTTTCCCTTTCTGATAGTATTTTGAAGCAGGACTACATCTCTAACTGTTTTTCATCTTAGTAAAATTAGTCTCCGAACTGACTGAAATCTTTGTTTTATTTTCCTTTTCTTTCGAAATCAGTCTCAGCTTTGGTATTTTTCATCTGAGAGGATGCATTATATTTTTTCTCATTTCCATTTCAAATTGCTTAGTCTTCCATGGAATAGCTCACTCAGCCTCCACTCATTCAATGTCTCTCAGTCTGAGAGAGTGTGAGTATGTATGTGAGTGAGTGAGCATATGTACGTATGTATACGTGTGTGATTTGTGTGTATGTGTGTGCGCACCTCCTTTGGCATGAGCTGTGCTTACAATAAAAAGTTTCTCTCTGTTAATGCCTCATTAACTGAACTCTTTCCTTCCTCTAAGAAAATGTCTACATATTTTGGAAAGAAATAATGGTGCTCTGCCTGCATGTCATACGTCTTTCATAGCTCTACTTATGACCTGTGGAAACCTCTGTCAAATAGTCTTTCCTTCTTTTTTTTTAATAAAGCCATTTATTTTAAAAAAAAACTTATTTGTCAAATCACATCAATAAGCAGATACACAACTAGCAAAGTGGCCCTGTAATAGACACCAGTGGGGCGTTCACCACACAGTATCTGAAAAATACAGCTAAAAAAAGAGGAGTCTGTTGAGCATTTACTTTCAGATTCCTATTTGACTCCTCATTGAATGGCTTTAAGTTAGCATATAGTGAGTGAGAGGTAGAGTCCCAAGTGTAATCGCTGATGCCTCCGGGCTCCATTTAAAAACAAAATGAAAACAAAACCACTTTCCCCCTCTGCACAAGGGAAATCTATTTTTTTATCCTTTGTGAAAACAGAAGCCAAATTTCTCTTCTCGAATGGTTCAGCATTCCCAATCAAAGTGTGTAGTACCCTAGGTATTGTGCTTCTTGAATCATCTAATTTTCCTCACCTTCTGATTCAGATTCTTCCTCTGCATTTTGTAACCATTCAACAAATTTCTTCATCTGGTCAAGAAAAACACTTTTGCCTTTGGCCACGTGTGCTTCTTTGTACCATTTCAAAATTGCTTCTTCACTTAGCACATCGGCTTTATAAAAGAGAACCACAATCTTCTGAAAGGCTTTCATGAAATGGATGTTGTCGTAACAATATTCCTGAACCTTCTGGAGGAAGATCATCTCTGACTGGCCTTCGGAGCTGAACACAGCCAGCAGGGGAGCATATTGCTTCAGGTGCTTAAGGGCCTGCTCTGCAACAAGTTCCTCCTTCTTGTTCCATTCAACAGCATTCATGATACATGTCCACAGAAGTCCAATCATTGCTGTTTCTGGAAGGTCGTTCCTCTTCATTTCTTCTTTTACATAGGGCACCACCTCCTTGATCGGGCCTTCCTGACAAAGATGCTCCTGGAGCTCCTTCTGCAGTTCCTTCCTGGTGCCCAGGGGCTGCTGGACTCGCAGGAAATCAGAAAGCTCCTTTAGTCTTGTGCCCGTGAAGTATTTAGCAAAATGATCCACAGTCTGTCTGTTAACTGGAAAGAGTTCAAGCAGCCTCTTATCTAAGTTGGCTTTTCTCAAAGAAGAGGTAACAGAGTTGGCATCTTTTTCTTCCATCCTTGCTTTAAAAAGCTTGACAGCAAATGAGGCTGCAGTGCCTTCTTTGACTGAGCTGTCAGTGAAGAGACTGGTGAAGATGGCGGCAGGAAAGGTGTCGTTGCCCAGCAGGATGCCTGACAGCACCGCCAGCTTTGTCTGCTATTTTGGAAAAGGCTTTAAGGAAGAGGAGAAGCTTTTTCATTTCATCCTCGAATGCCTTTTCCAAATATTTATATCTCCTGATGAGTTTATCGAAGACCTGAGCATAGTTTCGGATGGTTTCATGATCTTCATTTGCTGAAAATACACAGTGGTTGGTCATCTTGTTCTTGTCATCATCATCTACGCGTGTCCCTCCAGGGACAAGCATACTGCCAGCCACCAGGATATTGAAGAGTGTGTCTGCATTGCGATGATAACCTAATCTTGATCTTGTAGAGTCCAGAAACTTGACTACAGCTTTAAGGTCACCACCAGCTTCATTAAGCCCCGGGACAAGTATATCCCTGAAGACTGTAGGTTTGAATTTCTCTTTTTCATCCCTTTTCTGAGATTTGAACCGCTGGCTTGTTAGCACTGGCGTCTGATGCTTATTCATAAAATTTCTATCCGAGAAGGTAGCGGCGACATGTGAGGCTGGGAGTTGCGGCAATGCCGGCCGTGGCAGCGGCAGCAACAGCAGTGGCGGTGGGAATGATCTAGTCTTTCCCTCTTAATCTCAGAATAGCCCATACCTCTCTTTTCCTTAAAAAAGACATAGCATTTCTAGATCTGATAAATAGACAACCAAGACTGCAAAAAACAAACACAACAACTTTACCAAATAGAAGGCAATAGTCACATAACTAGAGTTCAGATCAGAGGCATTCGAAAAGGACTGTGTACCTTACTTCGATGGGTTTATTGTTCTAACATCAGGTAATACTCATCAGGGTATCAGTCTCTAAAACATTAAATCTCATCAAGAAAGCTTCTACACTCTTGCTTTCCTAGGCAGAAACAAACCCATTTTTTAATATATGTGGGAGACAGATTAATTCTTCGCCTTCTCGATAATTCCTGCTTGAGAGCTCTAGCAGAACATATACCATCCAGATGCTTTTAAAATAGTCTTAGTTTTAGCAGTCATTAAAAGCGTTTTTTAAATTGATGAATTCTGGAGTCTATACCCAAGTAGGAGGACTAATAGAACAATTTATGAAGAGAGCTGGACAAGGGAGAATCTAGGCTTTATGGAACTATGCAATTTGAAAGGCCCTGTTTAAGAAAACAACCTATAATGAATATAAAATCAGGTACCAAAGAAAATGTTTATTTTAAAAGGGTATGTGCAAATGAGGGATCTTGAAATTTAAGTTCCATAAGCTTCACAATAATTCACCTCCCACCTAGAAGGTTTTCCTAAAAGCAAGCCCCTAAGGATGCTTTCTGCATGTTCAACCCATTACATAGAGAAGCCCACTTAATCATCATTCCAGCCATCTGAGAAAGGCACTATTTCCATCTTCAATGTTTAACTGAGGAGACCAAGGCCAAGAAAGGTTGAGCACCTGCCCAAGGTCACATTGCCACGGAGGACAGAGCCAGGACCCAACCCAACACCCTGTGGTTGGCCAATGTGGCCTCCTAAGACCAAAATATTTATACGTATTCTACCATTTCACAACATTAGTTTATTTTTATTCCATACTAAGTTTCCTAAGAAAAAGAGGCACAAAAGTAAGAGTGTTTATTTTAAAGTGAACACAAATTCGGAACTTGAAGTTGCACAGCAGATACTCCATCATTAGGTCTTAAGTTTTCATCTCCAATTGCTCCAATTCAATCCTCCCAAACAAAATGAGCTCCTTCATCAGTCATGGCCAAATGGGTTTTAAGTGAATAAAAGTTATAGCTCCTAGTTATGGGGTTCTCCAAATCACTAAGTTCAGATCATTTCGAATGTCAAACTGGCACTTAACAGGCAACAGCTGAGAATCTGACTTGATTTTATTTTGGAGTAAAATCCTCTCCAAGCTAAGGTATTATTCTATAATACCTCACATTACCTAGAAGTGTCATCAAATAGAAAATAAAGATATTTTTCACATCCTTAAGTAATTCAGAAACATTGGGGATGATCCTTCTAATGTGGGATGCTCAGGAATAAAGTTGCTCACTTTCAATGGGGGCATTAACTTCCTTAGTACCCAGAGGCCATCGAGTGTAGTGAAATGGGCAATTTAACAAATGGATCCTAAGAGGCAGAAAGAGTCAATGCACCTAACGTATTATTCACCACCAAATGTCATTCAAAACGGAAATTAAAGCCTCAAAGAACAGAAAGCTCAAGACTGGTTTGTCCATGACATTCCTATTTTCAAAGCAACTTAAAAATAGCTTATTTGCTTAAAAATTAAGATCCATTTGTTAAAAGTCAGTAATTAAGGGAGAAAAAATGACTGAAAGAAAAGCATTGCCTTCCTAAGTTCTGGCTGACACTTACACAAAGAAAAATTATCCAGATGAACTGAGAGTCCTATGGCCTTAGCTACCACTTTTCTGCAACACAGCTTTGGTCTAGAGATTTGCTCCATGGGAACAGTGTGGGGCACCAAGGAGAAGTGTGAGGGGATAAATAAGGAAGGAACCCAAAGTCAGGCTCATGTAAGCTTGTTTGAATGGAAAAGATCCCAAAGGCAATAGAATCTGTCACATCACTCTCCACGGAGCCGAATTCAGTATGGAGTGAGTATATTTTGAGCCTCATAAAAGGTTTTCCCCCGCTCCAAGAATCCAGAAGGCCTCCTTGGAGGTCACTTAAACCTTGAGTCTCAATCACTTATTTTTGTCCTTCAAATATTTATTGAACACTTACCATGTGCCAAGCACTGGGGTAGGAGTTCTAGGTAGATTGTCTCTCATCTGTGACTGTCGTGTTCATCCTTTTGACTCAAGGATCTATTACAGTAGTACTTGGCACACAGTAGGTGGCTGAAAAATGGAAGTTATTGTTATCGCCATCATGATCATCATCATCATCATCATCATATCACTCTTGTTAATGTTTGAGGTTCACAGGTGACATAGAGGTCAACATTTTTCAGACGTGTGCTCTTGTAATGCTCATGGAATCTATAAGTCTTGCTCCTGGCAGCTATTACTGCCAACGTGATGGGTTAGAGGGCAAAAGGATAAAATGAATGACTCCATCAGGGCTTTCTCTCACACAATTCTCCAAAAAGTGACAGAAGTTACCATGAAGCTAAAATGAGTTAGCCTGTTAACAGAAAAATTACTCTTGTGTTCCTCATTGTAAATCTACAGAGTGAGTTAGTAAGGGAGGTCTGTACATTTCACACTAATTGCTTCTAAATTAAATTACAAAAGGAGATTTCATTAAGAACACGATGGTTTTAACCACAACATCTCCGAATGACTCCTCCATGCCACATTCTGCTTTCAGCAATTTATATTCATCAACTCACTTAAATCTCTTCACCTCTTCTTATGGTATTATTGGCTCCATGTCCCATTTTACAGATGGAAAAACTAAGTCTCAGACTACTAGGAGACCAGAGAGGACCAGGGAGACTTCTGCCAAGCCCAGTAAGAAGTCTTTCATCGAGTAAGGCAGAGAGCTAGGGAAAGTCTTGAGAGGAACGACTGGAGTGAGAGAGGTGATTTGCGCATTTGGTACGCTAAACATTTTAGAGCTCTTTAGCCTGAAAAGGTGGAGAAAAAAGTGGGTAATGCTCAGAGGCTATAAAATCATGAACAGTAAGGAGAGCACAAACCCAGGTTTGTTCACAAAATGATAGACGAGAGATGGAAACTGTGAGGAGAAGTGAAAAGAGCTAATGGATTGAATACAATCACTTAAGGGAAAATCACGAAAGAGAAAAAGATGAAGGCCAAAGTCAAGATTTAGAAGGACCCAAAGAGGATATCTGTCTACTAGACACCTTTCTATTGATCCCTTACTAGGTTTCAAGATTCGTGCCAAGCTCTTTCCATACGGTGTCACTGATCCTAATCAAAAGCCACTCCAGGGAGACTTGAGTTTTTTTTGTAACTGCTCTAATGCTTGGTCATTTAAATTCAGTGCTTGGGACTACGTTGCTAGGTTATTTTCAAGTTTTCGTAATGTCTCCAAATTTGTGCTCATGGTCACTCAATCTTTTGCGTTCACCTATTTCTCTATTCCCGTCTCACTCTAATAGAATTTGGAATAATTCTGCCACTTTGAACAATTGTGCTTACCCAGACTCTTTCTTCCTCCTTCTACTGAACCCTCCATGAGTCTCCTCATCTGTTATGGACCTAATGTTTGTGTCCCAAAATTCCTATGTTGAAACCATACCCTCCCATGTGATGTATTAAGAGCTGGAGCCTTTGGTAGGTAATTAGGATTAGATAAAATCATGAGGGTGAAGCCCTCATGATGCATTAGTGCCCTTTTAAGAATCACAAAAAATCATGGTAGCTGAAGGAAACTGGACTCTGGGTGGTAATCACACAATAGAATATATAGATGTCAAATTATAATGTACATCTGAAAATTATATAATTGTGTAATTAATCAATGTTACCCCGATAAACTTAAGAGAAAAAAAGGAAAGAAAGCCTGCAACTCCAGAGGGGAGGGGGAAAGGGGTCAAATATACGGTGACAGAAAGAAAACTAACTATGGGAAGTGAACACATAATGTAAATATACATATATATGCCTTACTGTTAAAATGTACAGCTGAAACATCGGATTTTATTAACCAATGTCACCATAAAAAAAAATAAACAGATTAGAAAAATAAATTAAAAACTAAAAAGAATCACCAAGAAAAAGTGCGCTTCCCCTTTCTACTCTCTGCCATGTGAGGATACAATGAGAAGTCAGCTGTCTGCAACTCAGAAGAGGGCCTCGCCAGAACCCAACCAAGCTGGCACCTTGATCTTGGACTTCCAGTCTCCAGAACTGTGAAAAAAAAACTTCTGTTGTTTAAAAGCTACCTAATCTATGGTATTTTTGCTATAGCAATCCAAGCTAAGACATCCTGCAGAAATCTGGGATTCTCCCCCACCTCAAACAAACAAACAAAAAACCAAAACCATAAAGCAAAGAAAACTATTTCTGTGGATCAAAGTGCAATGTGGATAGAGCCAAAGAGGTCTTCGAGAGCTAGAATAATAAGCTGCAGGTATTGTATAAGATGGTATTTAGTTATGATAAACATAAGTGTGTTTGCTTTAGAAAATGTAGATGTATAGGTTTATCCTGTCAAAAAACAAACAAACAAAAAAAAACAACTTAGCAATTTAGTCACAATAAATCCAATATGAGTCATCAATGTAATGTAGCCGCCAGAAAAGATAACTTAAGGCCTCATTAACAGCTACTATATGCTGCACAAATCAGAACATACCCTCTACATAAATATTACTTTCAATTTTAGGAGCTATGTCCGGAAAAACAAGCTGTAATGTTCAAAGCAAGTGACCACAATAGTGAAGAAACTCAAGTACTGCCATGTGAAGGATGATTTAAGTTAATGGGAATATTTAGCTTAAACTACTGGGAGGGGGAAAAGGAGGTCAAAAAGAGACAAGAGTTGTTTTCAATTATGCAAAGAGCTTCCATGTGGAAGAACTGGTTTGTATTATAGAACTCCAAGGAGCAGACCAAGAACCAAAAACAACAATAATAAAAAGCAATCACCTTTTATTGTGTTCTTTCTCTATGCCAGATACTATGCTAAGTAGTATATTCATTACCCCACTTAATTGTCACAACAATCCTGATAATAAATGAGTGGTAGTTACCAAGAAACAGATTTAAAGCCAATGCAGAGAAGTATATTCTAACAATTAGAATCACCCAGAGGCAAAATATGCTGCATTAGAAGGTGTCCAACGTCCTATCGCTGGATATGACCAATTATGTGCTGGAAAACCCTAGGCAAGAAAGTATTGTTGAGAAGATCCAAGTATCATATGGGTAGGTGAGTTAGATCTTACTTCAAATCCCTTCTAGGACTTGCTGGAATAAAAAAGAAAATATAAACAAGGAAAAGATAATGCTTTTGAATGAATGAAAGAGAGGTACATGAAACAGATTAGACGGAGAAATCAAAACTCACTTCAAGGAAATGAGATGGCATTAATAGAAATCAAGACATCCTTCATAAGAGAAAAAATGCTCATCTCTATGGGATGACTTCTTTTTGGTCCCACAGGGGTTGGAGCAAATGAGCCCTCAGGGCCACGTGCATCCTCCAAGTCTTGCGGAAAAACTTCAGATGAGGTGCTGGCTTCTCTGGATCCTTTCAGTACTTGACAGCTCTGAGATTCTAGAATCCAGCAGAAGGGAAGCCTCCAAACCCCAATGGTTTCTAATCACTTCAAGCTGTTATTCCTCTCATTGCTGTAATGACTAAAAATGTGTGCATGTCAAAATGGCCTCAGTTAATTTGCTGGGAGACAGTGTTATGTACTCTGAAAGGACTCGGACAGTCTAAAAACCTATCAGCAGCAAAGAAAACTGGAAAAAAATGAATAAATTGGAATAGTAATGGAAGTATTGTGGATATTTAGGACAAGACACGTGATGAAATTAAATTTTAGAAAACCACCTCCAGTACCCATCTTTGTACTTCTTCCTACTTTTTGTATGCTCTTCAGCCTAAAGGAACAATTGGATGTATTCTCTAAGATGTGTTTCCAATAAGAAATTGAGAAAGAAGGGAACGTGAGAAAGTAGAGTGGAGGATCGAAGGGAAGGAAGAAGAAGAGAGGAAAGACAGGCGTATTCATGGCAGATGCAAAGATTATGGGGTCGCGCCCCATTAAAGAAAATAAGAGACTAATGGAATGATAACACCTGAACAATAGGAATGTGGCGGCCAGTTCCATACACCTGAAGAAGCTCAGAAGACAGGTGGAGGACAAAAATATCAGCTGTCACCAAATACTGCTTCCTGACTCTGACCTTAGAAATGACAGAAAGAGGAAGAGGAGTTAATATCAAGTTAACATCAAAAAGCCTCTGAGACCAAATTTTTTCCCAAACTACTACTCCAGCACATCAGCTACCACTTTTCACCAGGAAATGCACTGTCCTGGCCTGTAGTTTTGTCCTAGGAGGATGGAACTCATATTTGCTGAGTGATGTTTCTGGAAGAAACCCTTGCTCTTGAGCAGCAGCAAGAAGTGCGTGAAAATTTAATGCAAGCAGGAATCCTCGTGAAGCAGTTCTTCCGAGTTCCCTTGCATGAAGCAGGTTTTTCCCTTCACTTAAACAACAATTTGTTTTACTTTGATAGGTCCTCCTAAATAATGATTTCATCATTAAACATCTGGCTTCTTCCTAGCAGATTAGGCCTCCAATGAGGAAAGTGTGTTTATAATTCTAATTTGAAACACAGCACATTAATATGCTGATTCTCATAATGTTTGCCTTAACCTGTTTGGAGAAATTATGACTACAAATATCTTGTACACAACACCTCTAACTACCAGCTTGTACAAACAACATAAGAGCCGGAGCGCTTCATCCAGACAATTGGAACCACTTCAGAGGCGACCATGATTAGTGCTTTGGCTGGAAGCCATATTTTACACATAAACTCAGCATCTGCCTCCGAGCTGCTGTCCCAAGCTAACAGACCCACCTCCACTGTTACTAATAAGCACATTCAAGTGAGCCAGATGGTCTGAGGGGAAGCTCTCTGCCTTTTCCTGAGCTAGGCACACTGGAGGGAAGGAGCCCAAGCAGGCTCCAAGTCATATTTCCTCGGGCTCCAGGTTCCTGCAATGCTGTGTGCAAACAGGCGCCACTAAAAAAGAATGTAAATGAGGGTACTATTCATTATTTAAGGCTGGCACCTTGCCATCCCCTCCTCCTCTGGGCAATGCCTGCCTGTAGGAACAGGGAAAGCATCTGATGAGAGCAAGGCAACCCTAGAGGCGTCAGGCCATTGCAAAGCAGTTTCTTTCCTTCTGCTGAGGATCCTGCAGGCTCAGCACTTCTTGGCCCACAGAACAGCTGAGCTTTTCACTCTTCCTAACAAAGCACTGGAGTGCCTCAGCCTCCACCTTTATATCAAGAGTGTTTATTTATGACCTAACCTCCAAAAAGCAGACTTGTTGTTCTATCTTGATTCATAACCAAGGCCCTTTGCCCTACTCTGGGGTTCAAAAAAGGTGGGGAAATGATCGTTCTATATAAGGGTGAGACTTACAAGCAAGTTCTAGACTAAATAGGCCAGAAGTTGCATCAAGAGAATGGCTTCTTGCTTTTTGGTGACTGCCTATAGATCTTATGCTGTGATACTTAAGTATTTCACACTATATCATCTTTCATTGATTTTAAGTGACATGAGAGCACAGAGCATACATTACACTTATTTCAAATTTCTCCAAAGTGCCAACCTAACAGTGTCCAGATTATTAATAAACTCTTAAATGCAATTTTTAATTCTTTAAGTAAACTCCTGATTTACTATAAAATGCATAATTTGGCAATTTGAATTTAATCAACTTTATCTCAGCACAAATAGCAAAAACTCAACATTCTTGTCGCTGGAGTTTACACAGGCCAGCTCTACGCATCAACTGTCAAACCATCAGATTCCTTTTCAGTCTCATCTGAGAGTCTTTTCCTTTCAATGGTATAATCCCAAATGTTAAAATAAATAAATAAATAAATAAACAAACAAACAAACAGACAAACAGATAACAATGGATATGTCTACATGCTCCCTTTTTTAATTTGAAAAACTTTTTTTTGCCTAATGATATAAAATATGCTGGCTAATATTATTAGTTTGGACTCTTTGGCTGCAAGTGACAAAACTCCAGCTCTAAGTAGTTTTATTAAAAAATGGAGTAGGGATCTGTTGGCTTCTGAATTCACACCATGAAAAGGACTAGATTAAGGATCAGCTGGATCCAGGGGCTCAGAGGCCTTCTCTTGCTTCCCTTACTTCTCTTTCTCTCTCGCTCTCCCCCTCTCCCTCTCCCTCCTCTGTATCTTCCTAGTTACTTCAATTTCTCTGGACAATTGACCCCACACACTGGAAATATAACTACAAGCCACCCAGGCTTACGTCCCTATAGCCATATGGACAGCCTGGAGGAAAAAGTCTGCAGCTCTTCATCAGCTGCAGTTAGAAAATGAAAGAATGCTCATTGGCCTAATGTGAGTCATGTTCTCATTCCTGGGCCAGTTATGTGACCAGAGGGAAAGTAAATGATGATTGGCTCTGACTCAGTCACGTCCCCATCTCTCTTAGGAAAGAGAACCAAGAGTCATCCACCAGTACTGACTAAAGTGGAAATAAAGCCGTTTCCAAAGAAAAGGACAACAGGAAAAAGGCGGCGACAGGAAAAAGGCCTGGGCTTTGAACAAAACACATGTCCTCTATGTTACTTTAGTGGGGAAAATATTATGCAAGGCCCTATTACTCTTTATCATTTCAGATATTTGCAGCAACCAACGAGTTTCCTTCTACGATCTTGGAAAAGTGAAGACAAGAATTTGACTCCTGAAAGTATGTTAAATCTTTCCCCAAATTCTCAGAAGTTGAGAAAGTTTGCCATCCCAACTAATCACATCTCATTTCTAATGTTTTTTTGATTGTTGATGTTTTCACCTTAGTTGAAATCTTATGTGCAAAGAATTTGAAAAGGCAAATAGTTCTACAAGGGCTATTATGGAAAATGGTTGTTCTCCCACAGCTCTCCTCAAGTCCAGTTAACCACTTTTACTACTTATTTTGGTATTTATCTCCACACTGCTAATCTCAAGCATAAACTTTTCTGAGTTTTTAGTTCTACACATTACCTACTGACTTCCTCTACTGAAAATTGGTATTTTTTATCTGTACACACACACACACACACACACACACACACACACATGCATACTTCCCAATCCTCTATGCCCTCAACATGTTTTTATCACAATTCTCGTTTAATAATTATTCCATTTTACATTATGATAATTATGTAAATGCTATTCCACTGCTGAGCCATGAATTATAATTATTATTTTTTCTTTCTGTACAACTTTATTTTTCCCAGAGTCAACACTTATCTGGAGTTTTTTTAATTTCACTTAGTTTTCTGGTTTTATTTTTTTCCTTTATTTTTTTTTTAATGAATTTTCGTTACTTTATCTTCAAACCCTCCCCTGATTACCTAGCTTTCTTTTCAATACATTCAAACACTACCCATTTTATCTGTTGGAATTATCTCTTCCTGAACCTTCTGACTTGCTCCAATCTTCTGGCTGCTCTCTTGGTCTTTTGCACAGATTCATCCAGGAATCTTCTTCCATCATCATCCTGAGAATTTCCCTCACTTCTCTCTTGTGTTAAATTCACTTTTTCTCAGAATCTAGATCTTCATCATCTTTTTACTTCTTTGTTCTGACAGAACAATTCTTGTGGTTGCTTTATGAGAAAAAACTCCATGGGAGGTAAAATGTTTGAGATCTAACATATCTGAAAAATGTATTTACACAGTCCTTACACTTTACTGATACTTTGGGTGGGTATAGAATTCTAGGTTGGAGAGCACATGCAAAGTCCAAAGTCATTACAATTCCTGATTCTTTGTATATAACCTTCCCCTGCTCTGGAAACTTTTAGGCCCTTATTTTTGTCCCCAGTACTCAGAAATATCATCATGATGTACCCTGGTATAGATCTATTTTCATTCGTTGTGGGAGGCACTTGATGGTTCTTTTTATTCTAAACCCTCACATCCTTCAGGCCTAGAAAATGTTCTTGAATTATTTATCTGATAATTTTCCTCATTTTCATTCACTCAAATCTCAATTTCAGGCATTTCTATTCTTCAGATATTACCTCCTAGTCTGATCTAATTTTCTTATCTCTTTTCCTCCTATTTTACATTTCCTTGCTTTCTTATTCTAGTTTCTAAAAGATTTCCACATCCTTATTTTACTAAACCTTATATTGAGCTTGTGATTTGTGTCTTATTTTCCCAACAACTTTTTAGTTTTTATTCTTCTGATCATTCATTATAGCATTCTATTCTTTTCTTGTGAATGCAAAATTATCTCTTATCTGACTTTTTATTTTTTCATTTTTATTCTCCTTAGATATTCTCTATTTCCTCAAATTTGTTTTTTGGTTTATGTATCTGTCTACATTTTAGAGAAAAGTCATCCTCAGATGTCTGGTGAGCTTTAACTATCTATTCACATTTAAGATTATAGCACAAAAAAAAAAGCTGATAGGAGTTCTGCATATATGGGTTGAGTTGTTGACTCTGGGTCTTATCCTAGATGATCTGGCTGAGTTGTTTCATTGGGAAATCCCTAATGTTAACAAATTTAGATCTTTTCTCTTGGACTACTCAGAAAGATCAGATAGTAAATTTCTACTCTCATGCCTGGAAGTAGAAGCTGACTGCCAATATTTGGAGAATCAAGTGGGAGAAGAAAACCAAATTCTCAAATTCAAGTGATCCCCTTCTTTGCATTATGATATCCTATCCTTCTTATGTATATGATATCTCTTAGTTCACAGAATAAATTTCAAAACTTTCTGTTGCATTGGGAAAGGGGTATCCAGCTGTTCTAGGTAGGGGAGGAAACTGAGGATTCAACTCTGCTGTCTAATACAGTAGCCACTAACCACTGAAGCTATGCAGATTTAAACTAATGAAAACTTAGATTTAAAATTCAGTTCCTCAGTTGCGCTAGCCACATTTTAAGTGTACAATACCCACAAGTGGCTTGTGGCTGCAGTATTGAACGGCACAAATACAGAATATCTCTATAAATGCAGAAAGTTCTATTGGACAATGACTAATTGCTCCACAAAAAGACTTTTGACCGATCCTCATGTTTCAGACCCATATTCACTGCCACTTCCAGAGATATCTGGTATCCCAATTCCTGGAGATTTTCAGGTACAAATCTAGTTGGTTTAGTGGCTTGTCCTGCCAGAATGATAACTCCATAAGAATAGTGATCTTTGATTTTGTTCATTAATGAATCCGAAGGACCAAGAAGAGTGTCTGGCACTTGATAGATACTCCACAAATGCACATGGAATGCTAACTAAATGTTTCCCCCACTGTTGACTTATCAGATCTGAGAACTCTGACTCCTAAGTCAATTATCTACTCATCCTCTTGCCTTCCAGTTTTCAAAACATCATTGTTAATGTCTCCACTTCTGCTCTCTTTGATATCATGAGTCTATGTCTTACTACCATTTCAGAGGTAAATGTTTAGATTCAACAGCCATTTTTTTTTACACCAGAAGTGAGTTTCTAAATGAGGGGGAAAAAAATAAAAGAAATTTAGGATTCCAAAATTTTTAAAGGAAAATATAGCTTTTCTGGAAAAAAAAAATCCTTAAACAAATACCAGAGAAGCCAAAAAGAGTGAAACAGCATTAACAGTCATCATGTAAAGAAAGTCAACATACAGTTTAGGAAAATAATAATTTTGATGATGTTCATAATTATGATAATACAATTATTATAGAACACATAAAGCAGTGCTTCTTTTTAATAAATGCACCTATTTGAGAATCAGATGAAATTTACAGCTTATGGGACCCCATTCAGAAGGGTCTGTAGTGAATATTTGTCTTTCATTTTGGCTGCCAGTATCTGAACCCTCTTACTTTGCATGGGAAAGCTCCATGCCTGGTGAATAAGAGCATACTCTGCCACAGAAGGAAACAAGTCACTTTCCCAGCTTCCCTTGTAGCAAGGGTGTAGGAATAGATCAAGCTTTGCTAATAAGATACACATGACCTAGACCCAGAATTGGTAGCCAATAACCCAAGGAACTAGGGATGGCCCAGGATCCATCCCACCGGAGAATCCACAGCACTCTGTTCTCATTGATCAATTCTGTTTTCAAACTGGAGGAACAGTTTTCAGCTGCATACCCAGTTCCAATCCAATATCCTTTTAACAGACTCTTTTTTTGTTTTAAAAGAAGAGTTAGTTTCTGTAACTAGCAAATAAAAACTTAGAGAAAGAATTCAGGCACCCTGTGTCAGGAACCTCTGGTTTAAACAGAAAATAATACAAAAAATACATAATACAACAGTTTTTCAAAGAAGAGTAATTTTCTAAAATTTACATAATTTTCTAGGAAATATAGGCAAAAATCCTAAGAGATGATTTTAGTGGAACTTTTCCTTGGCAGTAAAGCAAGAGTAGGTATACATTCACAAGCTAATAATATGGGTTTTTGTGTGTGTGTGTGTATGCCAGGAAACCCTCAGAAGAGTTGGCATATGTTGAGGGTATTCTTGGCCATCATTTTGACAATCTTGATAAATTGTCATCAGTGTTCCTAAGACCTGGAGAATCTTATCCCAAATAATAATTTATATAAGTTGCGATGAGAGCAAAATACGAAAAAAAAATGGAATGTTTACCTTTTGCTCTCTCAATCTAGAGCAATTATGCATGCTTGCTACTGAAAAATATTTCTATTAAAAATAAAGCCTAACTCTTAATATCCCAAAATAGGGAAAAAAAAGTTGCGAATAGATGGCATCAATGCCAATTAAATATAAGGAAACAGTCACTGGAGGTTGTCCACAGGGCTTGGTAGTGGGTGAGCCTTTCTCTGGTCCACTCTTCCTATAACATGGGTTTCAACTGCTCACTTTTAAGCCAAGAGAAACCTCTGCAACAGAGGCCTAAACAGTGTTTTAGATGATTATTTCTTATTATCCTGAGTAAAAAGTAAGAGAACTTTTGTTGTCAAAATTTCTTTTGACTGATTTCTGTTTCTGGAGTTCTGAATATTTTATTTTCTGCCTAAAACTAAGACCCAATTTGGATGAAAAACCTATCTACATAGCTTCAAAGTATCTACCAAAATATTTATTAATTACTGGGTAGTTTTTAATATATATGTCCATGAATTCTCTGAGATTCCTCACTCCTCTCCTTATTATGGCCTGGACTTAGTGATTCACAATTAATGAGTAGAGTATAGAAAGGAAAAAAATGGTAATTTTACAGTACAGAAACCTGGCAGTTGATCAAGGTTAACTTGGCCAGTCATAAGTCATGTTGCTAGCATGTACCCCTCACAAGATGTGATAAGCAAACTTTAACCTCTATACTATTCTTCCCAAAAATCCATAACCCAGTCTAATCATGAGAAAACATGAGACAACCCAAATTGAGGGACGTTCAACCAAATGATTAAACACTGCTCTTCAAAAGGGTCAAGGTCATTTAAAAAAAAAAAAAAAAACAAGGAAAGCCTAAGAAAGTGTCACAGATTGGAGGACATGGCAGCTATATGCATGTGGTATCTTGAACTGGATCCTAGAAAGAAAAAGGACATTAGTGGAAAAATTGGTGACATCAGAAAAAAAGTCTGTAATTTAGTTAATAGTACTGCACCAACACTAATTTCTTAGTTTTGATAGTGTACCATGATTATGTGAAATGCTGTTAACATCAGCAGAAACTGAGCAAATTGTATACAGAACTCCCTGTACTATCTTTACGACAATACTGTAAATCTAAAATTATTTTAAAATAAAAAAAATTTTAAAGAAATAATTTATTAAATATGGCTTGGATAAGAGAGCCCTAAAATATTGCTTAATGGAGAGATATTTCAAGGTACAAGATTAAATTAATGCTTTATCCAAATTTATGACCTGCTTTTTATAGGGTTTAGCAGTATTTTTCTACACAGAAAGTACATCTTTGTCTTTCTCTGTGTAGCACGGTAAATTTGTGGTTTTTCACACCCATTCTAGAAGCATTTAATCTCTCTGTCAATGATCTATATATTTCAAGCTCCAGAAGATTCATTGAAGAAATACCCACATTCCAAAGCAGGTTAGCTCCCAAAATCTAGCCCCTCGGCAATCTGAGATAACATTGATTTTTAAAGTATAATTGGGACCCATTTTATCTGCAGGTCTGACTGCTATAGCTATAATATCAACTAGGTCCTCTAAGAATCTTCTTTAAAGTGATATAAGACATTACAATTGCATTAATTCTATCTTTATTATTATTAAAATACATCATTCTGTCCTAAGCCAGAATGCCCCCTATTGGCTGATTGTGGGGGTAGAAAAAGTACTTGCTTTGGCTGTTTTTCCCAGAGCTATTCAAAAAAAAGAAAGGCTAAGACTTAACACCTACTTTATTGATCTACCTTCACTCAGGGCATATGTATTGAGCAACTGTGTTTGGCCAGTCACTGTCCTAGGTACTAGGGATACCAAAATAAAAAGATGCAGTCCCTGATACAATACTTCGGCAAATGTTTGGTAATGCCTGGCAAAGGTGAACCTGCATATATATTCTACCCAGATGTCCTGCTTCCAGCTATATCTATCCTAATGCCAGTCTTGCACACGTGCCAGAAGGCATGGGCAAGAATGTTCACAGAAGCCTTATTCATAATTGCAAAAAGTCATCATCAATAGCTTCGGTAAATAAAATATGATGCATTCATAAAATGGAATTTATACAACCATGAAAAAGTGAATGAACCATGACAAAACATATCAACAGAATAAATCTCATAAACATAACAGAAGAAAGCAGTGAGTTATAAATGAATACAAACAGAACAATTCCATTATAAGATGTTCAAAAACAGACCCAATTAAACAATATATTGCCTAGAGATACATACTTACATGGCATTTTTTAAAAACCATAAAGAAAAGCAAGTTAATAATTAACATGAAATTCAGGATAATAGTAACCTACAGTGGGTAGGAGAGGCAGATGAGACCAGAGATGGACACATAGGGGATTTCTGAGTATTGGCAAAATCCTATGTCTAAGGTCTGGGTGACAGATGCATGAGGGTTTGATTTTGTGGTGACTGTTCTTTAAACTGCACATATACATTTTAAACACTTTCGTATGTATGCTACAGTTCATCAAAATGTTTAAAATGTACTATGATAAAAAAAATTTTTAAATACTATAATAATAAAAATGAAGATGATGTAATAAGTTCCTTGTCTCCAAGCACCTGTTAAAACCTAGGTGCAAAATAGTGCCACCAGTGCTACGACATTTTTATATGAAGTCAAAATGAAAGAGGAATCAACTCTGCTTGAGCGATCAGGGAAGACTTCAAGGATGAGGTGACTCTTGAGCTTGAGAACAGTTATTCAGACAAAACACGGTAAAAGAAGCATGAATAAAGAACTCACAAAAAGGCCCAGAAAGTTAAAGGACTGTATGCCATATTTTGGAATATTAATATGTTCCAGCTACTTTTGAGAGGCCGGCAGATGTAGCTAGCAAGGTAGGCAAGGGAAGATTAGTAAAAACATGCTATTCTTTGCTAAAAGAGGAGTTGGTCTCCATTCTGAGAAGCAATTAAGTTTACTCATTACATCTATGAGTTTGGGGCAGTACTGCCGGTCCAGGGCGAGAGTAGAGAGGGAGGGTAGACAGGAGACCACAGCCACCATGTGAGAGATGCCATAGTTTAAATAAAGGCAGGGAATGTGGGGATGAGGAAAGGAGGGAGTCTAGAGAGACTGAGGATACAATTGACAATTTTTAGTGAGTTGGGGGATATTGAGATGAGGAAGAGGGAGGTGTCCAAGATGATCCCTGAGAATCTGGTTCGGATCAGGAATTCAGAAGGAGATAAAGAATTTCGAGGGAAGAGCAGAGGTGTTGGTGTAGAGGGGGGAAGTAAAAGGAGAGATAATGAGTCCAAGTTAGCATGTGATGACTCAGCACTGAAGTTTTGTGGAAGCCCCTCATGAGCCTACACTCAGTGGAGAGGAGGAAAATTAAAGGAGTAAGCTGGTTTATCTCTCTATGTACAATAAGAGACAGAATCGCAATAGCAAATTTCTTAGATTGTCTCTGGTTTTAAGGTATCTATGTTATCCTTACTCACTGGGTTCAACCAGAGTTGGATAGCAAATCATAGAAGAGATGGCACAAGTCTCATTAATACCAAAAAAAGAAGTGGGGCTCTCATAGGGCACCAACAATGTGGATTTTCCGTGAAAC
Source organism: Pteropus medius (assembly GCF_902729225.1). Classification (NCBI taxonomy): domain Eukaryota; kingdom Metazoa; phylum Chordata; class Mammalia; order Chiroptera; family Pteropodidae; genus Pteropus; species Pteropus medius. The sequence goes on along the minus strand of NW_024342473.1, from coordinate 16,874,112 downwards.
TGTCATGTTATAGACCAAATGACGGTCTTTGATTTCACATGTCTTTAATAAATGCAAAAGCCTAGAGAATTCCCTAGGCACTTGGAGTAAGTCCTTCAGGTAAGCAATCTTAACTTCGAAATTGCAATGCAGCTGTTATCCATTCACTCTTCCTCATCCTCCCAAAAAATTGCTCTGTGAAAATCTAAAGCAATTCACCCTATTACAGGGACTCAGATGGTTGCCCAGGCCCATGGGTTGTTTTATGATGGGAGGGTGGGCAGAGAGGAAAGAGGGCTGCACAAGTATAGAACAGTCAAAAGGGATGAAGCAAGCAAGCGCTGAAAGAGTACATAAGGCTCAAACATGCAAGGCCTTCATTCCCCCATTATCATTAAGACGAAGCAGCTGGAGTCAGACGTGTCTACCTCCATGTCATTCCTTAATATTTATATTAAACTTTAAGCTACATAAAAATAGTTGTGGGATCAGAAAAACATATCAAGATATTGATAAATAAACATTTGCATTCATTCTAAATACTGGAAACTAATAGAAGAAACTGAGAATGAGAATTTGTTGTGAGCAATCAAGATAGAATGATTTTCCCTGAGCCCTATACAACCACAGAATCGATTCATCCAAAACACGCTGCAAAATTGCGGCGCTGAAAGATTCAAGGAATTGGGGGAAGAGAGATTCTAATGATGAAGTTCATGAGTGCTTTACACTCTTGCTTTTACGCACTCACTCATAGACATATTCATTTCCTCTCATTGTCAGAACACACAGCCATTTACAAGGTGTAATTTTTTTAACATGGCATTCTCCATCCCCCGCCCCAAATTAAAAGTCAGCTTCAAAGCATCTACTATTGCAAATGGGGCAACACCATTCTCTCAATTGTTTTTGTTGTTGTTGTTTGGTTTGGTTTGATTTGGTTTGAAATCTTGATATATTGTGCAAATGCACCCCAGAAAAAGCTGATATGCCAGCAGTCCCCAAGCATGAAACAAGCATTGGAGAATAAACCACAGATTTGACCCGCTATCTAGCTGTGTCAGGGCCAGCCCTCGAAACGGTAATGCTATATAGCAAAGCACTCTGCATAAATGATACCCTTAATCATCATAGCAGACCTGCTACTGCATTATCTCTACAGACCAGGAAACAAGCTCAAGTGTGGTTACATCGAAAACTTGGTCAATACTTCTGGGTATTTATCTGAAGAAAACAAAAACTAATTCAAACAGATATATGCGTCCCCGTGTTCATGGCAGCATTATCTACAATAGCCAACATGTGGAAACAACCAAAATGTCCATCAATGAAAGAATGGATGAGAGAAATATGTAGTATATACAACAATGGAATGTTATTCAGTCATAAAAAAGAATCCAATCTTGCCATTTGTGACAATGGGGATGGACCTTGAAGACATTATGCTAAGTGAGTCAGAGAAAGCCAAATACTGCATGATCTCACTTTTATGTGGAATGACAAAAAAAAAAAACTAATAGATACAAGAATAAATAGGTGGTTGCCAGATTGGGGTTGGGGGTGTGAAATAGGTGAAGAAGTCAAAAGGTACAAATTTCTAGTTATAAAATATATGTCATGGAGATATAATGTATGGCATGGTGACAATAGATAGCAATACCATATTGTATATTTAAAAGTTGCTAAGCGAGTAAATCTTAAAAGTTCTCAACACAAGAAAAAATAATTTTGTAACTAGGTATGGTGACAGATGTTAACTGGACTACGATCATTTTGCAATATATACAAACATCAAATCATTATGTTGTACACCCAAAACTAATATAATGTTATATGACAATTGTACCTCAAATTTAAAAAAGAGAAAAGAAAAGAAAAGGAAAGGAAAGGAAAGAAAAGGAAAGAAGAGAAAAGAAAACTTAGCCAAGATCACATAGCAAGTAAAAAGTAGAAGCAGGACCCAGACCCAGACAGCCTGTCCCTGGGCATCCTGACATAATCACCTGCGCATCTGGCTTCATACCCTGGGAGGTAGAGTTTCTCACCCACAGGAGAGTGAACATCAGGCAAACACAGATAAATCAAGTGTTTGGGGTAGAGGAGCATTCCAGTGCACTGGAAAATATTTTTAGTAAAATATTGGGTAACATTGCATTTGAACATGGGAGTAGGGAATTAATTCAGAGGAAATTGTCCAAGCCACCAGTAGTAAAACTTAAGGAGCCAGACTCTCCTGGGAATAGGATATATTTGAGATACCATTTGTTCTCAGAACTAAACAGCACACAGGGACAGAAAGAGACCAGGAGTCAACTAGATTTCTTGAATCGATTCTAAAGCTTCGGAGCTCAAAGATATTTATCAATAAGATCAATAAACTTCTCAAAACTTTCTTCAATGGTGGACAGTAGAAAGAACTTCCAACTAGAATTTAGAAGATTAGGTTCAAATCCCTGTTCAATGTCACTGGCTCTGTGTCTTCAATCATATAGATAAACCTCTCTGGGAGGCAAATGTGGTAACTGAAAAATAATTTTTTTAAAAAATCACTGGACTGCAGAAAACTGATCCAAGTCACAGCTCAGCCTAGTGCTAATGGGATTCTAATGTCTGCAAGGAGCTGCTATAAATGCAGTAACAAGTGCAAAGGCTAACTACAGAGGCTACATAAAATGATAGTACTTACCTCCACCAAAAATAGAGTCAAACCAGGAGATCCTTCAAAATCCCTTCTTGGTCAGTCTTTACCCAATGATCCTTTGGTGAGAAAAGCTAAGAAACTGCTTGCTTCTCATGAGTACAGGCATACTTCAGAAATATTGCAGGTTTGGTTCCAGACCACCACAATAAAGTGAGTGTCACAATAGAGTAGTAATCTTCTTGCTGGTGGAGGGTCTTGCCTTCAATTTGTAAAAAATGCAACTTCCATGAAGCACAATAAAGCAAAACACAATAAAACGAGGTATGCTTGTATCTACTAGGTGGCAAGCAAGACCAGTTTCAAAGGTGTGCAACCTATGCAATTGCACAGGGCCCTGCACTTAGAAGGGCCTGTGATTAATGTAATGCTGTCACTACCTTCAGATTCTTAATTTTTGAACAAGAAGCCCCTAATTATCATTTTGCATTGAGTCCTGAAAATTATATAGCAATACTGGTGCATGGCACTATGCTTAGCGTCCAGGACATGGAGGACATGGCAATAAAACCGACCGGCATTCTCCAGAAGCTCCAAGCAAGTATATTACTTTGGAACAGGATACTTAAGGGAAGATATTAAGTTGCATATTTCATACCTTAGTCCAAACTTAGATTTGCAAGCTCTAAAGATTAAAGTGGTTATTTATCCTCAGGACAGGTCCTGGTTTGCTTGCACATGAAACACCCCCCGCCCCCACCACCAGCACCAGCACCAGCACCAATAGACTTACCCAGCTGCACCCTTCTGAGATGTCTTCCTGGACTGGTACAGCTCCTTGAAGCAAGTCCACATAGCTACACCATGGACAAATGAGTGCTTAAAGCGGCAGTTCTTAAAGTGTGGTCCCCAGCCCGGCAGCATCAGCATCACTTGGGAGCTTACTAGGGATTCAAATTCTCAAGCACTGCCCCAGACCTACTGAATCAGAAACCCTGGGTGTGGCATACAGCAATCTGGGTTTTAACAAGCTTTCCAGGTGATTCTGATGAGTAGGCTAAAGTTTGAGAGCCACTAATCAAATTTAATCACTTTAAAATTTGCTTGATATCTTTCTTTTCTGTTCTTTCCTTTCCTTTTTTTTTTTTGTGCTGAGGGTGTGTTTAGAGAATTGTTGGGGTTGGCCTTCCCAGCACCCTCCCCAATACTACAATCACCAGCAATTCTCCAAGACTGGATCTATTGTGTGTTTCCCACAAAATTCAATTTCATTCACACACTTTGTTTTTGCCTCTTCATTCAAGACACAATGCAGCATGGAGCCCCTTGTGAACAAACATCCCATTTGCACATGTCAAGTGTCTGATTCATTTAGACTTATCCCAATTGCTCAGTGTCTGTACCAGAAGCCTCCATGATTTCTTGATCTGAACAGCTGAGTTAATGCCCTTGGACAAAGGGGGCCTGGTGTTTGGGTGAGCTCCCATGGGTCTGACAGCCGCAAAGAGAAGCTTGTTGAATGTGCACATAAAAAGAGAAGAGATAGGAGGCAGAGACTCTGATCTTTACGACCCTCTGATTATCCTATTAGTTAGTTAAAGCATAAATCCATCCTCTGACCTAACAAAATACTATTTTACTTCCTTTTACTCCATATTTTATCTTTTATAGCCAATAAAATATAAAAATCTTACAAAGGTTATATTCTCATCAATTTTTGCACTAACAGACAATAAATTAAGTGGAGGCCACAGCAGCTGCAACATAGACATCAGCTTGAAACTTTCTTAAAAGACAATCCTCCCTTCCCATCACCCGAGTGAGAGAGCTGCTAGTTAAAGACTTCTCCACTAAAATTAAATCCCAATTTTAATGGTATTGCTATTCAATTTCTTTAAGCAGTTAAGAGTCTAGACTTCTCTCTTGTTTATTAAAAATTTGTTCTAGGGGCCAACAAATGAAAAAGAATGTAAAAACATGAGAACTTAAATATTTGTCAGGTACAAAAAAGAAAAGCTACACTGCTGAATTACTTCGAGTTCAATATCTTCCAGTTCTTGTAATAATTCCCAAACCTCCACAACACTAAAAAGTGACACACGAATAAACTCAAAATTTATTTTTAAACTTATATAAAAGTCATCAAACCAAGATTTATCAAAGTTCCATTACATGGATTAGTATTAAGCACCCAGAACAACACCTGGCACCTAACAAGGGTCCAGCAAGTGTTAGTTATCACTCTTAATCATTATTATTATTGTTGTTGTTGCTGCTGCTGTTACTGTTATGTTCTATAATACACTGGTATGTGCTAAGTATATACAATTACAAGCAAAACAGATGTGGCTCTCCTGGTCTCACAAGCTAGTGACAGAGACGAATATCAATCAAATAATCACACAAATCAATGTAAATTGCAAAATGTTGCAATGATGATATAAGCCAGGGGAAGGGCAGATGAAGAAAGCCCAGAGTAGTTACTTATCATTTTATGATTGTGAAACCTCTTGGATAAATAATTTGGACCAAATCACAACCCTTCCCCAGATGTTTTTCAAGATTCTTCTGTATTACTACATAAATTCCAAATGTACAGCCAAGAGGATTTGTAAGCAAATATTCATATTTCATTACTATATCAGTCAACATCGGAAACATCTCCCCAATAACATTTCCAAATATAGAAACTGGAGTATTCCAAGAAACAAGCAAGCATATGTTTAGATACATTCAATGAATCTTCCATGAATTTTCCCAGAACTTTATGAATAAAAATTAAATTAAATTAAATTAAATTATAAGCTAAATTATGACTATTTTTAAATAGTATGAAATTATTAATATGAAATTATTAAAATATTTTTAAAGCCCTTAAATTTTTTTAAAGCTATAGAGTAGGTTTTCTGGTGATTACACTTCGGTCCAAGAACGAAAAAAAAATGTGCTACTACAGAATATGGAGGCTCATTATTAAATAGAATCTGTTTAACTAGGAGAACTGGAGAAATTCAGAAGGGCCCAGTGATGTCTCCACTAGCAGTCACACTGGAGCATGCTAGTGCTGGGAAGAATCCCTCAGATCATCTCCCAACTGTTTTATAGCCTGGCAGAAGGGCCTGGTCTCTGAGTCAGGCCCCTTCCCTCCATGTGGATTCCAGCTCTGCCTCTTCGTGTCTGAACTTGGAGCAAATAGCTTAGCCTTTTTCAGTTTCAGTGTCCTGCTCTGTAAAATGGGTACCTACCTCGTAAGGAGGTGGTGAACATCAGGTGAGAGAATACTTGCAAATGCTTCTTACCATAGTGCTGAAATAGAGTGAGCACTAGTTAGCAACAGTGCAAGCCTCTCATAATTCTATCTCCTAATGAGATAAGATCCAAAATTACAACTACAACAAAACGAACAAACTGGGACCTGTAAACTCAGTTTCCACTGTTATGAACTTCCACTTGGGTGGGCATAATAGTCCTCACCTAGGATTCCACTTGGGGCACCTGGGGATCAGTGGGCCCCACTGGAGAAGATGGTGGTTAGCTCCTGGGAAGCACACTTCCTCTTCCTCACAGGCCCGACCTCCTGACACACTCAGCCCTGGGGCACACTTCATGGAACAATTTAGTACCAGAGTAAAGATCTCAGCTAAACCAATAGGTTAGGCAGAACTTAGCCCTGCACAATTATTTCATCAAGTGCATTATCTATATGTAATAGCAATCAGTTCAGATGTGCTAAAAACTTATTCCCATAGACCACTCATGATGAAAAAAATACCTTTAAATGGTCATCCAATATCCTTTCTTTCATCCATTTAAAACACCGATTAACTGCATGCTGTGTGCCACACTCTGTGCTCAGCCCTAGATATAAAGGTGCACAAGACTAGGTCTTTGTCAACAAGGTGTTCATGGTCCTGGAGGAGGAGGATGTTTAATAGATAATTTTAATATAATGTAGTCAGTATAATGGAAAAGTTATACAGGTGTTATGTTTTTCCTTTTAGAAAATATCTAAGATTTAAAGAAAAAATGCTCTTCCAAAATAACTATACTACCATATTTCATTAGGTAATTAATATACATCAATTGTAAAAGAACCACAAAATGACGCAAAAAAGGAAAATGTAACCTATAATCTCACTGTCTGAAGTAACTACTGCTAACATTTAGCTGCATGACCTTCTGGATTTTAAAATATATTTCTATTTCTAAATAAGATATGAGATCATTTTATACAGAGTATAAAAATATGAGTTTTCACTTATCGACAAACATGCAAAACATACAAATATATTTTTGGAGTATTAAATATTCCTTTAATTTATTATTTTAAGTGACTGCAAAGTATTCCACTATTGGTTCCATAATTTACTTACCTTTTACTATTGGATATTGAGACCATTTCCAATTTTTTTGGCTGTCATAAACACGATGACATTTTTTTCTGACACCTTTATTTTTTATTTTTATTTTTGATTAAATTTATTGGGATAACATTGGTTAATAACATCATAGAAGTTTTAAGTGTGCAATTCTGTAATACATCATCCATATATTGCATTATGTTCTCACCATCCATAGTCTAGTCACCATGTATTTGACCCCTTCAAACCTCTTCATCTTCCTCTCACTCCCATTTCCCTCTGGTAACCATCTTTCTGTTGTGTCTATGAGTTTGTTTGTTTGTTCATTTGTGCCATATGTTTTATATGCCACATGAGCGAAATCATAAGATTCTTGTCCTTTTCCATCTGACTTATTTTGCTAAGCACTATCAAGATCCCTCCATGTTGTAGCAAATGGCAGTATTTCAACCCTTTATCATGGCTGGGTAGTATTCCCTTTTGTACATGTACCACATCTTCTTTATCCAATCATCCATCAAAGGGCACTTTGGTTGTTTCCATGTCTTGTCTACTGTGAATAATGCTGCAATAAACAGAGGGATACATATATCTTTACAAATAAACATTTTTAAATATTGGGAGTAGATACCCAGAAAAGGGATTGTCGGGTCATATGGTAGCTCTATTCTTAATATTTTGATCCATTTTGAGTTAATATTTGTGTATGGTGTCAAATAGCAGTCTAGTTTTATACTTTTGCATGCAGCTTTGCAATTTTCCCAGTATCATCTATTGAAGAGGCTTTCTTTTCCCCACTGTATGTTTTTCAACCCTTTATCAAAAATTAGTTGCCCAGATACATGTGGGTTTATTTCTTGGCTTTCAATTTTGTTCTACTGGCCTGTGTGTCTGTTTTTCTGCCAACACCATGCTGTTTTGATTATTGCGTATTTGAGGTATAATTTGAAGTCAAGGAGTGTGATATCTCTAGTTCTGTTCTCTTTTTTCAGAATTGCTTTGGCTATTCGGGGTCTTCTGTGGTTCCATACAAATTTGATGACTTTCTTGTTCTATTTCTTTGAAAATTACCATTGGTATTTTGATGGCGATTGCATTAAATCTGTAGATTGCTTTAGGTAATATGGCCATTTAACTGTTAACTCTTCCAATCAATGAACACGAAATATCATTCCATTTCTTTGTGTCTTCTTCAATTTCTTTCAACAATGTCCTATAATTTTTAATATATAGGTTCTTTACATCTTCATTAAGTTTTATTCCTAGTTTTTTTATTTTTTTGTTTCAATTACAAATGAAATTTTCTTCATTTCTTTTTCTAATATTTCATTGTTAGTATATAGGAATGCAATGGATTTTTGTACATTGACTTTGTATCCTGCAACTTTGTATTCATTTATTGATTTTGGTGGAATCTTTAGGGTTTTCTATATTTAGGGTTTCTATAGAGTTTTTGACACCTGCAAAAAGTGACAATTTTATGTCTTCATTCCCAATTTGAATACCTTTTATTTCTTCCTCTTGCCTGATTGCTCTAATAAGACTTCCAGTACTATGTTCAATAACAGTGGTGAGAGTGGGCGTTCTTGCCTGGTTACTGATCTTAGATGAAAAGCTTTCAGTTTTTCATCACTGAGTATGATATTAGCAGAGAGTTTGTCACATATGGCCTTTATTGCGTTGAGGTACTTTCTTTCTATACCCATTTTATTGTTGTATCTTGTCAAATGCTTTTTCTGCATCTATTGATATGATCATGATTTTTATCCCTGATTTTGTTAATGTAGTATATCACATTGATTGATTTGCATATGTTGAACAATCCTTGCGCCCCTGGAATAAACTCCACTTGATCATGACGTATTATCCTTTAATGTACTGTTGTATTTGATTTGCTATTATTTTGTTTAGGATTTTTGCATCTATATTTGTCATATTGGTCTGTTATCTTAGTTTGGTGGTATTCTATAATTTCTTCTTCTGTTTACTTTTTTATGTTATGTGGATGACATTTTTATTCATATATCTTTTTGAACTAGTTCAATTATTTCTACAGAATAACTTCCTGGAAAATGGAATTGTTGGATCAAAGAGTATGCACATTTTTAAGACTTTGATACCTGTTACCAAATTGCCCTCCAAAAAGGTTATACGATTAAATACCACCATTTTCCCACATCTTCACCCTCACAGTGTAGTATCACTATTTTTATTCTTTGCATTTAGTATTTTTAAATGTAATGTGCCCACTTTAGCTTTGAGTTGCCGAGTAACTCCAGTTTGGGTTTGGGGCATCAGTGCTTCTCAAATTCTACAAGGCATAGAAATCACCTGGAAATCTTGTTGAACTGCAGATTCTAATTCAGTAGGTCTGGGGTTGTGGGGTGGAGACTGAGATGCTGCATTTCTTACCAGCTCCAGGTGATGCCAATAATGCTGGGCCAAGAACTACATTTTGAGGAACAAGGAGCACAGTTTCTTTTTCTCCTCTTATCAAGGCCCCTCCAATTCCCTAAAATATGCCTTCATTTTCTCAGCAATTTCTTCCTCAAAGGTGCACTGCAGGGTTGAAATTATTCAACCACCAATTCACTGTATTGTCTTAAACCATTCACTGAGTTTCAAATGACCTCAGTTTATACATGTGCAAAATGAAAAGCTTGGAGTATCGAGACTTTAAGTTCCTTCCCATCTCCAAAAGCAAAAGAAGTTCTCTCTGCCCAAAAATACCAAGGCACATCCTAAATCCCTTCTCATTAGCACAATTTTGTGTATCTTCTTTCCTTTACCCCACAGGACTGAACTCAGAAGTAAGGCCAACCAACGAGCTGACATTCAAGCAGCTGGTGACAGCCACATCCCCAGTAAAAAGCACCCCTGAAAGTGACAGTCTACTCCAGCTGACATTTCTCCTGGTAGTACCCAGTCATAACAATGTACATCATTTTCTCTTCCTAAAAGAAAGAGATTTAACAAGAACCTCAGGTTAATTCACCCAGTAAAGGAACAAAGAGTGGAATAAAGGTATAGACAAAAAGATCGCATCTATAAATACCTTGCCAAAGAGCCTCCAGAAATCAGCTCTAGGCACAGTCAGTGCCAGTGTCCTTGATAATATTTCACTTGTAGTGGATACTCCCTTCTATTCTGGTTTTCCGTCTTGCTTTTCTGCAACATTAAAAGGTGGGCAGAAGCAGAACATGGTACTTAATGTCTGAGCTGACAGCAGTGGTTGTCAAATATGATATAGAATCTATAGACAAATTTTCTTATTGATGAAAACAAATGAAAATGCTGTAGTTCTTGTTCTGTAAGAACATTAAACATGTGTTATCTACCATAATAGAAGACAGATTTTAATGCTCCCTAGTTCCAGTTATCCAATAAGACCATGAATGGTTGTTTACTTCAATTCTCTGTTTTTGAAAGACTTGGCAGAAATGACTTATTTTTAGTAACAGTGCACTTGTCCCCAGAACTTTTTTCTCCTGTTTCTTTCCATTTACTGGTAAGAGAGTTTAATTTGCTCACAAATCTTTTTTTCTCACTTCAATTTCCTGTAGCTTCCTTTAAATGACTCCTAAGTATTTTTTGACTCCTAAGTGAACTCTTTAAAAAAGTACCAAACTCCTTTGGTTTTCTCTTATACAGATGGTGTCCTGCCCTTCTTTCCAGCGTCTCCCAGACTCCCACAAAGTCAGGAAGCTTTGGTTTCTTAAATTAGGCCTGAATTAAGCATGTTGAGCAACTCTAATCAAGAACATCAGCCTACCTGCAAGAACCTAAAAAATAATCAACAAAAAGAAATCAGCTAACATCTTCCACGTTTAATGTTTATGCTGTTGGGCATTCCTCTGAACCCATTTCCCCTGTGCCAGGCTTCAAGTCCCTGGATTTTTGCTGTTTGTCACCTCTTGCTCTCCCGTTTAGAGGTAGAACCCAGCCAAGACACATTCCTCTGAAGAGCTGCTGCCCTAATTCCTCTTGATCACTTTGCAGCTTGTCAGGGCGATCCAAGCAATAAGATCAGTAAGGAAACAAATTCCAACTTATTAGGTCCTGTTTGATCCTAAACCCACACCATCCAAGATTTCGGCTACATGATGTTGGCTCTGCACAAGAGAAGTAGAGTTTTCTTACGAAAATAAATTAGACAAGCAAACAGATGAAAGAGAAAATGGATGTGCAAGTGCTAAAATCTTCTCGAGAGCCTTCAATATGGTCAGCAAGCTAAACAAAAGGCAATGGTTTCTTTCCCTTTCTTCTTTAGTTTTTTATTCTCTACTCTCCATTTACCCTGCAACAAGACAAATCTTTTTCTTTCGATGAATATTTTTCAGATACTATTTTTCAATTAGGTTTTATTTCTTTGGTATGCCGGGGTTTTGTTTTCTACACGGAAATTATAACGTGCACTAAAGATGGCAAATGCAAGTCATAGGAGTCGCCTTGCTACAATCCATCAGCTGTGATAATATCAAGATGAATACATTGCCAGGAACCTGTACCTAGCATTTCATTTACTCTACTCCCTCCCCTGAGAGAGGCTCCACCAGGGATTACATTATTATTCAAGCTTCCTGGACTCACTCCAAATGCAGATTGCAACTACCATTCAAAGGGAAACTTATAAAAGGTGATAGGAAATAGACCTTCTACAGAACATTTTTTTTAATAAAATTAACCTTTTCAGAGTTTAATTCCATTCTACATACCCATAAATAGATCGGCTTTCAGGAACTAAAAACTAATCCTATAGTAATAACACAAAGCCCGATTTCTCATTCCATACGATCATTAATATTGCTTTAAAAATCACAAGAAATCTCTTCGACTTCTTAAGCTTTGTAATTCATTTCTATACACCGATTCAAGAAACCTCATTAATTTAGGTGGCCTTTTTGCAGTACATCTAAGGCATGCAAATATTTGGAATTTTTACCTTAGATCAGAGGTTAAGAAAAATTAACTTTTCAGTTTCAGGAAGGATTTATGAATGTAGAAAAATGCTTTCGACAATAACACGTTTATGTGATCTAATTTGCAAAGAAAATAGGCTATTCAGAATATATGAAGTAAAAAGTAAAAGGAAAGAAAAGAGAAGTTTTATATAAATGGTGTGGGTATTTTTAAGAAATAAAAAATGTCTTGTTGCCTCAACATTTTTTTCCTACAACCCAGTTTCAGTATTCCAATCAAATGTACAATGGAAGAGCTTTGATTTGGGAGAGAAAAAAATCCTTTGAACACTGATCGACACACAGTTTGTGCAATTATTGTACGTAGACTTAACTCCCTATGCTCTACTCTCAATTCCTCGATGGACTGAGATGCCTTTTCCATTGAGCTGGGTTGACAATTATCCTTAAACAAGTGAAACTTCAAAGGTTGCTCAATAGGTATTTTCTGTTCTTCATTAGAACTCATAAATGTATAACCTGCACATAAACAAGTCACTCTACCTAATTAAATGGAATCTCTTCGTCTCTATTAAAAATTTAGAAGTGCTGCCTGAGTATAAACATGTCATCTGAGAAGGGGCAGGGACATTCTCATAATATCCGTGAATAACCAGCTCAATTTCCTTTAAGCAAAGCCATGTTAATAATAGCACAGATGCACACAAATTTTTCTAATTATTTTATTATCAGTAGAGATTGTTTAAATGTAAAGGTATTCATTGCTGGCAATGATGCCTTCGAGTGTTATCTGTGCACTAGAGAAATGTAGTCTGGGCTCTTTAATTTACTTCAGAGACTTTCATACAGCCTTTCCCCCACTTTCTTTTTCAAACGTCTGTATTCTGGAAGAGGTAATGACATTTTCTCTGAGAGCTATATCTAGCCTGGAGAGTGGGGTTGGTTGTTTTTTTAAATCACATATCTAGACAGATCTTAGAAGGATAATCCGAAAAAGCTCTAATTTGGAAATGGAAATGTTCCTAAAATGTTTTGAGTTTGTGTTGTTTGGTCTGTTGTTAAAGGAAGTAAAGGTTTTGGAACTCTTTGCACCTTTTTTGGAAATAGATGAAGGATTTATAAAGCACCTCCACCTAATCAAAGTAGTTTAACTTGTATTCAGAATTCACTTTCCAGGCTACCAACATTCTTTTAAAAAATCTCTTTTCATGCAGTTTGAAACAATATTTGTGACAGTGAGCTTTATGTCATAAGACCAGCCAGAAATCGCAGCATGTAAAGTTTGAGGGGAAAGATGTACATTTTTGAGCCGTGAGGTGTTTTGTTACAGTGCCCTCTTGTGGTCAAACATTATCAAAACAATTTCCGTTCTACATTTTTTTTAAAGTAACACTTGACAACTCACAGAAGCATAATTTTGACAAAGATACGCTGTAATTCCGGGTTGAACTTTCCAGTACCTTGTTGGATTTTAGATCCTCTACTCTTCCCCAAAAACACCTCAAATTACATTCACTCAAGCAAAGAGGAATGTATGAGAGTTCTTATTACATGTATGAGAACTCTTCAAATATATACACACAAATTATACACAAATGCAAAGCAATTGTTCCTTAGTGATTTGGGAACAGAGAAAGTCTTCTTCATGAAATGACACCCAACCCAAAATGCCATGGAAAGGAATGGTTTATTTCCCAAGTATTAACACCATTGTCAGATAGTGACAGCATGAAGTTGATGTAGCAGCTGCAGGCTGGGTGGATCATGTCACCCATCATTGCCTGAGATGCTGACTGCACCCAGCTGCAAGGAGAACACATATCCCCAGTGAAGCAAGGGCCCAGCTCCCTCAATCCTTGAGTGTAAGTGGGAGTGTGTTTTCTCTGATACCCCCTCCAACAGGGCTATAGGAATTCAAAGTGAGGATAAAAATATTGATGGAAGTAATTTTATTCAAGTATTTTGATAACTTCTTAATTATGCAAAATATAAACCATTCCACAGCTTCAGAATGCTCTACCTAGAGCTTTCACAAAAAATAAGAATCTTTGTGATAAATCCTGCCTTTGGCCAGAAAGCCAGCGTTACGAAGGATTAAGAAATGAGGCTTTCTCTTTGATACATCACATTTCAGATCTTCAAGGGACACTGGAGATTATACATTTCAAACTTGTCATTTTACAGACTTAAAGAAAAAAAAACAATACGATGTAGGGATTCGCCCAAGGTCTCATGGTTTAAAAAAAAAAAAAAAACAGCAAACCTGGGATCCGAAGGGGATCTCACAGCTATAATTAGCTATAATTAGCATGACCTCCTTAGTTCCATCTCTCAAACAAGTGTTCTGGCACCCAATTCTCTATCCTGGCCTCTCATCTACAATCTGGCTCAAGTAGTCCCTGAACTCTTACTAAAACTTTTTTGCTACTGACTGGACTGTCTTGGTTTTTTCCTCACAATGATAAGTAAATGATAACTATATTCTTTAAGACAAGACTAGCAATTGAAAACATCAAACTCATTATGACACTGAATATAAAACATCCTTCCTAGAAACTTCCCAAATTCCCATTCCATGTGCACTCAGTCACTGTGGGACTAGTCAGTCAAACTTCTGTACAAAATGGAATCAGAGTACATTAAGGAACTGATAATGTGCCATTTTTTATTATAAATGTCCATATCAATACCATGCTATGACTAACTTTATATGTAATTAGGAAGTACTTTTCAGTCATTTATGACAATAAAAGCCCATAGAATAATTCATTGTAGGTAAAAGAACTGAAGAGAGTTCGGTGATCAGTTGCCCTCAGCTGATACATAGAGATGTGTCTACAAGCAGAAAGATTCTGTGGGGTTGATGGGCTTCCACCAAGATCTGATGCGGTTGTGGTAGTAATAGATATGCCCACAAGATGGCACTCTTCTTTATGTTTAATTCATCATAAGCGAAAAAACAAAACTAGTGATTTTCAGACAGTCTAGAATAAATAGAGTGGTGAAATATGTAGCCAATTTCATATACTGTCATGTTTAATGTTGTAACATGCATTAGAGTCATGAAATTCTTCCCCCACTTCCTTGAGCCCTAGGTATGGGACATGGAGAGCTACTACCTGGCTTCCCCAGGCCTTGGGAGGCGCGTGCGTGCGTTCATGCATGCGTGCGTTCATGCGTGCGTGCGTGCGTCTGTACTGCATGAGTCTATATTTTTCCTAAAAGGTGAATTCTATCTAAAATGTATGCTAATTAGACTCTCTCCTGTCTTAAGAGTTTTCTATCTTCAAGGCTAAAGCAGAAGCTCCCCAACCAAATTCCTATCCTTGTTGCACACACAGCACACACACGCGCGCGCGCGCGCACACACACACACACACACACACACAGCAGTTCCTCTTCTGTGCTACTAAAAAAACAGAGTGTAGTTCTCTTTAGTAAGTAGCAGATAACATCTGATTGGCAGGAAGATGGGTGAATAAAAACAACACATGGAGGTTATAAGACTTCAGTGACAGCGGCGGAGTACTCAAAGCTTTCTTGTTCCACAAACTGAACAGGAATATTTTGCAAACGAGAAAAAATAAATGTTGGCTTTTCAACACATGGTGCTAGACCAACTGAATAGCCATATGCAAAAAGATGAACCTAGACATAGACATACACCTTACACAAAAATTAACTCAGAATGGATGGTAATCCTAAATGTAATATGAAAAACTATAAAATCTTCTTGAAGAAAACATAGAAAAGCTACATGAGCTTGAGTTTGGTGATGAGTTTTTAAATACAACATCAATAGCACAGTCTACGAATGAAAAAAAATGATAAATTAAACGTCATTAAAATTAATACTGCTCTGTGAAAGATGCTGTTAATAGAATGAGAAGACAAGGCATGGACTAGAAGAAATATGTGCAGAACATATATCTAATAAAGGGCTTAAATCTAAAATATGAAAGAATTCTTTTATCGGGGCAATTGCTTCATAAGATCACTTCACTATGTTGTACACCTGAAACTAATATAATATTTTATGTCAACTGTAACTGAAAAATAAACTTAAAAAAGAACACGCACACAAACAGAACTCTTAAAAGTCAACCAAAAGAAAAAGAAAAAGGGAGCAAAAGATCTGAACAGACACCTCACTAAAGAAAATATACAGATGGCAAATAAGCATTTGAAGAGGTACTCACATCATTTGTCATTAGGGAATTACAAACAAAAACAACAATGAGATATCACTATGCAACTATTAGAATGACTACATCCAAAAAAACTGACAACCCCAAATGCTGGCAAGGATGCAGAGCAATGGAAACACTCATTCATTGCTGATAGGAATTCAAAATGGTACAGCCACTTTGAAAGACAGGTTTTCGGTTTCTTACAAAATTATACATAGTCTTATCATATAACTCAGCAATTGTACTCCTAGATATTTATCCAAATAAGCTGAAACGTATGTCCCTACAAAAATCTGCAGAGATGTGTATAACAGCTTTATTCATAACTGCCAAAAACTAGAAGTGGCTAACACGTCCTTTACTAGGTGAATGGATAAACAAACTGTGGTATATCCAGACAATGGAATATTACCCAGTTATAAAAAGAAACAAGCTGTAGAGCCACTAAATGACATGGATGGATCTTAAATGCATATTGCTAAATGAAAGAAGCCCGCCTGAAAAAGCTACCTACTGTTTTGATTCAAATTTTATAACATTCTGAAAAGACAAAACCACAAAGCTGATAAACAAATCAGTGGTTGCCCCTCTGGGATGAGGTTGAGTAGATGAAGTGCAATGGACTATGGGGATGGTAAAACTATTCTGTGTGATACTGTAAATTAGAAAAAGTTATTTAGGAGGCAAGGGGATCCCAGAATGAAATACAAAATGTGACAAACAACCCAACCATATTACAAATGTGTGAACTTCATCAAGGGGGGTGGGCAGAAAGGGTGCTGATCTAAGCAACTTAGGAAATGAATAGAATCTGTCACACTAAAGGAAGAAGGAACTGCATTGTACTCTAAATGATAAAGCCATTTCCTTGGAGATAAGGGTTAACATCTGATGTTGCTGTACATGCATACAGGAACTGAACAATTAAGTTATGGTTGAAAAATGGTAGTAACCAGGTTTCTCACTGTTGGAGTGGGAATTTACAGATAAACAAGAGAGGAGGCTAGAATGATCCAAGTAATGATAGATTAGAGTTGGAGATATTAGTATGAACTCATGTTTAGCTTAATATAGGTATAGATGGTTACATATAGAAAATTTTATACATATGTGTATATATGTATAAAATATGTATGTATATATGTATATTAGTATACATAGATATACATAGGTAATATAGGTATAGATGGTTACATATAGAAAATTTTATACATATGTGTATATATACAGGTTATTAGTATATACATATTTCCTTGCTCTTTCAGCTGAGAGGATCTAGAAGCAATGACATTCCAGTAGCAATAAGCACATCTAATGCCCAGATGTCTGATACCATCCTCCAACAAATGGAAGGCTTCCTTTGAAAAATGGCAGATTCAAAGACTGGGGCAGAAAACATATAAGATGAACTTAGAGCACCTTGTAGTGCCAGAAAGTAAAGAAGTGCTAAGAAAAAGAAATCTAGGTTGATGTGTCAAAGGGACACAAGAGCCAACTGAAAGAGCTCCCAGCGGCCAAAGCTGGAACAATTTGAGCAACAAAATAAAGTGGTACAGGCATACCTGAGAGATACTGCGATTCCAGTTCCAGACCACCTCAATAAAGCGAGTCATAATTTTTTTTTTTTTTTGCTGGTGGAGGGGCTTGCCTTCGATTTGTAAAAATTGCAACATCCGTGATGTGCAAAAAAGTGAAGCACAATAATATGAGGTATGCCTGTATTGGATTATAACCCAAAGTATGAGATAAATATTCACGAGCCCATGACATAAATTAATGACCAAGTAAATAAATAAATAGGGAAAAGAGACAAATCCACTGTGCTGAATTCCAAATAACTTGTGTAGCTACTCCATGCTCAAGGAGGTAGCACAGTACTCCCCACTCCTTAAGTGTGGGCTGTGCATAGTGACTTCTTTCCACAGAGGGCACCATGAAAACAGGGAAAGAGCAACTTTATCGGAGAAACCTGACAAACATTCCTTCAGCCAGGTGATCAACATTAACATAACAGTGATAGGTCATGTTGATAGGGTGATCCTTGATGTAAGGTGATGAAAATGGCATTTTACCTCTGTAGTCTTCCACCAAAAATATATTACCCCTAAAGGAACTGGTCTGTGTTAGCTCATAAAACTATAAACGGTTTTCAAGAACAAGAGGACATGGCCAGCATGAAACATTATTTCCTACCCATCATCAGCCCACATATATTCGCCAACTTGATACGGTCCACAGTTGACAGAAATGTTCTTTTTTAAAAAAAAAAAGGAATGCTGTATGTTGGAGAGGATGTGGAATCCTCATACATTGCTGGCGGGACTCCAAATTGGTACAGCCACTATAGAAAACAGTATGGAGGTGCCTCAGAAAACTAAGAATTTATCTACCTTATGATCCAGCAATCCGTCTACTGGATATTTACCCCAAAGACTTGAAAACCCATATCCAAAAAGATATTTGCACACTGATGTTCATAGTAGCAATATTCACAGTGGCCAGGACATGAAAGCAACCAAAGTGTTCTACAATAGATGACTGAATTAAGAAGCTGTGGTACATATATACAATGGAATATTATTCAGCCATAAGAAGAGATGAAATACTGCCATTTGCGATAACTTGGATGGACCTTGAGATAATCATGCTAAGTGAAATAAGCCAGATTGAAAAAGTAGAAAATCACATGATATCACTTATATGTGGGATATAAACCTAAAAGCAACAAATGAGCATTACAGAGACTCATGGTCATGGACAATAGACTAGTGGTTACCAGAGAGGAGGGGGGAAGGAGGAGGGAAGAGGTAGATGGGGTAAAGGGGGTCAAATATGTGGTGACAGAAAGAAATCTAACTATGGGAGGTGAACATACAGAGTAAATAGATATATGCCTTGCTGATAAAGTGTACAGCTGAAACTTATTGGATTTCGTTAACCAATGTCACCATAAAAATAAATAAATATATATACATTTAAAGGAATTTAAGAAAAGGAATGCTGTACAACTGAATCTAATATATTATTGTATGCCAGCTATAATTGAAAAAACATTGAATTGTACAACATAAATACTAGCAACTAATTGTCTATTATATTTCAATAAAGCTGGGGGGAGGGAGAGGGAAGGAAAAAATAACTTGTCTCACTGCCAAGATGAATGATGTTAGCTGTAAAATTCAAGGACACCCTACACTAAGATCCAAACACTGTACATTTCCCTGATGGGCTCACAAAGTCAAGTCTTGTGATTTGTTGACAGAAAGGAAGGTGGTAGGAGTCACCTTCCAAATTATTTGATAAGAGAGGAAGCCAAGAGAACCAAGGAGGCCAAATTCCCGAATGGAAACAGGACATATAAGGACAAGCCACATGGGACCCCTGAAACGATTGTCCTCGGCCCTGTGCAAACACCACACAGTGGGAAGAGTGTCTCCAAGGTCCATGAGAGCCAACTTTCTAACAATACTACTTGTGACAAGTAGAATATTACGTGTGTGTATATATGAAATTTATTTCTTTGATTTATTGAATGCTTCCACTCTACCAAGGACTACGCTAAGGACATTACCTGAATTATCTTACTTAATCCTCACAACGTTATACTGTAAATATTATTCCCAGGGGAGTGGATGCACAGGACACACTGGGGAGAATTCAGGGAAAGGATTCAACTTTAGTTGAACTCTCAGGTTCACAGTGGGGTTCAAGGGAAATACACGTGTGTTGGGGTTGAGCCCGTCATCCTCACTGTCCCATGGCTCTCTCCGCCGCCGCCCTAGCTGGCCTTCGCGGTGTGTGGCTCCTCAGCATCAACTCCCGCTCTGGGGCGAGGTGGCGATGCGGGACGTGCTCACCTCGTACCCCGCCTGCCCGCGTTCGGCCTCCTCTAACCGGGATGTGAGGCTTTCTACTCAGAATCTCCTGACCGTCGTTTGGCTGTAAAACCCATTTCTCAAGAGAAGATTGAAACCCAGAGGGCCTGCAGAAGCCAAGGTGGGGAACCAGTGCCCAGCATCAGCCAAGGCCGGCCTGGGACCAGAGGAGCCCAGCCCATACCCGTCCTTCAGGTCCTGTACCCCAGAAGTGCCTACCCTGCATCCGGATGCGAGGCCCTGCCCACCTGCGCAGCATGGCCCTGCTGAATGTCTCACGGTGGACCTCCGAGGCCTGCACGACCCACCTGCACTACAGATGGATCCCAAGAGAAGGAACCATATGCCTGACATTAGCTCCCACTTTCAAGAAACAATAGACTTAATTGACTGAGTCAGGGAAAGGGAGGGAAAGTCCTGGTCCAATGCGAGGAAGGGATCTCCCTGTTCACCTGGCACCTGTATGGCTTCCCTCAGGAAGAGAATCGCTTCCACCTGAGGGAGGCCTTCCATGACATCAAGCAGAAGAGTGTGATCTTACCCAGCTGTGGCTTCATGAGCCCGCTCCTACAGTATAAATTTGAGATCCTGCCTTCCATGTCCACTCCTCAGGCTCCTTCCTGCCAGCAGGAGGCAGCCAGCTCTTTACTTATATAGCCCATTTTCAGACACTGAGCCCTAATGTAGAGGGTTCTACTGCACATTCCCTACTTCGGTGCTGTCACCAGTGCCCACCCACTCACGGGTCTCAGATTTCAGTGGGAGCTCCATAGTCACAGCGACATCCTGCTAAACCTAGGACAGGAAACCAGCCCAGCCCCAAGAACAACTGTGATTTTGTTTCTTCAACCTGTAGACATACCTTCATACCTGCACAGTACTGAAGACCTCACTGTATTTTGCTGCCCTAGTGGAATAGTCAGGTTCTTCCCTGACTTTTGGACTTTGGCATGACTCTTATTCATTCATACTTGAACATTTCTTGTTGCATCTCTTCTCAAAGAAACTCTTGTGTCATTTGAAAAGAGCTCTTCAGACCATAGGCCAAAAATCACCCCTTTGAGGTGGTGGCAGCAGGTGCCAGGAGAAAGGGTACCTACTGTCTGGGTCAGTGGCATTGAAACGGTGGATTCCCAAGCTTGCTGTCCTTATAGGTGTTTGCCTCTTGTGACACTTGCTTTCTTCCCTGCCCCTGGGGATTGTATTCAAGCTGTTGACTACTGAGATTTGTAAATTTCACAATGTGGTACTACTTTTTTGACTGTAGGTTATGTCTCCAGGGGAAAACGCAATAATTTCCTAAAATCTATAAGAATGTAAAGAAAAGCAGTATATTACTGGTTGTTGTTGATGGTATTATTAAAGTACAAAATAAAAATAGCAAAAAAAAAAAAAAAAAAAGAAGAAAGAAAAACCTGCCTGTCCCACATCCCATTCTTTTAGAACCACATTCCCTGAAGAAATGATAAATGACTATAAATCTTTTGATAGTAATTTAGGATTAATTGAAATCACCCCTCTCAATTAATATGTTTGCATGGAGACAATATCTTAATGAAAGGCATCTTTGGCAGAGCAGCAGGTAGATAAGAGAAAAGAAGAAAAAGTTATCTGGACTCTGAACTTGTGTAGCACATTCTTTGTGCCAAATAAACAACGTGTGTTATCATCTCTGAATTCGTCAGTGCCTGGCTGGTTATTTGTAGTAGGTGAGGAACCATAAAAAATGTTCTGAGTAGAGGAAAATAGTTATCTGTGACAATGGAAAGAGGCAGTGGTGGGATATTCCAGTTGCTGGGTAGAGCTCATCCTTCAAGAATGACTGCCCCTGTCAGGCAGGAAGAACTGAGCTAAGCAGGACTGGGATTGGCAGGAATGGTTCCAGGGCATGGGGAGAAGGGGCTCGTAAGCACAGGGCTTAGGGGAGCTGGGAGATGAGGACATTTTACTGACAGAAGACAATTTACAACAGCCTCAGCCCCCACAGGGCCTAGATATTCATGCGGGGATTTGGAAGGCTTGGCTAAGAGGAAAAACCAAGGATACAGAAGTTCAGAACGAGATTGATGTACCTTACCTTACTCGGTACCTGTTCATATTAGAAGCCAGATGTAAATTCACATAGAAACCTCATGTTAAAACAGAGCTGGCAGTTTTCTCACTGAGTGGCTGAAAAGGTTTGATTCTGCCTCTTTGTTTCGTCTATGCTCTGAAATCATTTTCTGTTGTGTTTTTTGTTGTTTTCCCTACAACTGGGAATACGATATCAGGAATGCATCCTTCATTCTCTTTCTCTTGGTTTATGCCTCTAATAGGAACCTGTTTTCCCTACCGATACACAAAATTTAACCAACTTAGGCTCTTCGAAGCAGAGTTAGATCTAAATTATGGAGCTCTGAGGTGTCCAGAATACTTATGATTTATCTGGGATAGATATTGTAGATCATAAAATGTCAAAAAGAAAAATAAGTCAGAAGGTAAACATAAAAAGGTTCCCTTCCAGTGGTTCATCGTGGGACGTAGGCTGTTCTGCTGATTGAGGGGGAAAAAGAGGTATAAAATCAGATCACGATTGGAAAATAGATTTTAACATTGGCAGGGCCTCATTCCCCATTCCCCACACCCAGGCACTAAAATGTTCCCAGAGGCAGCCTCTTGTTGTGGGCAAGTTTTTGATCCCCTGCAAGCACCCAGGCTCCCCCATTAAAGGTCAGGACACTCAGGTGCACCATCCCCTTCAGCTGGGCACCAGCTCGCTCGTATCTGGAAACCCAGCTGTCCCAGGGGTAGGTTATTCGTTTCTTCCTTTTACCCTAGAACCTTCCCTTTTGAGACAATCCAGGCCTTCATGTCTTTGAAACTAGACTCTGAAAAATCAAAAGCCACTTACCAATCCCGTGGGGAAAAGGAAGTCCAATTTTCAAGTCTCATTCTTTCCTGATGAGCTTACTGCCATGGAAACTAGAGGTTACTCTCAAACAGGTCGGCCTGCCAAAATGTTAACAGTGACTGATTCTAGTTGGAGTTCCAGATAACTCAGATTTTCTTCTTTATACTTTTCTGTATTTTCCAATTTCAACAATGATTATGTATTCCTCTTGTATGTCAGAAAAAAATAATTCTGCTTTAAGAATTGCCTTTTCCAGCAACTTTCCAGATGCTTCAGCCTGGGTGAGGATCAGCTACTTCGGACTCCCAAGTGCCTTAACTGTGCCTCTGTCAATCACAGCCCTTATCATTCTACATGGTCAGTGTTGCCTTGTTGTTCAAATCTCCGGTGCTTAGTTCAGTAACCTACACATAATAGGCCTATTTATTGAATAAAGTAATAAATTGCTGAATGAATAAGTAAATGGGTGAGGTCCTATATTACCTGCTCTACTCTAATCTTCATAATCATATATCTATTAGTTCATATCTATTAGGACAGAAGAGATCCATTAAAACTGAGATGGTTCTCCAGAGCTCAAGAAATCGTGGTAAAATTTGAAATCTCTGATATAGGAACCTAAACCTTATTTGAAACATTTCTCTATTTCTGATCCAAACTCCTTGCTAATCCTTGAATTAATTGATCTCTAGAAATTTACTTGGAAGTATGATAGCCTCGGGCTACAATGGATAATAGCTGGGAAAGTCCTAATTTGTCATCACCTACTGTTTAACAATAACAGCCACCCCCACGGCCAGGTTCCATTGACATAATAAGTCTTTTCTGGTTTGTTTCTTATTAATAGAAAGCCGATGGTTTCAACTGCACAACAGCGAGGGGGAGGAGATGGGAGGGCGAGTGATTATCCTAAATAGCTCATTTCTTTACTGTGATTTCAGGGGTCCAAGAAAGCCCTCTTGTACGGCAGCCATTCTCCACTTCCTTAGTCCCAATTTTGCCCAGAACTCACCTAGCTTTTAGACTAGATGCAGGCTATTTAAAGTTGGAATCGCTGGGTTTGGATTCCTTAAGGCCTAAATATTTGGCTTCTGATTCACTCTCCCCTTACTCTCTACTGTGGAGAACAAGACTGAGCAGCCTGATTAGGGACGCATAGCTAGGAACAGCACAAATGCAAAAGAGGACTTGCAAAGGAGGAAAGTGTGCTTTTCTGTTTTAGGAAACCTGCTGACATAGGGAATGCTTCTGTTTTTCTGCAGAAATGCTGCCTTCCATGGACAAAATTCAGCCACAATCAAGCTAATTGAATGAACAAATGTAATATTTTTCCAGGGCACCTCCAATTTAATGCTTGATGAAATTGTGTCTTTCGCATATATTTACAAAAGCTTTTCTTCATCCAGAAATGTCTGTTAAAATTGCTTATAGATGCTGAGATAGCAAATCACTCTTCTAATGTAATGAGATAAGTCATCTCTATAAACTTTGCTTGCTCAAATGTACTCGCATAAAAGAAATCAGGCTACAGGCTTTTTTCAATAAATAGAATGAACAACTAGAACTTGATGGCTATAGCATGTTCTGCCTCATTGCTATGAGATGTTTAAAATTGCTCCCTCTCTTTCTCACAGCAGTTTTCATTTTAGTAGTTGATGGGAAAAGGAGGTCAAATAAACTGATGTGGATAAGAAGCCAAAGCCGTTTGTCAAAACGTGAGGAGAGGCCTGGAGATCGGAGCCATTTAAAGACTAAAAATTGATTTAAAAGATTTCTGTCCTCAAATCATTTTTCTTGCTAAATGTAGCCACTTTGTGAGCCTGGTTTTCCCTGCCTTAGCTATCTTTACTAATAATTCACACCATAGGAACTTCGCACACTGAGAAGATTCATATGCATAGTCATTTGTGCATAGCCCCGTAAAACCAGTCCCAAGATCGAGATTCCATAGGAAAAAAAACACGAGGCCTTGAGAGGTTTATCCATCTGTTTCCAAGTAAGATTTGTCTTCCAACTTTAATCTGGAAGCCAACTCTGTGACAAAAGGTCTAACAGGCCACACATACCTGGGGTCACCACACAGGGCCATCACGTACGGCTGCTCAGGTTGTGCACTGCTATAGGGGAGATGCCGTTGAAGTAGACCACAGTGTAAAGGGTGCCACTTGGAATTGTGCAAATTAACAACCCTGTTCAGCCCCACCATGCAGTCTGGGAGAAAATCATCTTCCTTTTCACAGTCATAGTTCTGTGACTTTCATGGCCGCACTGCAGGCACTGGCGACCTCCTCGAAGAATAAAATCGAAGTTATTATCAGTTGACAAAACGTTAAAGCCTGCCTGTGCCCCTTTCCTTCTCTTTACAAAGTAAAATTGGGAGAATATTCAAATCTCCAGATGGTTCTCCCTACTTCAAGAAATGGTTTGTACAGCTTGACTGAGAAAGACAGGCTGGAATCCAGAAGAATATGAGACCAAATTCCAAGCACCCTGTCAGTTTTGGAAAACACTAGATGACACTGCTCCATACAGGGGAGACAGCAGACAGCATTTGGAAGTTCTCCGAGCGTCTTTCCTGTGCCTGCCTGCCTTTTGGATTTCCCCTCATGCCAGTGGCCAGGCTGTCCCGGGCACGGCGGGAGCGTAAGCCTGCCCTCACGCTGGCTGCATGGCCTTGCTTTCTCCTTTACCAGGTTCCCTTTGCTGCTTGAAATACACTGTTATGGTGGGAGGAAACAAAGCCTAAATATTTCCTGATCTGAAACATTGCTCGTGACAGCCTCTGCCCAGCCCTATCAGTTCTGAGTTCAACAGGACTATTTGGGTTCAACAAAAAGGTCTGCCTTTTATGCAGTTCCTTGAACTCTGCCCCAAGTTACATGGAAAAGTATATTTTGGGATTTGAGACATCAATTCTAACATGCATAGGAAGATACATTTGAGAAAACACCCTATTTTTGCATAACCTGCTTTTTAAAGAATATCTCAGTGGCCTTAGACACTTCGCGGGCCACTAGTGACTCAAGCACCAAGTTTCATCTGAGTTTCTAACTAAAGTTTATCAAAGGGTCAAAATAGCAAATCAGTCAGCTCATAGATGTATTTTGTCTGGTCGACACAGTATTATTTTAATTGAATTTGAATGTTTGAAGTGGGGCAAGCACTCTCCATTTCTCCAAACTTCCCACTTCTATCCAACTAGCCATTTCACACATTTATTTCCACACCTACCTACCGCCTGCAGACTATGGAATTTGCCCTATGAATTTACTGGAATTTGCCAAGAAAGATACAGGTGAGGCACATACGGGTCCACAGCTGATCCTCACCAAGGCTCAGCCAAATGTCATAAATTAGTGGTTCATACAGCATCTTCTAACAAGGAGAAATGTAGTGTAAGGGTTTGGGGATAGTCAACTCACTCCCTACCGTCACCTCCTCACTTCCACAGATGCCCAGCCTTATACCCTGCTCCAGGGAAGCGAACTGCAGCATCCTGGGCTAGCAGTCTATGAACAGCACCTTTACATTATGAACTTAGATACATAAGTAACACATATATGCTTATTGTGCAGTCTGTGAAAGGATAAGAAACCACAGGACTCCAGGGAAGCCCCTGGCTGTTTGAGAATAGGAGACATAATTTTCACTGTGTATAGTCTTTGTGCCTTCTGAAATGTGTACCAGTTGTATGAATTACCTCTTATCCATCAGAACTCTAACACTCTGCGTAGAGAGCTTCCTCCCAGCTATAAAACTTCGCCTTAGACTTTACGGCACATATCAAATGTTACCTTCTCCTATAGGTTATCGTTCTTAATAGCCAAAAACAATCTCTTTCTTCTGTGGCCCCAATCCACTTTTGTCAGATGTCATTTACGAGAATGCTGTAGCCTGACTCACAGATAGGCGAGTCCTTGAGGTTGGGGCAGGTGTTTTTCCTGTAAATCTAACGGCTTAAAGATATATGTGCAATATCTGCTAAACAGAATCTATCTTCCCACCCCATTTCTCTTCCCAGTTTGAGGCCACCACTGATGTTTGTTTTCATCTTATTTACTTGCAGAAAATCAGTACCTGAGGGGTGACACTGGGATAATTTCCCCCCGAGGTTGTATCATCTCCTGGGCATGTAGAGCTGCCCAACAGAACTTTCCATTACAGTGGCGATGTTCTCTACCGGCGCTGTTCAACCCACTCGCTGCTGAGTGGCTACTGAGTACTGGAAATGTGAATGGCGTGACGGAGGAAATGAACTTATTTTATTTCATATAAATTAAATAGAAACAGACACATCTGCATAGTGGCCACCATATGGGACATCTCGATTCTAGAGCATTCTTCCTCTAGGGACAGCTTTACCAACTAAACAATACAGCCTTTAAGTACATTTGATTTTTAAACAAATTGAAAGCGAGGTCAACATAGTAGTTCTTTAATCTAAAGTAAAAATTCGGTTTATTCAACTGTTTATGACACAGTACACAAGAGGCAAAGTGTTTCACATCATAGATTTCACTTCCAACTCCTTGGAATGTTCATTTCTTTGGCTAAAAGGAGAGACTAGATGGGAAAGCCAGGCAATGCTTAGGCAACTGAAATACGGATGGGGCAGGGGGCAATGCTAACATCTTCCTCACGGGGAGGGGCACAGAGGGGCTATTAGTCGCAAGCTGATTTTCTAGAATTGTTAGCAGGAAGCACGGGGCACCACTCCTGGGTGCTCGAGCAGCTGTAGGCTTCAGTCGTCCCCACCACACAGGTACAGCAGCGCCTTCTGGTAGTCCCCCTTGGTGTCTTGCTACAAATGGCCAAGGAGAAAAAGAAAATTCAATATCAAGAAAAAGACCCAAACTTCGTAATAACATGCAGGCAGAGCCTCTGCCACTATTAACAGAGAAGACTCTGTGAGACCTGCCCAGACACAAAGGCCTAGAAGGTCACACCCAAACCATCATCATCATTGGAGGACCCTCAGGGAGTAAGGCCTAGGGAAGGCTTTCAGGTCACATTATTACTGCAAGGGTAAAAGAAGGTGAGGTACTGGGGATTAACGTGATAAGTGACCGTGGCGACAGAACCCAACCTGCTCTCACTGCTGTGAGGTCCTGCAAACGCCACCACTTTTCTTCCTGATCTTCTCCCTTCCATAGAAGACAGGGTGTTTTTCTGCCTCACTGTCTATTTCCTGGGTTCTTAAGATCACATGGAAATAAGCTAGTATGGTGAAGAAACAATTACTAAAGGTCTACATGGTGCTTAAACTTTAAACACAGCTCCTAATAAACCTGGATATAACTATCTAAACCACTTCTAAATTCATCCTTGGTAACCACTGACGTGTTTTGGGAAATGTTGGGCTCTTTTAGAAAGGGAGATGGCAACACCTGTCTGAACTACGCACGGTAGGACCACTAAAAATGCAATCACTCTTTAGACACAATTGCTCCGTCTCTCCAAAACAGAGAGACTAAATTGATGGAGAGGTGGGAGTTCTGAGTAAAAGTTTCTTGAAAAATCACAGGAGATTTTTCAAGAAATGGAAATATAATAAAATGTAAAACTGAATTGATCTAAGTCTCTTGAGGTTGTCAGTAAGTCTTACAGGACCATCATCAGGAACACCAATTATCATTGCAGAATCAACAGATGTGGGATATAGAAAATATTTTGCCTGACTCTATAGGATTCCAAGACGAATTGTAAATAAATTTACTTATTTTTAAATAAATCCCTGATATCTGATGACTAGCATCTCTTTCTCAGTGAGTTAGAAAACAAAACCACTACTCTGGCACTGTTCTAACAGGCCGTTTGCCCACGGACCCGGGCCCTCTGATGGCAAGGCAGGGCCGGCACAGCACTGCAGGGCTCACCTGGATGTAGTAGTAGAGGGACTTGCCGTACTTTCTCTTGAATTCAGATCTAATTTTCAACATGTCCACTTCACTGCGGGAGACCATGATTCTGATCAGGACCTTATCACGAGTCCCCTTGCCCTGAAAGTCAAGTAGTAGTTCCAAGTTACAATTCACTGACAATGTGAATCAGTGTTCAGTGATAATTAAAAATGGATCTAGTAAGTCTTCTTGCACACGGAACTGATCTGAATTCTTGATGCTGCCCTCTAAGAGATTGTAAAGGTAACAGCATAACTATTCCAGGAGAGAAAACGAGCATGAAACACCAGGATGACATGAGCACAAACCCACATTTGTGTATTCAATAAATGTGTACTGAGCATTAACTACTGTAGGGCTCAGATCAAGAAGGATGTGAGTTTCCACATGTAACAAAAAGTTCCTGGCCCTTAGTGGTTTAGAGGAGAAACGCCACCATCGTCTGACCAATAAAGATGACTGAGTTTACTTCTAGAGTCTCAGACCAGAGGCACCAAGGAACAGGTCATATTTGATATGGAGGCTGAGGAGAGACTGGGGAGAGGCAGTGTGGACGAGGGGATGACCCAGGAGAAAATGGATAGGCCTGGAAGCTAGAAAGCACTAGGCACATTTGAGGCATGGAAAATGGGATGGGATTATGGAAAGAGACAGTTCATCCAAGGGAAAGCTGCTGAGCTGGCTTTGGAGTCAGACCCAAGTTCAAATCTGGCTACGTAACCTCAAGCAAGCTGAAGCTTTCGGAGCGCCAGTCTCCTCAACTATAAAGAAAACAACAACAGCAAAATAATAATAAGCCTCAGGTTCTTTGGTAATAACTTAAGGTAAAGTAAGTTGCACAACCTCCATTGTACATTGGTCACTTAATAATCTCTCCTTTCCTTGCTTGTCTTCACTCTGAGATAACAGGAGGGGATCACTAAGAAAATCTGAGCGGGAATCAGACACGATTACCATCTGGCGTGTTGTTGCTCCCAGGCACTTTTATTTTCTACCTGTACACAAACATGTGTTCAAGTAGTTGAGAGAGGCAGAAGATGGATTTGTGGTTTTCTCACCTGTTCAATACAATCACAGCTGACTGGGGGCATTCCTGCCTCTAGACAGTGGGGTTTCTTCCTCCATCTGCTAGTCAAGGAGACTTAGTTTGGAGACACAAAAGAAGAAAAGCCTAGTGTGGAAACATGGACCTCTCAGCAGGCTGCTCTTACCTTCATGGAGTCATACAGTCGATCAGCAAAATACAAGGGCTTGTTCTGGATACACTGGACTGTGGAAAGAAAAGGAGTTAGTAACCCCTCTCCCCTCCACCAGTGGGGGGTGACGGGCTGACCTCAAAACACAAACCAGATGACCTGACTCACAGGAAGGGGCTGCAAAATGGGAAGAGAGCAAGGAAAACCAGCGTCCTCTGAAACATTCAGCTCCACTGTGGTTGTAACCAATGAAGGTCACAAAACCACCATGTAAAGGAGTTGCACCTCCCACACACACTTGAGTCAATAAGATGAGCCTTCATTCCTTCCACTTCGACACAGTTTACTGAAAGTTGATGTCCACCAGGGATGGGGGGCCATGCTTACTCACCCAGGTTCAGGAAAGCATTTTCCAGATCTCCCTTGACTTCCTTCTTGATGCTCTCCAACATGTCATAAGGGCTGTAGCTCTTGTATCTTTCGAATACTAAGGAAAAGCAACAAATAATTACTACAACAGAGCTACTAATCAAAGCTGTCAGTGATCACCCACGCGGTTGTGCGCCACAATTTAAAAAAGAAAAAATGAGGACAATCACAGCATCCTAGAGGGTTAGCAGCTGAACCAGAGCTGACACTGCACCAGTTGCCCTGGGACAGCTGTCCGATGCACTAGTCCTGAACGGCAGTGCTAAGTCTGAACACCTCCACCTCCCCTGAGTGAAACCCATCCTACTTGGAAGCCACAAAACATAGCACCCAACAAAATCCATTGCTTCAACAAATACAGCAAGATAAAATGATCCTCAGACAAGAAGGGGCAGCAAGCTAAGGCATCAAACCATGGGAAATATTTAGGAGAAAGAAGGATCCAAAATGAGAGAGAAGAGCAAATGGATGTGGTAAGGGAAAATGCGAGTGTAATGTGGGGAGTGAACTTTGTTCCGGCAGAGCCGAGTCCCAACATTTTGGCCCCTAGGCTCTAAGACCTCTCAGCACAGGACCCACCTTTCTGGAGGTGACACACGCTCCGCTCAGTCATGATGTTGATCCATTTTGGAACATCAGTTCCTTTCCTCTTCACTCCAGCATCGTAGAGATCCTACGAGCACAGCCAGCCAGGAAAGGTAACATGATACAAAGCCAAGTCATAAAAAGTGTCATGAAAAAAACCTAAAAACCTACCCATTCAAAATGCCAAATGAAAGAAAGGCTGATCGCACTGCAGATGTGGGAAAAATGTGTACAATTTAGACTACAAGTCTTAAGCAAGAGCAGTCTTCCTTAGGCACAGACAGATCTAGCCCGACTGTGAGGTCAGTGCTGTACAAATCTCCTCTGAACTTAAAAGGACTAAGAGCTTCTACTTACATATAAGACAAGCAAATGTTCATTAGCATATCCAGTTCTCCTCCCTTTTGGCAGTTTGAGTAGCAAGTAAGCTGGTGGTCATTTAGTGAAGGCAGGTACCTACTGCCCCCTCACCACCCAAGTTTCTTAGAGACTCAGCAAATGATAGAGCTGGAAAAGGAGCCAGTCCAACCTTACTTTCAGACTCTGGAAATTTAAGGCTATAAATAATGCTAACAGTGGCTGGAAGGGAGAGGCTTATGCAAGTGGATACTCATTCTGTGACTACCACCTGGGAGTGGCAAACTCTAATTTCCATTACTTTAGTTAAAACCCTTCTTCACCGCCTGCTAAAAGTGCTGTGTGAAATATACTGAAACTTAAAACTAATATAAATTTAAATGAATTTCGTTCAGCATCTCTTACGAAATGTTTTGAGGTAGCTACTGACCCTCCAGGCAAAGCATGTAGTTCATAGAGAATCGGCTTAAGAAATAGTTCTCAGAGATTATGGGACTAGAACCAGCAAGAGTTCTATTCAGAAAAGAAAGAAGGGCCTCTGCCACCCTCCCCATCTCCCCCACCACAAAGGGCAATAAGCCTTCCTTCCTATCCCTGACTGTGTGTTCACCATCTTCCTACTTTCTCATATCGTTTACTCTTGGGTGTTCATTTGCAGCAAATGCATGCCAGTGTGCCCAGCTGTATTACGCCCTGCAGAAACTGGTACTTCCACACAAGCAAAGCCTAAACGAGTACATGTGAGTCTAGTATTGATCCTCTAATTAACACCAGCAGTGTAAGAGAGTATCTTTTAATAATTATCGCTCCCACAAAGTGAAAATGAAGCCCACAAGCTCT
The DNA here is from genome assembly GCF_902729225.1 of Pteropus medius. Taxonomy (NCBI): domain Eukaryota; kingdom Metazoa; phylum Chordata; class Mammalia; order Chiroptera; family Pteropodidae; genus Pteropus; species Pteropus medius. The sequence goes on along the minus strand of NW_024342473.1, from coordinate 16,841,953 downwards.
TTGACATTCCTCCCTTCCAAAAGTGGAGCCTACTTTCCCTCCCACAGCCTGTGGGCTGGCCAGAGTGGCTGACTTCTAGTGAATAGAGGACAGAAGTGACAGTGTGCGACTCTTGAGATTAGGGCACAAAGCACTTGGCTTCCTCCTTGCTCTCCCTCTAGATCACTCACTCTGGGGAAAGCCAGCTGCCATGTCGTGAGGACACCCAAGCAACCCTGCAGAGGCCCATGGAGATACGGAGGCCTCCTGCCAATAGCCAAGTGGGTGGGCCTCCTTGGAGCAGATCCTCCTGGCCCTGCCAGGCCCTCAGGTGACTGCAGCCCTGGTCAACATTTTGTCTGCCACTTCACGAGAGGTCCTGAACCAGAACCACCCAGCTAAGCCACTCCCCAATTCCTGACCCACCAAAACTGAGAGATAATAAATGTTTGTTGTTTTAAGCTACTATATTTGGAGGTCATTTGTTACACAAGATAGGTAATTACCATGCAGATTAACCAGAGACTAACCAGAAAACAGAAACTCACACCAAAAAGCCTGGCACTTACCCGTGCATCTTGATCAATCAGTTCATAATCAATGACAGATCCATCTTCTGCTCTTCTACCCTACAGAAGAAAAAAAAAATTAAGAACATTGAATATATTCCTTTACATATTTTTAAATGGAAAATGTTATTTTTCTCTCCAACCTGTGTAAGCCATTATTTAATTTACTGAACAAATAGTCACTTAAATTTTTTCTTCACTTTGAAGTATAGACAAGACCAAAGTGGGTAAAATAGTTGAGGACAGATGGGGACATATCATCAACCCTCTCCTTGGTACCCATTCCAGGGCTATGCATTTTACAGAATCCTCCCCACTCCAAAAAAAAAAAAAAAAAAAGCTTAACGATATTTATTTTAGTTATTTTCCTCAGAGAGCTTACAATCCAGATGGAGAAATAAGCATGGAACAGAGTAAAACAACACAGTAATTCATGGCTCTAAACTGTGAAATGAGAATAAGGGAGAAATCAGTCAGAGAGTATAGTCAGCAAAGTCTGCAGACAACGGGGTATGGCTAGAGTGAACCTTGAAGGATGAGTCAGGAGCTAGCAGGGGAAGGGGAAGAAAGCCATTCAGCACTGGAGGAACAGCGGTGGCAGGAGGAGGCTGAGCACATCACAAGTGAGTGAGGTGCTGCCCAGCTAGAGCAGACGGTAAGCAGGAGGGAATCCTAGAAGATTAAGTTAAGGAGAACCAGGGTACAGAGAACTTCTAAAAGAAGTTGAAAGTTTGGATTTGATGCAGCAGAAATGGGTTCGATCAGGGGAATAAAATGGTGAAAAGGGATTGCAAAGATGGGTGGATGGTGGTACACAGAGCAGGTGGAAGAGAGGAGAGGCAGGGAGGTGGCACTGTTACAGGAACGAAATGCGAGTGGGCAGGACGCAGCACGCCAATCAATCATTTGTCATCGGGCCTTAAAGTGCACACTGGTCAGAACTCAGATTCAGAAGGGAAATGCTCTTCATCACATTAATGTGTTAACATTAGCAAACAAAGAACCCCACTCCTGTCCAGGCAAAGGACTGCATGGGCAAATCCTCTCATACGAAGTGAGGGCACGTGAAAGAAACAAGAAGGTACTTCCTGCAAGTGACCACAGACAGAGGCAAAGTGACCTTTTCCAAGCCATGCAGCAAGAGCTGGCACACACATCCAGGCCAGGACCGGAGAGCTGCCAAGTCCTCCTCTGGCCCCCAAGTCCCCCTGACCATGAGGTTCTGCTGGATAAGAAATCCTATTATACAAAAACGACAACTCTGCAGTGGCAGTGCTAACCCACTGTTGGAAATGCAGCTGGAATTTCTGATGCAAGCACAGAGGATTGAGTTAATTCGTGCCCGAGTATAAAATGAGGTATGTGACTTGCCTTCGGAAGAAGCAAGGACAAAGAAATAAATGGGAAACCAACCTTTGCGAGGGCAACCATCAGCTTGCGGAAGTCACCAGATGTGTCAGAGATAATGTCCTTCTCCAGATCAGTCTTGTACACTTGGGAAAAAAAACGCATGTGGATTTATGCTTCCTGCCTATGCAGGCGGCCACCTACCCACCCCAAATACCCTCTGCCCTATAAGCCTCTGAAAAGCAGAAACGGCTGTGGCAGCACCGATATACCTGCCCAAATGAGAGTGGATTCTCTAGAATGTTTACCTTCATGAAATTAGAGCCAGTGTTATTATCAGTGACAAGGAACACACAGAGCTTGATCAAATCAGGGGTCCTCAGTTCACCTTTAATCAGTGACCTTTTCTGTAGCTAAAATACTATTTCCCAAACTCCTTGACTATGCTCATTTGAACATCAAAAAATTTGGAGGGCTACCGCCGTCCCAAATTGTACTTTATTTTTATTATCCACCAATTGAGAAAATTCACAATGGCAAGAACTAGTAAGAATTAAATAGTATCTAATGAATGAATTTGTATTTTATAACTCAAAATAGTATCTATTTTGAAACACAGGGACACACATGTAAAATGTATCATTTATTCTACCCACTGTCTCTTATACTCCTTGGTGCACAGAGGTCCACATGCCTCTTACAACAATTATACAACCATGGTCCAGAGCTGGGAACCTCCTGAGCAGAGACTGAATAGCACCCAATAAATGAAATCCATGTATAATACTTTCTACTTCTCCCTACCAGATCTTTTTTTCAAAAAGTTTTGTTTTCTCTCCTTTCCCTCCTATCTATCCTTTTGTACAAGTTCTAGCAGAACATAATAATCAAACCCAGGCCATAAGGAGGTGAAGCAGAGGGACCTGGACCACAGCAAAGCCCTGGACACTACGGATGGCAGGCGTTTCTCCATCTGTTATCTGGGCCCTGTAACCCAAACACTAGCCCAGAAACTGGGCTGAGAAGAAACATCACAGAACTAGGGCTACTCACTTTCCTTGTAGACTCTGTTAATTTCCTGTAGCTCCTGGTTGGTCCTTGAGCAGATGATCTCAATGAGAGAGTCCTCATCAGTCCCCAGCCCCTGTGAACCAGGCAGCACAGACATAAGCAGGGAAAGTCCTCCTGGCCATTAGCCTACTTCTCGATCTCAACCAGGTAAACTGCAAACATGGACTGGGTCTATTAGCATGCTTCTTTCTACATTCCTGAGGGATCTCACTGTATTCTTCGGCACAGCTTATTTTCTATTCCCTTAAAAAATGCTTCACCAGAAGACAAGATGGTGTAAGTGACATATATGAGCTCAACTATATTAAATATATATCTAGTGAATGGGAAAAGACAGCAATGGAATACACCAAAATGTTAAAAGCGGTTGCCTTTTGGTGACGGGCTTATAAAATGAATAACTTTTTCTTCCCAGTTATTTTTTTATTTTCCAAGTTATATAATCACCTGTTTTTCTGATAGAAAATAAATTTCCTCATTAACCAATTCTGCTCTATAATTTAAAATAAAGGAACATAGAGATTTATGTTGTCATTTGCAGCCAGCATCGTTAGATCGAAATTAAGTCTTTTTACCAGGGAAAGGTATAGAAAAGATGAAATTTTTAGCTTCATCTCTTTGAAATGTAAAATTGGATTAATGTTAAAAATTTCATTCTTGTACTTCCATTTTTGCTTGATTACTATGCACTCTTCAGGCATTTTACTGAAGCAAAAGGAAATAATGAAGTGCCAAATAAACCTTAACACCAACACTTTATTAAGGAATAAGAATTTGATGGGTGATGTATTCAAATTTAATACATACACTTTCGAGCATGCCAGATAGCTTGAAAGGACTCAATGAAACATGTATTTCAAAGCTGGCTTCATGATCAAAGTCAAGATTTAATAATCAGGATTCTCTAATACTTGTCTTTCCGGAAATGGAAATATCACTTTGAACTAAGTAGAATTACAACTGTTTAAAATGTAAATCAATTACAAGGTGTTAACACAATGAGAAACTTACTTATCCACATGGAAAGTGTGTCAGCTATTAATTAAACTTATTAGAGTTTATAGGTCCCTGAAAAGTGGTCTGTGTAATATAAACTAAGCCTCAGGTTAATGGTTAATTTTGAATTTTATTCTTAATCTAATCTATGAACCAATGCCTCTTCCTCCAGTTTTTAATCATGATTCGGAGGTTTTACCAAAGCCAAAATTTATTTCCCTTTTAGCAAAAGGTCTACACAATACACAACATTCTATACAAATGTTATAGAATGACTACCAAGCATCTTCAAATATTTTAGAGGGCAGTTTTTTAATCTCAAAGATGACGGAAATATCATCTAAAAATAGCTCATGCATTAGAAGAAATGTTGTATCTTGACAGTGCTGAAATGTAAACTAGGTATAGCAATGTAAGATCTGTTTTCTTCCATCACTGATATATTAGTGCTAGTATCTGAGAATTCTAACAGTGTTTTTATCTGTGTATTCAAAGGTGACCTTGGCAATTTCCAAAACTTGGCCCAACCTTTCCACAGACTGTTCACAATTCCTATCACAAGGGCAACGTCTACTGTAACATATGGCAAATATTGCCAGTGGTATTGCCAGAAGTTAAAACGGATTTTTTTTTTTTTTTAAAAAGCATAGTTCAGTTAATGTCACTTCAAGCTTTATGGATTTCAGAAGGGTAGTCAACTGTGAAAGCTAATGGAAGAGCTGGCACAAGGTCAAAGATTTAGAAGTCAAAGCACCTTTCATTGGGCCCAATTACATAGATTACAATGGTGACTGACAGCTCAAACAGGTCTGTCTCAAGTCACTAATCCTGGTAATAGATACCAGTAAAATAGTACAAATCACAACTACATGAATTCTTGACGAAAATAAGATAAACTGATCTGAGGTGATGATGGTCTGAGGAAACCTATGGCTACAAGGGTCCCAAGATTCGGTTTTCAGGAGTGTTCTTTTTATTAAGCAGGATCATTACATGTTATTGACATTTTATCATTTTCAGTTATACCTTCCCTGCAACGTAGCCTACTTAGGTAACTCAGAACAAGTATGCTCAAATAAACTGAGCACAGCTTGAGCTAAACTGGATAACCGAAGGAAGAAAGATTTCACAACAAATCTTTTGGCAGCCCTACACTATCAAATTCTGGACCCTGGAAATGCCTGGTGTGTGAAGCTGCCTCATTCTTGAAGTACTCCCTGGAGAAAAGGATGACAACTGAACTGTGTGATATTAGCTCTAGTGACAGGCTTACAGCTCAGTCTCTTCATAATTCAGGAACAGTGTGGCATCACAGAAAACGCATTCGGACTTAGAATAAAAAATCAAAACTATAGCTTTACCCCTAAGGCGGAGGCTTTACCCAGTTTTATCAGCAGAGGGCAGTATCGGATCACTCAAAGTGTTTCAGGCACACCATGACAAAGGTTCTCCTGTGCTTTGCTGTAACATGCATTTGTTTATGCATGTTACACTTATATAACACTTGAGGTTTTGTGTATGCACAAAATTCAAAGAGGTACCAAACTGGAATCTTTATTATCTCATTTAACCTAAAATTCGAATCAAAAGAACTCTTAAAAAAAAATGTGTTCTGTCCGATACTTTAAACACAAGTACCATTCATGGTTTGAAATCACCCTTTACATGCACTGTAGGTTCTGATTTTGCCCGAATTTGAATCAAACAACTGATAAGGAGAAAGTCAGAAAAAGGAACACCAAAAGAGCATGGACAGAATTTGCAAGCTTCACTTAACAAAAGCTCTGAGTTTTACTTTTGCCTTAATATCACAACAAATCTTTTTTAAGGAGGAAGTGTAATCAAGGAAGTAGTTTTTCCAAATGGTATTTCAATTGCCCAGGTGCCAAGCAGTAGCAGCTGGTAACTGACTTCTCCGCATCATAAAATTTCTTTACGGTCTTAAAAAAAATGTAATTGAAATATTTTTGGTACGAATCCTGAGACTTTTAGCTTCGGTTGATTCAAAAAAAGATGGTTCCAAATGAGAATTCAACAAAACTGAAAATCACCTAATTACATTCAGAAAGCTGTAATTCACAAATATTAATGGCAGATTTGACAGAGATTGCATCTCACATGTGTTTACCTTCATGGAGGCTTTCAGCTCCGAAGCATCATACTGAGCAGGTGTTTTCAATAGGCCCAAAATCACTGTCTCCAGGTGGCCGGACAAGGCTGACTTCAGTGCTGATGGAAGTTCCTGCAGAAAAAATGGGCAAGAACATGGAAAACTTGGTAACCGATGTGCGCTTTAATACTGGTGAGTAGAACAAAAGAGGGATGTGTTTGTGAAGCAAGTTGTGATTCTCACTGCCCTGGGGGCCTGGGTCAAACTATCCTTCAACTACATGCCTTCAACAGACTCAGATGTCAGAAACCGAAAGGTCAGACTTTGCTCTGACAAAATCTCCTTAAATCCAAGCTCATTTTGCCTTCTCCCCAGTGATTAAAAGGAAACCAGAGCAGTATGCAACTCCTCAGAAAGAGACGAGTGTGAGGGCACTTTCTAAAAACATTTGCATGTGGCAACAGCCCATGGAAGACTTGGCACTTTCTGGAGTCAAGGACTCTCTTAAGAAGGAGCTGGTTTAAGTGGCGAGTGTCTCCAGGGAAACAGAGGCCTCGTGACCTGCTGATATTCTCCTGTAAAAGAAGTTCACGGTGGCTCCAGGGGTGGCTTCCAAAAGTCTCCGGAAGGACTCAGAGGCCCCAGAATGGCTGGAAGGGGCTCATGAAGTTTTCCTATGCAAAACACTTAATTCAAGACTGCGAAAATATCTACTTGTCCGTGACAAACTGGGATGGGTTTGACAGTGATGATGATGGACTAAAGCCCCTCAATTACCCCCCTGACTTCCCTGCTGCATATGACTTCTTAAGGGTCCCACTGTCACCATTAACACAGATTTGAAGTCGGAGGTCTGAGTCGGCCCCCATGGATGTAGACAGATACCTTAATTCAATGTGGCTCTTAAAGACACTTCCTCGGGGATTAAATTTCCTACAAATCACAGGCATTGGCTGATGACTGCACTCTGCTGTTGTAATTATTTTGTTCCCTGTTCACTTTTTCCTTCCTCTTTTCTCTCTTCTTTTTTCTCTCCTGCTTTCCAGCAGCACATGATGGCACCTACACTGTTCAGCCCCCAGAGCTGCCTGCAGGTGCTAAGCGGTTGATATGCAGCCTGCTTCAGAGAGAATTTTCTCAAATCATACAGAGAGGTTGAGAACTGAGATGGAGCTTAGAAATCACCTGGCCCAACCCCTTTTTACCACCTACTTTCCCCTGCTTCTGCTGTCCTAGTTATACATAGCACTTAGGAGGGGACTGTAAAAGCAACACCTTCCAATTATAGCACCGATTTTCCGATTTGGAACTTTGAGGTTAGGTAATTCCAAACTTAGCCTACCCTTGACACTCCCCTCTACCCATTCTCCGTTCAAACCTCAAATAGCATTTGTGTACCTACTGACTTCTTCCACTTCTATTATAAATTCCTTATGGGCGTTCAACTTCCTGCTTCTCATAATGTCTAGCACAGGGTTTGCACTGAACAGATACTCCAGAAATGTCTGACAAAACATAACCATTCCTTATATAGAGAAACCTGGCATCTGGCCTCTGCTTGAACATGAAAGCAACATTAATATCAACTCTTTCCCAACTCCTAGCTCTGCCTATGTTGTTCAAGTTCATCACCTTGGCAGCTTCGGTCCATATCCCGAAAGCAGTCTGCAATACAGAGCTTTCTCCTTTACTACACAAACAACTCGTTCAAAACAATAAGGTTCTGCTTCCAAAAGTTCCTTCAGAAATTATCTCAAGTAGTTTATGTATCTTTCTGTAAAACACGACAGTTCTCCTTAGCCCAAGGCTAAGAGACATCAAGAATTAGAAGTAAGCTGTCCCCAGAACTCAGCAAATCCTGTGAGATCACTGAACCCCATCATGACTCTAGTAGCATCTTCCTCCCAACAATGATAGCTTTGTCCTCCACCTATCTGATCTGAAATCAAGATCCAGACTTCTGTACTGCCACGTACACTTATGTGTATACACCCAAGTGTGTTCCAAGACCCCACCCTATAAGTGACGGGTGAAGAACAATTTCAGGCACACTGTCCAACAAGATGGGCCTTCTGCTCCAAGCGAAACTCAGCTCTACCAGCTCACAGATCTTTTTCAGAAACTGGAGAAATAAAATACTCCCTTCTAATATGAGCAACTAAGTGTCTATTATATTTTAATTAAAAAAAAAAAAACGGAAAAAAATACTCCCTTCTGTACTTCTTTACAGAAGATTAATATAAGTGTAGGTGGAAAAAGAATTTTAATGCACACAAGATGAAAGAAGCCAGATGCCCTCCTATTATGCCTTTTCCAACTGTCTTGGGAGGTGTGGGAGAGAGCGAAAGCAGGGATTGACCTGTAACTCCCCAAACGCTGGTGGTCATGGCCACCCTAAGAGCAGAAATGTCTTCCAGAATCCTTCCAGCTCACCTCCACCGTGGCTACGAGTAAAAGCCCTAAGTCAAACGGGAGCTGAAGGAAGCCACAGTTACTGCACCATCCAAGAATAAATCAAAAGCTTTTAATAGCAAGAAGTTAAAAATAAAGCAGCCCGTCCTTAAAAATAAAAATAAAAATAAAATTTCCTAACACTGCAACAAAATAAAGGATGAACAAGCCCTGGGCTGTTCTTTAACCACTGGTGGACAAGCAAGAGAAAAAGCACACAAAGACCCTTTAAATAGTGGGAGTATGGCAAGCTGAAGATAGCCTGGTAGACCAAATGAACTACTAAGCCCATTGCAAAGCTCTTAAGAATTCAAGTGTATTTATTTATTTTTTTTATTTTTCTTAAGAATGAGAGGAGCATGTCAGGATCAATACTCAATGGAGGCTAGTGTCCTAACATTAAATTAGAAACATCTTATCAAGAACCTGCAGAAGTCATAAAGATGAAATAAGTTGTTGCTACATGTAGAGAACTACATGCAGCCTAGCACAAAGTAAGCATTTAATTAAAAATACCTGATGTTGGTACTTTGCTTCTTTTTAACTTTCTATTCCCAGAACTACTCCCTCCACTCTGAGTTGGAGGAGGGTGTGGTCTTTATATATGGGTTCCGAGGTCCAGAGGCCATGCGTGCGCAAACTCTGATTAATACAAGAATAGGAAAACCCCAAGGGTTCCAGAAGGCTCTTGCTGGTATGAGCCAGAATTCATGAAAAGAAAAAGCGATAGCTGAGGAAATGAAATTCAACAAGGTATGCTCTCCATCCCCGAAACTGTACCTTTTTGGTCCTTCTCTGGTATGCAAAGGCAATATCCTGTCTCTGTTCATTGCTGCGGTTGGTTAAAATGTTGACGATGGTGACCTCGTCCACACCTATGGAAATACAAGTTGTGAATAATTAACTATATGCTCTAGTCCTTTGGGCTTATATAGGTTTTAAACAAGAGTGTTTTAAACTGAGATTTATATACTGTTTTCCAAATGGAAAATACCAGGACATCAAAATTTATTCTCTCTCATCTTGTCAGCACCCCCCACCCAACATATAAACCCTTTTATCCCTGACAGCCTCAAATCTCAAGCCTAAGTAGACCTTTTAAATATTTGTTGTTTGTTTTTTTTTAAACTACTTTATTCATAAATTGGTTTCTGGAACCAACAGTAGGAAGTGCATTTGTAGGACTCTGGCAGTCAGATGGAACAACAAAGATTTAGGAGGATTTTAAATGAAGGTCTCCAAATTGCCATTTAACTGAGAATTTTATAGATAGTAACTGTGAACTGAATTAATAGAGACAATTATTTATATTTATTGCAGAATTATGGCTATATAAGTAGCTAGGTATAATTTCTATAATTATAGAAAATGTCATGACAAATGAGTTGGATTTAATATGGCAGTTGTACTTTAATAGCATAATTGATTAATACAATCATACTTATTGAAGACTAAATTGTTTTGTAAGGAAAATAAACATTCCACTGCTTTTAATCTTCAATAGGCAATTTTAATAATCAATTTTATAACTTTATTAAAAAGAATAAGTGTTTTAATCTAAATTAAATCTAAATTGGGAGTTTTGAAGTGCCACCAAAATATTTTAGTGCCTATTTTAATTGGAACATGTGTATTTACAAAGATAAGCAATGCCTTCTGGTATCTGAAAGTTTATAATTTTATATCAGAAATACTCCTAACATGCCATTTACCTTAAGAAAGCATGATTTTTAAGAATTCATAAAGTAAAAGGTCTCTCTCTTGACTAAGAACTTTGTTTAATAAAGAGTCTTGGCCATAACTGGATAGGTAATTCTTGGGTAAGAGAACAGAGTGGCTGAGTCCATGAAGTCACATGTGAACTGCAAATGGCCTGGCTTATAGGAAATCAGCAGAGTTCCAAAGCAACAGAAAGGTCAGAACTGTGATGATTTGAGGCAGGGGACATGAACAGACTGACAGAGAATGTATCCCCAACTCTCCATCATATTAGAAAGGGTAAAAAGTAGAAAGTTAGAATTTCTGGGTATAAAAATAAATAACATTTTTGTATTAATATACTCATTTCAAAGTGAGTCCATTCCAAGACATTAGTCAGTTATATTAATTGCAGCATCTATTACTTTAGCTTTGATTTTCAAAATAGCAATGTCAATAAAGAAACCCAACTGTGTATAGGAGATTCAGTTTCAGAGATGCTTATTTCAACATCATATATAACATCAAAAAATAAAGGGGGGAACTATATCCAATAGAAGACTGATTAAATAAATGTTTTTTCATTCATATAAAGGGATGCAATAAGTATAGTCATTTAAAATGATGGTATAAAAATGGAATATTACTCAGCCATAAGAAGAGATGAAATACTACCATTTGCAACAACATGGATGGATCCCTTGAAATAATCATACTAAGCGGAATAAGCCAGACAGAAAAGGATGAAAATCACATGATATCACATATGTGGAATATAAACCTAAAAGCAACAAATGAACAGGACAAACAAACAGAGACTCATGGACATGGACAATGGACTAGTGGTTACAGAGGGGAGGGGAAGGAGGGAGGGAGGAAATACAAAAATAAAATGTTTAAAAAAATTTTATATATATAGTATGAAAAAAAATAATAAACTGGCGTTTAAAAAATAAAAATAAAAATAAAATGATGGTGTAAAGTATTAATTGACATAGAAAAATGTTCACAATATACTGTTTAAAAGGTTGCAAAGCAGTACACCCAGTATAACTTGACTTTTATAAAATACACAGACATATATAGAAAAATATCCAGAAAAACATCCAGAAGACTTTATACCAAAATTTTAATAGTCAGTAGTGGGATTATGGATAATTTATTTTCTTTCTTTTGATTATCTATGCTTTCAAAGTTCACCATAATGACCATAAAAGGTTCTTTTTTAAATACACTATGAATAATATACAATTATCGATGTAGAATCAACTAGTGATTTCACTTCAACAGATTCCTAGCACAGTTCTAAATAAGTTAGTTAATAAAACACAATTTGCAAAATAATTAGGAACTATATCTATATAACTCTTTCGTTTCCAAAACATCCTAACACCGACTATCTTATTTGATCACCCAGTGGGGATAGCTATTTCCTGTCCTAATTTATAGACAGAGATGCTGAAGATCAGAGATTGAGGCCCAGCTCTGTAACTGTCACCTGTGGAAACATCTGCCTTCCCACAAAACACTAACGGGTCCAATCAAGCTTTAACACATTTAGTTTCAATTAGGTATGGGCAGGATAGATTTATTCAAAGACACATTAAAGTTAGAGGCTACTTTAGTGGACGTGTGTGGGCATGTACACACATGGATGCACACCTACCTACATGCATGAGTGCTCCCTGGTACGTGCTCTCTGTCTCTAAGTATTCTATGGTTCTAACTTTATATTAGGAAAATCATTTGTTTATAGATGTGTTTCTGCTCTATATTTAACTTTCTTACCCAAGTCTGAAAATGCTGGAGAACAACAACAAAATACGATTATATCCTATAACCTAAATTCAATTATTTCCTGAAATCAATTTTGGGGCTGCTGACCTGAACACATACCAAGAACACTGACCCATGAAAAATTATTCTCCCTCTGGAACAAATGCAAAGGTTATGTTTGTGTTGGAATGTGGTCCTGGATCCACCTGAATTGGAATCACATGAAGCACTTACTAAAAACACAGTTCCCTGGGCCCCACCTGAGAGCTACTGAATAAAGGTTTTCTTGGACTTTGGACCCAAGAAGCAGCATTTCACCTGGCTCCCTGGTGAATCTTTGAGAATCACCAACAGAGCACAGGGGAATAAGCACGGGTGAGGAATCATTAGAAACCTGCCTATGTGCGAGACGTTTAAGTATACCTCTACCAACTGCTTCTGTGAGGTGCAGGGTCAACTGTAATTTTAGGGAAAGAAATGCTTTTGTCTAAACAACCCACGTAAGAAATAACACCTGAAAAGAGTTCACTGCACAAACTGCAATGTAGTCTCATGCTCTTAGTCAATGAAACAACTTTCGCTTTTCTATTCATAGCACCTAAGCGTCCAGCCTAGAGACAGAATTCAATCCAATTATTGGAAATCCCCATAAAGAGCCCGGGTAGTTAACCTGAATCTCACCTAGGAGGCAGCAACTACTAGAGTCTGAAGGAATCTAAATGTATTTTAACTAAATTATTTACCAAGCAAACAGCCTGCTGAGAGGCAGCATCCAACATGCTGGGACACCTTATGAGTGTACAATCTGATGCTTTACAAAAATGCTAATGCCAGCAACTACAAAGAAATTAAATGGAGGCTATTTCTGCAAATGGAAGCCTCTTCTCCCTTCTGAGAACCTTACCTACATCAGCTATTTCTCCCATACCATTGTCTGCAAATTTCAAATTGAACTGAAAAGAGGAAAAATTCATGGAGCCCAGGATCAACTGCCTAGTCAAAGCCACTTAAGGCATGTCCTATGTCATAACACCAGAATACACATATCTGCCTGTGGGATTTAACCATCTTATCTTCAGAACACTGCTGCTTCCTCTTGACCTGCTATCCTAATTGGTGAGGCAGTTTATTCCTGTAGAAAATAGTTCAGTACAGGTTGAGCTGCAAGGGTCATCCGGTTACTCACTATTTCTGCCCAGGATACAGCAGCAGGATGAGCAATGAACACTCAGCTATCTGTGTCAGCATTAACTGTTGTCAACAGAGCGAGTGCCAGTACACTACGAAAGCTTTAACAAATTTAACACAGGCGCAGACGCCAGGGAGATGAGGCTCTGCCTTCTGCATTTACACTTTCAGATCATTCACGTTCCCGTGTGTAGGGATGTACTTGCGGGGTGGAAGGGCCCAGTGTGAGTGGGACAAAAGCATAAGGAAAACCCAATAAACCTGAATAATGCTCCTTTTCCACTTGTGTTTGACGTGGAAGGTCACAAAGTAACCTAAGCAAGGCTCGCACTGGGGAACAGTGACGTGGGTGGGAGATCCTACAGACTAAGAGGTGAGAGAACACAAATTCTGTGATTCAGACGCATTTTTAAAAATTTCTTTTCACAGCTAATATAAGATAAGATTTTCAAGAATGAAGAACCAAGACGTAAATTTATTTGGCTCCTGATGGGAAACAGCACAAGGAAGTTTGTAAGCATTTATTCCTGAATGAAAGTGGTCAGCTAATCTCATCAGCTAACTACAAAACTGTTTCCAGCACTCTGAGCTGGGACATCAGAAAGGTCAGCCACTGGCTTAAATGCCAATCGACCTGAAGCAACGGCTCTGAAGCCACAAGGAGGCGCCACTGGCAGCAGGTCTCAAGCAAAAACTCTAGGGTCCTGGGTCCCTTAAACCATCGGCTGTATCTTTAAAACATAAAGAACACTTGCAGTCTAAAATAATGGCCGAATCCGAAACCACAAAATCAGCCCCCTGGAGATTCCTCCTCCTCTCTGCGGGTGGAAACCCCAAGTCAGCTCCACATCTGGCATTCCATGGAAAATGTGTCGTTATTGTCCAGGGGCAAGGAACAGGATGCTGACTCACATCTGCCAAGACACAGGGACTGCACAAAGAAAATGGATTTCATTTTGTGTGATGAAGGACTCAGGAGGCCCTCAGGGTGCGGCTGACTGATTAGAAAACAGAAGGAAAACTGCCCAGATCCTCTCCTTATCTAGATCATGGGGAAAACCAAGACTTAGCTTAGATTACTCAGGCCTATCAGTATCAAACCTCAGAAGAAATGATCTTTACAAGGTCAGAGGCAGGGCACAGAGAGAGGAAAGAACCGCATTTGCATAGGTGTGGACATATCTTATTTATTATAATAAAATACTGAGTACCTACCTACTATGTGTCAGACATTTTACTGGGTGTTTTACACAATTCTGTCATGTAATTTCACCACATCTATTTGCAGTGGGTGTTACTGTCATCCCCATTTTACCTGTGAGGAAACCATAGAAGGTAAGGACTTCCCCAAAATCACACAAGCAGAGCTGTGATTCAAACCTAGATTAAAGACCCAGGCTTATTGCATTGGGTTATCCTGCTTCCTGTTACAGAAAAGTATCCAAAACTTGAAAATAAGGCAAGAGAAAAATAGCATGTCCTCCATTGTGACTAAGAGGCCCATCCAAGACTGTCTGTCCAGGTGTGTGCTCAAACTTGACTTACTACTTACTATTGACTAGGGCACAGGTTCCATGTTAACCTTTAGATTTTTGGTCCAGTAGAAAGGATACCTCCAAAGGTTACAGGCTTTAGTGCCCCGTAGGACAGTAATGGTCTGTATCCAGCCCAGCAATCTTATTCCAATATTCTTTTCTCGGTGCCTATAAACACCCAGTCTCTCACATTTTCCTTTCAACCAGCCTTGTTTCAGTGAGTTAAATAAATGTTTGTCATGTGCTCATCCTATATCTGAGTCATGTTTGCACCTGAAGTATACTTTGATACTTCTTCATACCATACTCCTCCCTCTCATTTTTAAAAAGAATCAGGGACAGTAATGTATCTATATATCTCTACAGAACTGGGCTTACTATTTAGAACACATAAACATATACACATTTAATAACTGGTTGATAACGATTTGCCACCAAGTAACAATGCACGGCCACTGAAGAGATAACAAGTCATCTGTCTACTGGGAATGATTTTAGAGCAGAGAAGTACGCACATGCACACATGTATACACACACACATGCAGAAGCACACACACACACACACACACACACTGTTGCCCAAAAGTGTCATTCACACCATCAGCCACGGTACTGCCTGACTCGGAATTCCTGTTCTCGGAGTTACTGCTCTGGATCCCTCACAGAAGTGAGTACTCTATCTCCAGAGGGTCTCACCAGGAGCCAGATATCCAGGTGGGCAATAGACAATGCAAAAGAGAGGCATCTGGGTAAGTGGCAGTGACAGGTAAAGTACTCTAAAAACTATATGGGACTCACTACTATACGATCTGAGATCTGTTAGTTACCTCTCTATGCCTCAGTTTCTCATCCTGTAAAACAGAGGTCATGAGAACACTTAATTTATGGAGATGCAGAAAGGACTGACTGGGTTAATGATTGGGAACATGTCTACTGCCTTCTCTAGTTGGCTTCTCCATCACAGGCCTGGCTCCTGACTGTATTCGGTTTTTGGTCTATGAAAATACAGGGCATAGAGAAAATGGGGAACACTTTTGCCATTAGCACATATTAGATTACTAACCAGCAGCTGCCTGAAAGTCAGATAGGACAGAAAACAAGCACTGTACAGGGTGAGAGGAGGCAGGGAAGCTAGGCCCCTCTCCCCAGTCTGGTGGACACGGTCCCCACTCGGGGAAGGCGTCGGTTAGCTAAGTGCCTACAAAGGTTTGGCCCAGACATCACATTTCTTCTATTTCCATTCTGTTCTGGTCTCTCCTCAGCTGAGTCCCTTAGAAAGGATTTAAGTACCACCCATTTGGTAACACACCGGATGCTTTAATAATCCAGAATCCTGTCTGCTTTCTGTGACAAATTATATTTCTGAAATACTCTACAGGACCAGCAGGAAAATACAAAGCAGGCTGCCACTCAAGATTCAAATCAAATTGTAAAGGAAGGGCTACACATAAAATGCAAGCACCATTTTTGTACCCTGCTATTCTATCAGCCTCTTGAGACAGAAAATTAAAAATCTGAACAGATGCAACAACATACCTACCCTGAACTCAGCTGATAGTGAAGTTACTATTTATTGTTTTAACACTGTTGACACCAGATAAGAATCTGATTTCTACCATTGTCCCTGGGTGGCATTGGTATATTTCTTCAGGGAAAAGGTGAGATTTTACAAAAAAGAAACAGCTGAGAGGCAGGCAACAAAGGCTGATACCTACAATTAGAAAGGGACCATGAAATCCTTTACCCATGTTTTATAGGCTTCTTAGTTTGGGGTGGGCACCTACACATCCACGTAGACAAAGATCATTTTGAAGGAAATCAGAAAATCTGTGCTCTGAGTAAAGGTGATTCAGTTGAGGTCCCTCTTTGTTCCCAGCAGTGCTGTAAGATGAGATCTCAATCTAAAGTAAATTTGTACACAAAGGGAAAGACCTCAGCAACAGGAATGTTCTCTCCTGTTCTCTTCCAGAAGGGTGAGATGGCCCTGGGCTACGTGAGTCATAAAAGCCTTTTTCACAAGCACAATCTCACTTAGACTTAGGGGTTCTTGCTGGTTTGGGCCCTCACCTCTCACACCCCTCTAACAGGAGACAAGCTACTTTTCAGAACCAATCTGCCTCCTGGCATCTTCAAGAGAATGTATTCCCAACTGCTGTCTCAACTGAATGAATATACCTCCAGGTATGCAAGTGAGACCAAAAACACAAGTCCTGGTTTTGCTCTCCACTGGCATAGGGATATTAGTCTTTTGGCCACGCTGGAAATCTTAAGTGGTTCCATTTTAAAAGCATGAGAAAAAAAAATTAGTGCAAAAACTTGCTGCAGTTATGCTTCTATACTTGTGCTTATGAGAAGGGGAAAAACATTACCCGCTTTTGCATCCCTTCCGGAGAACACAAATACTGCTAAAATCAAAACTGGCAATAATAATAGGGCAACTCATTACCCTCCCCTTCCAGAAAGAGAGAGAGACCCAAGCTGTACCAGTTTATTGGCACTTACACTAACTCCAGGGTTGTGCTGCTTCTAATTACAATCTATTTTATGTAGTCTAGATTCATCCTTTTCTAATTTAGCTGACTTTCCTCTCTAGTTATTTGGACCCATATGGTAAACCATTCACAGCTGTGTTGTACACTCCACAGTATATATTTAACCCAAGGCCAATCTAGACCAAGAGACTCCTGCAGATTTAAGTCTCAGAAACCTCTTGTTAATTAAGCAATATTACTACTTTTGCATGACTTTATTCAGTTTCTAACTAGACATAAATTAAGGTAAGTAATTGCATAGTCTACCTCAAGCCAGAGCATACACAAAACAATCATGCATTTGGTTTAGGTAACATACTCAAGAAATACTGAGATCCCTTCAAACTAGGAACAAAGCAGACTTAGGAGAGTGAGCTAAATTCATTTTGTGAAAACAGATCAAAGCTTGCTAAGGAACTATTATCATTTCCAGATACTGTCCAGATTCTAGAACTACTCTTTTCTGCCTCATCTTGCCGACCATGTGTCTCTCCCACTCCCTACACTCTCCTGTGTGCTCTGGTATCTGTGTATACTTTGACTATCTGGGTTTACCTTCCCACACAGTCCCAAGGGCTATGTAAATAGGATTAAATACGATTAATGAAATAATCGTATTGAAATTGCACTCAAGGAGCGCATGTGCCCGTGGGAGAGACAAATCCACGTATAAGTTACTACAACATGATGTGACAAGAGCTTTATGTGAGTATGTAAAGTATTATGAGACATAGACCAAGAAATAATGGATTGTGACCTCTCAGAAAAAGCTTGGAGAAGAGGCAGTATATCAGCTCAGGCTGAGAGGTGAGGGGCAACTGCCTGGATGTTATAAGTAAGCTGATGCTCCCAATAAAAGGGGGCCGCACACTCCTGACAGAGCAAAGGTTCTGTTTAGGGCACCAAATAGCCTGGAAATGAAACCAGAAAGAGACTCTGCAGCGAATGAGTCAAGGAGGCCCATTAAAAGGGCAGACACCATAACAGCCCAGGTGAGAGACGGTAGGTAAGGATGGAAGGGGAGGGATAGTTAAGAACTGCTTCTCGCCCTTATCTATTCCTCCTGTTAATCCTCCCCACGCCAGGTCTGCTCGTTTACAATCCTTGTGTTTAACAGCAGCTGATTAACTCTCCGCCACAGGTGACTTGCTCTCAGCTCTCCTTCTATGAGTACATGACGTAGTTGATGGTGCGTCAGAGGGCACAAGTACCTACCACCCAGCATGCTCTGCACTTGTCATCCCTGCACACACACTTGATCTACCCTCTCTAGGACAGAAGGCTCCCATAGTCATCTTTCTTTTACATGGCCCTTCAGCTTTTATTTGTATCGGCATTTGCGGTTTACCCTTTGTTTCCTTTGATGTCAAGGAAACGCCAATTACCTAGCCTTCTGTTCTCTGGATAAGGGTTTGAAGTGGGAGTGGGGTTAAGGTGTGGCATAGCTCCTTAATTACACTTAGGGTAGAAGGCATTCTAAAAGGGAAGGCAAGATCTTTATTAGCTCATTTTTTAAGTGGTGTTATCTAAAACTATCAAGGAGAAGGAAATGGAACAAAAGGGATCTTCCCAACTAATGACTTCATTTGTTTGTAATTAAATTTATTGCCTTTCATTAGGAAGGTAATATATACCATCGTAGAAAATTTGAAAAACAGAATATACTGAAAGTGCAAGAAAGGAAAAGAATCAATTACCCATAATCCTGTATTAGTGAATAATGCTTTTTTTTTCTTTTTGACACAAAAAATTGTTGTGGTGTAATCATACTGTATATACTTTTATATCCATTTTTCTAAGCAACCGACATAGCTAAGGTGAATGTATGTTAAAATGAGTGTCCTAAAATTGTGGTTGGTTGTACAACTCAGTGAATACACTAAAATCAGTGAATTGTACATTTTATGTGAATCGTATGATATGTGAATTGTATCACAATAAAAAATGTTAAAAATTGTTCAGAAACTGTATTTTTCATGTCTCTGACAGTCTACAGATGTTCTCTGTAATACAGAAGGAGTTACCATCACTAAGTCACTCCCCAACTAGAAGGTACATCTGGGTTTTTCACTATCATAATCAATACTGATATTAACATCTTTGGTGTACTGAGCTCTGTATGGATATCATATTCTTTCTCTTCAATAGTTTCCTAGAAGAATTTAAGATTTTAAACGTACTGACAATCTAAGAATTATTTTAAAGAACTAATAGACAATTCAAGAAAATTTAGTTATTCTCTAAAATTACTAGGAACCCCGCAAAAATAAATGAGTTCCTAAGTGGAAGTCACTGGGCATTAAGTGTGGAAAAGAAGACGAGGGACCTAAAGCTGGACCACGAATATGACATGCCTCTGATATCAACAGAACCACAACTAGAAAACGTTTTTCATGCCTGAAACTTACTCAGCAAAAAAAAAAGAGACCTACCACATGTTAATGAACAACTGTGTCACCCATAAACTGGGGGTGATGGAACACTCCATCAGAGGGTTAATTTCAAGTTCATCAAAGACAAATGTTTCTGAAGTCTTGGTGTAATGCCTGCCCGCATGAGCACTCAATAAAGACAATAAAAAGTTGCAGCTGGGATAATGATGTCAGCTGCTTTTGAGCAAAGTGGAAAGCAGGAATCCAAATCCTACCCCTTCACAGGGTTCTGCTTAGAAATCTCAGTACTTTTCTACTAACCCAGAAAGGGCCTGAAGGTATTTTTATTACCATGAGAGTTTCAGCTGTTGCCAGAGTTCACTTGCGCAATCTTGACATTCCAGTGTGCTAAAAGCTTTCTCATGCAGGGATAAAAGCAGCCTTTGTCTCAAGCTGGTAAAAGCCACCATCTTTGTCAGATGAGTTAACTGTTAAACTTGGAGTATGTTTCTACAATGGCATGTTGGGAAGCCCCAGGAATGCAGGCACACCCAAAGAGTGAGAAAACTCTGTGTGTGTGCGCGTGTGCATGTGCGTGTGTGTGTGCGTGTGTGTGTGTGTGTAGGTAATCTATTTTAAGCAATATTTATATGCCAGGCACTATGCTAAGTGGTACTTCACAATAACTCTGTGATATAGTAACTTTGATTAGCCCTACTTACTATTAAAAAAACTGAGGCTTAAGTAAGTTAAGTATTTTTCCAGAGTCAGATAACTAGTAAATTAGTGGCAGAGACAAGATTTGAACCCATGATCATACATGCTCTCATCTACTATGCTCCACTGAGTAGAATGGACTGCACTGAGATAGATAGTCCTGCAGTTTTTAATTTTCTGATTAGTGACTTCCTGACTTCCCAACCTGGCCTTTGACAAGTATGACCATTTAAAAGCACCAAAGATAAAGACTTTTTAAAAGTCAAATTTGGATGCTTTAATAATGAGCAACCTTTCAGTTGCTCAGGCAGCCATTCTGGGAGGTTCCCACAGTATCCCCAAGGAACTTAAGGCTGCTTTGAGGCAGATGATGCAAACCCCTATGTCCTATTGGAAGCATAGGATGTAAAAAAATCTTTCTACTTTTCTTCCTACCTCTGGAAAAAAAAGTCACCAGTTTCTCAAAGGGTTTTAGGAAAGGTGAACATGTAATTTATTCTGCAAAGTAGAACAATTCTGAGAGTGAAAAAGGGCTCAATCAGTAAATATGCAGGCATAACCCAAGACAGGATCATCCTCCTTAAGTTCCTAAAGTCATCCTGGTTGAAGTTCCCCCTCTTTCTGTGACCTGTATGTGAATTATACGAGTGTGTCCGGAAGTTAAACCACTCAGAAGAGAAAAACGTCTCCTGGCTTTTCAGTAGGGGTATGAACCAGCAGCTCCGACGCTTGGGCCATGTCTGCATCTCGATTTAGCCTCCCAGTGAAAAGGAAGTGCTTTCTCCAGAAAGGGAAAAGAATCACAAGCATCACCACAAATAATCTCCATGTTTCTAGGGATTAGGGGTATGGTGCAACCCAGTATAAGCCCCTAATCTCAGAACATTTACTTCTGTAGACATAGAAAAGAGCATAATAACCTGAACAAGGTCTTGCTCAACTCTACCCAATTAAATGCCTTATCTGATTAATTTAGAAAGAGAGGCTTTTATGTCTCCTGGTCCTCTCTTACTCATGCTGGAACTCGAAGAAACATACCCATTCTGACAGCTCTTCCAATTCCAGATCCAGGCCTAAGGAGTGGTGTAATTAGTAGGGTTAAAAAAACAAAAAGAGACTCTAAAATTTTTCTCTCATTAGATCAATTTAAGAGCAAAGCAGTAAAATTTTCCCAGTATTTTTCCAACAAATGTAATGAAATTCAAGGGGAATCAGGACAAAAAAGGGCCCTTAGGGATCACCATGACCAACTTCTTCCTTTACAGAAGAGGCACTGAGGCCTCAAAGTGAAAAGCCGGGCCCAGAGCACACACCCAGGGGATCAGGCCTCCTGGCTCTCAGCTTAGGCCTATTTATTTCATGTTACTATGGTATTTAATTAAAATGCTTTCTCATGTTTTAGACCTTCTCTCCAAGAAGAGGAGGGAGGAAGGGTAAAAAGTAGGGAGGGAGAGAGGAAGGAAGGTAAGTAGGTGTGAGCTAAGGTAGGTTTGTATCCACCCCATTAAAGCTACGCATCGTTAAAACAATTTCAAACAACAAATGATGGAGAATCGAGAGATAATGAAAAGACAACTAAAAATGCCCCGGTCAGAGCCTGACAAGAGGAGGCCCAAAGTATCACTTACCTTTGGTCTTGATGGCCGTTTCAATGTTCAAAGCATCCCGGTCGGCATCGAAGTTGGTGTAGGCTTTGACTGACCCATATGCACTTGGGGGTGTAGAGTGCTGAGGTCAAAAGACAAACACACCCAAATCATACACATTTAAGATCCTCTTGTTAAAATATCAATTTCTAAAACAGATTTTGTTCCTATTGTTTCTTTTAACAATTCAAATCATTCTTAGACTAGGTAACTAGCCGGGTATTAATCTGCCACCACAAATAGGACACGGAACTTCATTGTTTCCTATGAGAATTCTTCAAAGGCTCAGCTAGTTTAGAATATGCTATCTATATTTCTGCTTATCTTACTTTTAGTACAAGCTCAAAAGCAGACAATGCAAAGTTGCGAACTTGAAACCAGCCGTTTATTTGGGAAGGTTTCGAAGAGCATAAAACCAGGCTGGCAACAAACTGAAACAAACTGAAAATGTGGAAATGCCTGAATAACAAGTGTGTTTAGTCAAATTTTTGCTACTGGCACATGAATTTCCACTTGGGCCCATATATTGCTGGGCTCACAATTCTTTTAAAAGCAAATGTGGGAGGCGGGGAGGTAGACTGGGTAAAGGGGGTCAAATATGTGGTGACAGAAAGAAATCTAACTATGGGAGGTAAACACACCTCCCATATATATGCCTTACTGTTAAAACGTACAGGTGAAACTTACTGGATGTTGTTAACCAATGTCACCATAAAAAATAATTAATTTAAAAAATAATAAAATAAATAAAAGCAAATGTAAAATGCCTGCCCACCTACCTCTATAAGGTAAATGAAGGAAGTCCCCCTCTACTTTTGGCCACTGCTGTGGCACCAAGGTGGTCAGGCCACGTGGCCCACATCCTCTTCTTGTCAGCCAAGTTCCTCCCGCTCCTCTCTCTCCTCTCTGTATCCTCCCCTCTGCTGTCTTTAACACTATTCCCTCTGCCTACCACTCTTCCTCATATATTTTTTTCTTATTGCCTTTCAAATCATACCCTCTTCCTTTCCAATGCTTTTTCAAAGCCCATTATCCTTCCTGATGGGATGGATTGACCCTCGCCCCACTCCAAATTGAGGTTAAGAGCAACAGCCTGCTTCTATATCAGTTCTCCTTTCAAAGTGCCAACTTTCTTCCTTTGAAACGCTCTTACAGCTTTCCTCCTCTCTGCAACCCACTCCCAAAGCAAAAGATAGACAAAAGGGTGGACAATGTGGTTTGGGTTGGCTGATGGTCAGTGGAGCCACCCACCACTGCCCCACCTTCAACATCGAGGTCCTCCATCCTAAAAAGTCCCCATTATCTACCCCCAAGTACGTAATGCCCATTATAACGTGATGACTTTGCCTTGGCTCAGTTTCTGGAAAGAGTCAGAGACTGAGGTCCCCTGACTTACCTCTCCACCCACAGGCATCACGTAAGAGTCACCTTGGCTCCCACATGAGTTGGTTTGGTTAGTAGTGAGGTTGTAGAGGTAAGTGGTAAGCAACTAAGAGGCCATCCTCTTAAATGTCTCTCAGAACAAGACAGAAATCAAAGCTCAGGGCTGGATAAAATGTTTCAAAATGTACTTGTAATGTACCATCTTGGCCAAACAGTAAATCTTGGCCAACACAATGGATTATCAAGGTATTTTCTATCTAATTTCACTGCTTAAACTTTCCAACTAAGATTAACTCAATGGAAATGATAAACACATTCAGGAAAAAAATGATAAGGATAAGGTGCTATCTTAAAATACTATATCTGCTATGGTGGCTACAAAATGTAGATGGAAATCTAAGGAAAAACATCTTTCTATTTATGAGCAGTACCATCAATTATTTACAAAGCTAGATAATCTGGTTATTGAGCCATATCACATATGGCTTCATTGACTGTCATCTTATTCCAAAACAGAGGGTAGGAAAAAGTTTTACATAATGTTAGAGTATCTCTGGAAACAAAATTAAATGGATAACCGAACCTATATTACCTGTAAAATCCACTCATGTAAAAATCAAATTATTGAGGCAAAAGTGATTTTTCTCTTCCTTCAAAATATTGGGGAACACATGACATTTTCCGTTGCAGTCTCATATCGCCGCACTGAGAAATTCATTATACTAGAGTACGGTAACTTCAGAGGCTACATGAAAAGCCCTCTCATGAATCCTGATACCAAAAACAATCTAATGATCAGATCTATTAATGAAAAAAATCATTTAATTCCTGGACTTGTCTAGACTGCAACATGTGGCTTGTATTGTTGCCAACAACAGTGTGCACAAGTTACAAAAGGGAAGATTAAAAATGTAGGTTTTATATGCCATAAAATCTGTGCTTGCAGTCTACGGCCATGCCACCCTGAACATGCCCGATCCTGTCTGATCGTGGAAGCTAAGCAGCGTCAGGCCTGGTTAGTACTTGGATGGGAGACCTCCGAGGAAGACTGGGCACTGAAGGCGTAAAAAAGGAAAAAAATCTGTGTTTGCATGGACATCATCCATCTGAACATTTTTAGAGCAAGCACTGTAGACAATACAGAAGATCTTATACCACAGGATCCAAGCTGTTGTCGGCTCACTTTGAGTGCTTCTTTGTAATTTAATTTAAATGAAAGTATATTGTGTAATATCTGCAACATATGCCTAAAAACCAGTGTCACTGCTGAGTTTTTGTAAAAGCCATTTTGACCGAGATGACCTGAAAGATGTATATTACATATTTTATAAATTCATAATTTATATTCTACTTGATTCTAAAAGAATTTGCAGTGACTTATAATCTCATATATAGTTTAATTTTTTTTTAAACTAAAACAAAGAAGCAAATGCATCAGTTTTCTAGGTTCACACATTTTCTGTGAAAGACAATTAATAATTCTGAGCTCCCCGACAGCCAAAACAAAAAGGGAAACATGATGAATTATAGTACTCTCATTTTAGCTATTTGACAGAAAAGATTCTCCACGTGCTAAATTTAAAAAGAAAAAAAAAAGTTCTTATCTGGAATAACTTCCCAGACACTAAGAAGTCAAAACACTCAGGATCATTTTTGATATGGCCAACCATTAATAAAATCCCAGAGTGTGACATCAAAAGTCATGTATCATAATAACAATTACTACCACTGGCATGCTAAGTATACAGCAGGATAAAATTCTAGCCACCTCAGTGTCACTAGTGTCTGTTCAATTTTAATGCAATGCCAAAAAAGTTTCTAGTGCCAAAATACTTCTTTCAAATCAAACTACTAAGAACAGCTAAAGTAATGAGGGGAGAAAAGAGAACAAAGAAGGGTAATGATTATCTGAATGTGATCCCGTTTTTCCTTCGATATACAAGGAAAGGGAGTGGCACAGTTATCCAGAGCGATGTCCAATTTGCAAAAATGACACAAGGGAAAATGATATACTTACATCACCCTCCAAGCTGAGCTTGCACATAATTTCGTGAACAGTAGACATTTTGAAAGAAGCTAAAAAAAAAAAATACAACAAAAAGTCTTAATGAAGAGGCTTTCCTTTCCCCTCAAGCACAGTGATTCATTACATTAATCTCTACTTCTTGGACCATTTCATCTGGGGATATTAGAGTAATTTTTGCAAATAGATGCAATTCCCATCTGACGACTGGGAAAATTAAAGCTTGGCGATGGTTTGCCTTAGGTTTGGGATAGACTACTGAGCTAGCCAGTCTTTCTCTTGCTCGGTTTGAAGAGAACCTGGGGAGACTGATTTGTGAATACAAACCATGCTGCCCAAGCCTAAGGCACCTTGTTCAAACAGGATAAAACTGAGTCATCCACCACTCATAAAAAGTGGTGTCTGTCAAACCAGCCATGACTTCTGTTATTTCTCACCAGAAATTTAATATATTGAAAAGGCCTGAAAACTACAGGTGTGAACTGATATCAACAGCATTTTCATGCTAGCCCACTCCTATATTACTATGTGTAATTATTTTCTTAGCCCGCCAATGCTTGGAAGATATTAAACTATTAATGAGAAAGACAGTGGATAGATTTTCTGACATTAAGTC
Source organism: Pteropus medius (assembly GCF_902729225.1). NCBI lineage: Eukaryota > Metazoa > Chordata > Mammalia > Chiroptera > Pteropodidae > Pteropus > Pteropus medius. The sequence goes on along the minus strand of NW_024342473.1, from coordinate 16,815,945 downwards.
GTTCCATAAAAGATTGATCCTTGTATTTGAGATTCAAAATGGCTGAGATGAAGTCATCTTCCAGTTAATACACTTAATCAGGCTGTGGCACTATAGCCTGATGAATGTGGTTTTCCAGTTTTGCAATCGCACAATTCTCGGAATCAACACACCAACCCCTGCCAATAAAGAGTACTCAACGGGCATTAAAATGATCTCAACAAAGACAAGGCAGGTCATTCAGCAGCAGCATCTCCAAAATAAAGGAGACCACAGAGCTGTATTCCGAAACAGAGTTGGAATGACATTGAAATTGCGGCAACTCCTGCTTTGGTCTCTTCTGCTTAATAGTCTTTGATCAAGGAAATTGTGCCCTTGCAAATTCAGCTTTCTATTCTCCTCCAAAAGTTTGCTTAGTCTAAATATTTTCATAAAACCGATTTGGCGGGATTATTTGACAGACACCTGCTAACTTTTCGGATGGCTTTAGACTAAGCAGATTCCAGGCTCTGTGTGAGGTGTAGGAGGGAGACTGTAAGAGCAGAGGATTGGCCTTTATTTGTGATTATGGATATATTTCCATAAGATTTTCATCCTGAGCTCTCTCCTAGATTCCTCTTCTCTCTTCTTGATGCTCACAGAGGCTTTTTAAGCACAACAAAAAGAAAATCAGCTATTCTAATTCCCCCCACTCTCACGACTCTCAGACCTCCCCCCGCCTTCAAATATGTCCCACTACTGGGGTATCATCCTGATTTGCAAAGTCTTCCTCTATAAACCGTAGTACATACAGATAACTAAATAATATTCATCACTAAAAAAGAAATGGGCTATCAAGCCATGAACAGACATGAAGAAACCTTAAATGCATTCCTAAGTGAGAGAAGACAGTCTGAAAAGTCTACATACTGTATGATTCCAACTACATGACATTCTGGAAAAGGCAAAACACTATGGAGATAGTAAAAAGGTCTCAGTAGCTGTCAGGGATTAGAGGGGAAGGAGAAAGGGATAAATAGGTGGAACACAGAGGATTTCTAAAGCCATGAAACTTGCATACGATACTGTAATGGTGAATACACATCATTATGCATCTGTCAAAACCCGCAGTATAACACCAAGAGTCAACCCTAATGTGAACTACAGACTGACTGATAGTGATGTGTCAATCAATGTAGATTCACCAAGTGTAACAAATCTACCACGTTGGTGGGGGATATTGTTAGTGGGGGAGGTTGTACATATGTGGCGCCGAGGATATATGGGAACTCTCTGTACTGTCCGCTCAATTTTTCCGTGAACCTAATGCTGCCCTAAAAGTTTTTTTTTTTTTTACATTCTTGCTCTGTAGCTGGACTGCCACCAGCAACACGTGGCTATAAAGCATTTGAAAACCATCTAGTCCAAACTGAGATGTGCTGTAAATGTAAAGTACAAACCAGATTTTGAAGCGTTAGTATGAGAAAAAGAATGTAAAATCTCTCAGTAATTTTTTATTTAATTATGTATTTATAACGTATTGGATATATTGGATTAAATCAAAAACTATTTAAATTCAATTTTACCTATTTCTTTTATTTTATTTTTTCTAATGTGGCTACTAAAAACTTTACAGTTGCATATGCCGCTCACATTCTGTTTCTACTAGAAGAACTGGTCTAGAGAATCCCACGGAGCCATGATTCAATCCTAGCCCAAAAACCTGTGAAGTGGCCACGTCACTTAAAGACTAAGTTTGCGATGTCCTGTTAAGAGATACAAGTTTGTGCGTCTACTCAAGTAATCTCTATTTTCAAGTTGGGCCAAGAAACATTCCAAAGAGTCTCGTCAGCATCCTTTAGCCTGAGGAACACCAGAGCAGAGATGAATCCTCTAGGACACTGAACCACCTGAGTCCGGGCTTGACTATCACCCCCAGGGCACGGTCACAACTGGACTAGATCTGCCATGAGGGGTAAACTGTAGTCACCTGCCTTGCAGAATTCTAGTCCCCATTGTAAACAGCTAAGAAATAAAAACAGGACCAATAAGTCAGAGTTTCTAACAGAATTATTTCCACTTGTAAAGATGTGTGGATTAAATTCCAGTTATTTATTAAATATCACACTAATTCTGATTCTTAGGAAATCTCAACCACAGAGGCAGAGTAAGTTTTTACTGTGTAGTTCTTTCAAGTTGCCTTTCCAGCTCTGAGCACTGGCTTTGCAGGCAGCTGCCTAACCGTGTCCCACATGGAACCCTCCGTACTGTACAAATCAAAGACAATCTGATATACACTCTCCACTCAGGTTAATTCTTCTCCATAGCCACAACCAGTGAGGAGAGACAGAAAATAGGGGTTTTTAAAAGCCCCATAAATCTTCCTTTCTGTTTTATGGTTGACAGCTGTGCTATTCTTTTATCAAATCAGTCCTACATGCCACTATCGATTAAATTCTTCTATTTGATCTTGTTCACAATCCATCCTTCAGAGGCGTTCTTATTCTAGCTCAGTCTGCCCCTCAAAGATCGGTATGGGAACCCAGCCTCAGCACCCTCTATCTACTCCCCAGGGAAAGGGGACTCGGGCCAAATTGTTACTTGCTCCTCCCCAAACACACCGTACTCCTTTAATCTACAGCACAATGATTCGGGTTTCCTCTCCCAACTCCTTACCCTCAACTCTTCTAGTTACAGAAACCCTGCCTCAAGTCACCATGACTCTGGCATCTGCTCCAGCCCCCATCCCACAGCGCTCTCTTCCACCATTCAATGCCAGAAGCACTTTCTGATGCCACTAGATTCATGCATTGAGCAAATGTGTACTGAGTTCCTGCCATGTACCAAGTATTCAAATAGCAAATGCTTAAGTCCAAGTCATTGCAACAGGAAGTTTTACCTTGCTTGTCTCCTCGTAAAGTCTCAGCTTACCCACAGATTTAAGTCTTTGCACACTCTAGGTGCTAAACAGCGAGTCGCTATTTTGCATAATTAACATTTATATTTATAATAATTCTGCAGACAAAGCAAAAATGTCAATAACCACAAAGCAATGTCCATGAAGCTTGCCATTACTCCACGCATGTCTTTTGTGTCCATATATTTCCTATTTCAGGATGCTTAACGGCAAACACACTTTCACCTTAGAAATAAACCATGGCCCCATTTCTTTACAACGTCCAATCCTCTGGCAAAACAAAGTCATTTCTTAGTGAATGATTAGTCTCTAGAAGAAATAGTTGGCTTTGTCATACATATTTGTTTAAACATTAGCTTAATATAGTAAATTTGATTAATGAGAAAGTGTCAGTGTGCTACTACCCTTGAGAGTGGAAAAAAAAAAGTCTTGGCAGTGCTACTGTAGGTTACAAACACTGGTAACATTCAAGTAATCTATCAACAAACCTCTATAACAAGCACACACTTGCCCGCCCTGCATTAAGGGCTATGAGAGACACACAAACAAAACTATGATATGCAGACTCCACCCTACAGGACCTTCCAGCTCTCTCCCGGTCTGGCCCCAGTGAGACACCAAGAGATGAGCCCAGATCATCCCTAACGAGTAGCAAGACCGAGCCAGAATCTGGGTCCTCTGACTCTTGGATCCTTGCCCTTTCCAATTTTACCACAGAGGTTCTCCATTCGAAGGAATTAAAACACCAAGAAAAAGACAAAAACAACAGGAGTGAGGTCAGCTGAGAGATTAACAGGTGAGGTAATGGCTCGTTTGAGAAGGGCAATCACCCTGAAAGACTCCAGCCAGAGAAACATGTTGGAAAGCCTGGGGAGATGGGATGGCGGAGAATGTCCCTGGGTGGCAGCAGAACAGGACAGGCTTAAAATAAGCCATGTCTACAGTGGCGCCTTTGAGGGGGGAGGGGGGAGAGCTAAAATGTAAGTTTCTGAATGGCACAGATTTAAACTTGACTATGGAAATACCAGGGAGCTAGAAGGCCACAGTGATTTGTTCCCAAAACTCACAGCATTTGTTCACCACAGCATCTGCTCTGGAGCAGTCTTCTCACTGAAAACAATAGCTCCACCTTAGTGTGCCTATTGTTTTGAATGAGAATAAAAGAAAAGTCTATGCGCCACGAGACAATTCCATTCCCACTGACTCCTTGTCACAATGTGAAATTCATAAATGCATTAAAAGCAGAACAACCACCCTTTTTTTCTGGCAGACTGCTCTACAGAACATGAAAATGGCAGTCTACATCACTCTTTCCAACACTTTCCAACCTCACCCAGCTCTCCAACTGGTTTCAACTTGCAAAAAAGAAAAAAAAAATCAGAAAATTCAATCTGTTGATGAGTACCTCTGCATCAGTACCTTCCATTCCCAGAGAAGGGTTGGGTTACTAGACAAGATCATTAAAATGGTCATGTACCAGGGAAAGTTTTTCCTTAAAGAAAACAGAGGTACAGAGAAACTTAGTGAAAGAGCCACACCCACTTCAAACTGGTTTTAAATAATTCACCACTGGGGTGGGAACACGCACTGACTCAGCTCCACCCTAATATAGGGAACAGAGCAGTCTCCTCTGGCCTTGAAAATATTAATAAATGAGACTGTTAACTGGCTAAGAAAGCTCTTAGAATGGAAAACATTCATGAAAAACTTGAAAAGTAATTTACAGTTAGCATGACTGTCTTAAAGAGAAGTTAAGGGTCTGTCCTTTTAAAAAAATCCTATAGATTTTCATATTTTGTGTCACTTTGAACACATAGTTACAACAAAAATAGTACCAGTGAAAGAGCTTTAACTTCCCCCCACAAAAGTAAAAAAAGTTTGCAAACAGGTTGAAACAAAAAAAGTAAACCTAACTTTAAATAGTAAAAACAAGCTCTACTGAAATGAATTAAATCAGCTCCAGAAAGCCCAAACATCAATTTGCACAAACAAACAAAAACATGTTGCAACAGGGCTGGTCTGCACAGTAGAATCTAAGTACAATCCAGCAGTTTTGTGGACACACCCACTTTATAGTTTTAACGTGGAGTGTTGATGCATCACCACAAAACACAGCCCTAGCAACCATGATGAATCAATCAGGGACTGACTGGATGATACAAATGAGGATTTTTAAACCAAAAAATGGGTGGGGTGGGAGTATGGAGTGTTGAGCTTCCCCTCCAAAGCCCTTACTGTGCAAAATCCTGGGTTTAAAGGACCAGACTGGGAGAAACCAAGGGGGAAAAGGCATAAGTACGGGAGTGTGGGGAGTTTCCACTACAGTCCACTCTCCACCTCCCCGCCTCCCCGCCTCCCCGCCTCCCCACCCCGCCCCAAAGGTTCTTATTTAACAGAATCTTCCTCAAAGCACACACTTTTCTCCTTGGTTTCATGGTCTTGATTAATGCCTGAGTCACATGGCCAACTCATTCTCCAGAAATCCTGGAATTCTGTCCAGCAACCTTGACCATACTGAGCTGGATGGACACAACATGGCTTGCTCAGGCTTGCCTCTTTTGCTGCCTGATCTGAATCAATATTTGTTTGCCACCTACAGACATGTTGCAGCCTCTTACTCTTAGAGCTTCTCTGTTAGTCTCCTGATATGGGGTTGGAGTGGGCAGAACGAAACCAGCAGGAAGAATGATGTCAGTTGGCACCAAGCACTTTGAGGGGTGGGAAATGAAGGCCTCTACATCTACAACTCAATTTCAGTGTTTTATGGCCCCACATATCATATTTCCAGCGGGGCCCTGCTGCCAACAGAAAAAAAAAAAAGTCTAAACTCAGCATTCAAGATCTTTCACACTCTAGACCTTACTTACTATTCTATAAATAACTCCTATAAACCTGTGTGCACACGTACCGGCACACACACCCAGCACCAAAGTCAGATTGGACTGATAATTGTTCTCCAAACACTCTCAGCACTGTCCTGCTACCCCCCGCCCCTGGCCCAGGTTCTCCAAGTTCCCTTCACTATGAATTCAATCTTGATCAGCTAACATCTTCATGAGACTTCAGGACACAAAAAATACTGTTACCTTTTCTCCTGCACCTCTCCTTGCTCTGTGCTGCTGTAGTTCACGGTGTCTGTGAAACATCAGGGTTGAGTGTAATACAGCTGGTCTTCCATTCCTTCTGCCCACAGCATTTCTATTCATTCCTGTTTCCTCATTGGTCTGAGCCTAGTCCACACTAGGCGTTCAGTCATGTTTGTGGATGGTTTACACAAACCGAGTTTCCCCATATTCTTTCCCCCCTCTTCTTTTCCAATGCACACTCCTTCCTCAGTTTTCTTTCTCTCCCTCAGACTGAACATCTCAAATGCAGTTCCAGCTCCACACATTCAGATCTGGAGACTTCAATTCCCAACTTCTGAGCAAACCTTTGCAAAGCCTGGCAAGATCAGTTCAGAGAAACCTCTTTCTCATTAGGACATGCACCCCAACCTGGCACCCCATCTCCGGACTTGGGTCCCAACACTGTCCACTGGACAGCCTGGAAGTGAAGCCTACATTTCCTATGACAGGAAAGGCAAGGAAGGAGGTGGGGAGGAAAGACTGACAAGCGGCCTTGGGACTCTGATTTCCTCTGAGCTGGGAGTGTGTAAACTGGGTGTGGCAGGGAGACAAAGGGCAAGGATTCCAGTCACAGCCACTCCAGTAAGTCAGAACTTTCCACGAAGCCTGGGATTAGACTACTTGGACGTTATTGACTTCTCTGACAAGACTGAGCTCAGATGGTTCGAAAGCTTCAAGGTGTATCCTAAAAGGGAGACTTTTAGGTAATCTCAGGGGAACCACCCAGAAGAACAAACCTGGGGCATCTCCTGACCCCTACTGCTGACCTGCTCCCCAACAAAGTAGATAGGGACTGCCCCTGGCAACAGGAGAAGGAAAAATATACCAGAGAGTGAATGGGCGGAAAGAATTTTTTTAAAGGACTGGAATTTCCTCTGATGTTGCCTAAAACTAGAATAGGGTGTGGCACCAGGGAAAATGAGGGGGGTGAATACTCTCGTCCAAAAAAAAAAAAAAAAGAGCATTCTATTTCTATCTAATTCTCACAATCAAACCTGGAAGGCAGGTTAAGTCACAATAACTTTAAACAACAGTTTCCCTAAAAGAGGTTAAATAGGATGCTCAGGCCTCTGGAACAGCTGGATGAAGGGAAAAGGAGCTCTAACCAAGTGTGGAAAGTAACACTAATTTGAAAAATATATAACATTCAAAATCCAATTACTGACTATACAATTCCATTATTTTGTCTATTTTTTTGTCTTTTTTGTTCAGTGCTGTATCCCCAGTGCCTATGAGTAGAACACAGTAGGTGCTTAATATTGTGGAATGAATGACTGTGTAAAGCAGCCCAGCACACCTACCCTCAATTAGTGAAAAATGGCTCAGCAAGCCCAGAGCCCCTGCACAAGCAAAGAGAGGGAACAAAGGCCCCACGACAATGTGTTAGTGCCAGAGTGTAGGCCCAATGGTGCAGTAAGAGCCTACAGCCCTCAAAATCAATAGCAATTACAGAAAGAGATCTACCTTGCCAGAAAAAGTACTTAAATCAGAAATTAGTCAAGAAACTAATGGCCACAACTGCCAGCCTAATGTCAATCAATACAGTACTTCAATAGTTCAGACACAGGATATTAAATATTGAGATGCCGAGCCAAGACCAAGCTCCTGATCAAAGCCAGTGAGTCAGCAATATTTCCTGGGCATCTATCCCAGGCAGGCCACTTGGCACTGTGGGGAATTATAAAATCCAGGCTGTCTCCAAATCATAAACCCCCAATTTTTAAAAAAAGGCACACTGATGATCACACCCTTCCACTGCATGAGTTGGATACTTTTGGAGAAACCCTTAAAGCTTTTATAGGACAGATGGACTTAGAAGGGAAGAAAATGCTAAGCTGGAAGTCGTAACACCACTGGCCACAGAGGCCACCATTTCAAGGTCGTCTCTCTGAACCTGGCCTCATCTAAAATCTTTCTTCACATTGTCTGAGTATTAAATTATGTGGCTCCTTGATTCCATAGCCTCAAATTCTATAAATTACAGATCTGTTTAACAAGGTTTTCTTGTTTTTTAAATAACACAGCTCATCTGGGTTGCTGAAAATATTCGGACCACCAACCATTCCTAATATTGAATATTAATTAATGAACATTGATTCAACTTGCTCGTCTCTACTGAGTACACTGAAATGGGAAGAAGGACAATACAGCAGAACTGGATAAGCCTGGCTGGCTTTTGTCCAACGTCAAGAAAGGTCTTCAAAGAGGCAGTACGAAGTCAGAGAAAAGTGGAGAGGGGGCAAAGACATAATTTTCCAATTAAAATAATTTAATCCGGGACCTTAAAACAAAAACAAGTTCCAGAAAAATATTTCAGTGATTTATTCTTCCTACCCACATATCCTCCCTCACCCTTCCACTTTTCCATGACCCCTACCCCACAAATTAGGTATGTAATCGGTCCTTAGAAAACAATGCGAGTCAAGAAGGGGTTTCTGGGCTAGCCTGGGAACTTAACCACTTCCTACAACATTGTTTCAGTGAGAAAGTGCATTCTACATGTCAAATCGCCAAGTTCCAGACAGGCACAACAGCACACTTTTAGGCAGCATCTGAGCTCAGGGGCCCAGATTCCTGGACTCCAGACCTTAGAGCACCCCTAAGGCCACAGCTCTTTTCCAGAATACACATAGCTTTAAAATGACAGATCTTAACACAAAAATGACTCTCTACATTTGTTTGACATTTAATGTTTTCACTGTGCTTTACATATTTATTTTTGAATGAATGCTTTTGAAATTTTCAATAATAAACCTATGTGAATGGAGGTGAAAAATGGACGTTTTTAGGCCACTTTCATAGATAAGGAGAATAATGCCCACCTCCTACCTTCTCCACAGCCAATTGATGGAATCCAGCACTCTCACACTAGGGCTGAGATCCACTTCACAGAGCTGCATGGAGAGGCCCAGGGGCCACACCCTTTTCTGTACCCTTGGACTGAGTCACTGACGCATCATCTCGAGTAACAGTCAGAGGCAATCCGACCCACAGAACCACGGAGGACACTTCCTTCCTGATGCAAAAGTGGTCAACCAAGTAGGAAACTCTCCAGATACACAGAAATCATTAATTGCTCTCTTACAAGATAATCTACACAAAGAAGAATGAGCTGAGGTTTTGTTTTGTTTTATTGGAGAGGGAGGTTGCTACTAAAACTCCCACCCCCTACCGCTTCCCTGCAGCTAGTCGGTTCAAGTTCCACAAATACGCATTAGTTTCAAGTAAAGTAACTTGGAACAGATGGAGGATTACTTTCTAGATAACCGTAAAGCTTTTGTTAAACGTGGAGGTAAATGCCCGGGATTACTGCTCCGCCAGGGCGGCTCCCAGGGCGGCCACACCCTGTCGCCCCCACGCCTCACACACAGCAGCCCGCGTCTGGAATGCGGGGCCTCCCTTCGCTCCCCTCCCCTGCGCCACCTCGCCGGGATTCCTGAGAGCACTCCGGAGGGATACCCGACCTCGTCCCTCTGCCCCGCACCCCCAACGCCGGGGCACACCCGGGCCCCCCCTCACTCCTGTCCGGAACCACCTCACCTGTGCCCCCTCTCCGCAGAACCCCTGTGCGGACTGTCCCCGGAGCCCCCTACCCCGAACAGCCCCCCGGCCCCCGTCGCCCGAGCTTCCCTTTGCAAGGCCGACTCCTCGGGCTCTCCGCGCCCCGCTAGCGCAGCGGCCCGGGGCCATAGCGGGCTGGCGGGCAGGGCGCGCCCAGCTTACCTGGGCCGGGTGCAGAGAGCTGCAAGCTTCCCCAGATGCCGAGCGGAGCCGGCAGGCCTGGGTGGGGCTTTTATGCCGCCACATCCTCACTGCGCGGGCGAGGCCCGCCCCGCCCCGCCTCCCCCTCACCCTGCCGACTCCCATCCCGAGTCAGGGTGACTCACCCTCCCTGGCCCGCCCGCTGGTAGGGCCGGTCTCGCCCTGAAATGTTCCCCGAGTCCTTGGGGTGCGGGACCCGCGCCCACGGCTCTGCCCTCCGTTAAGGCGCCCCCGAGACTTCCTCGAGGCCCATTATCGGCTTCGTGTCTGCCTCCCTTCCTCATTTTACTTCTTGAGTGCCACGTGGCGTTCTCAGTCCCGGTTTAGATGAATAAATTAGTAAGATTTTGGTAGACTTTGAGCTTGGTTAAGTCACTTTTTTTTTTTTTTGGCGTCAATGCAATAAAAGGAAGGATTGTTCCAAGAAACATAAGTCGTGTCCCCTGAACTGGGGCCATTGGCATCCAGCTCATTACCGTCTGCAAACATGTTAGCTTAGCCTCCGGCCAGCAGTTCCCGGGAGGAGCCCAGGGAAGGCGATCCTCGGCTCCAGCCCTGCAGAGACTGGGCCTCCCAGCGCGCAGGCAAACTGGAGCCAGAACTGGGGGAGGGGTGAGGGGAGGCAGAAGCCAGGAACCGAGATCCCACTCTCCTCTCGCCCCTCCGACGTCCTTCCCTGAAGAGAGCTCTGCTCAGCTTCTCTCCCAGCCTTGGGGGACCTGACTCAGCACCCTGCCCGTCGGGCAGCTCTAGGCATCCTCATGGCATGGCTTCCCGGGCTGGGAGTGGCCAGTGGCTTTGAATCTCGAGTTCCAACAAAGAAGTTTCCTCTTTTCCTTCTTTCACAACTGCATTTTTTTTTTTTCGTAGCCGCTCAGCCAGCTTCCTATCATAGTTTTCCTCAGTTTCTCACTTTTCTTCCCTGCTTTGCTTCCACAAACCACAGTGGCAACAAGAAAGCAAACGTGTTTTTGTCTGTGCCTGCGCAAGGACTGTATTCCAACTTCAAACTAGCTGGATTTGCTAACAATCCAAAGGCTTCTCACTACGCCTTTGAATTCCCTCTGTTCGCACTCACTTCATGCAGCTCCTTCTCCTCGTGTTGATGCTTCTGTGTTTTAATCTCCCATCTATCTTAACGTTCATTTTTACTTTCCAGCTGAATGTCATTTCACTCCTGGGAATCAAAAAAGTGATGATAGCAAGGCAAAAAGACATTTGCTGTCACGCCAGTTAGCTGCAAAGTCCAGGCCACAAACGAGGTCTCAGGACGTTCGACCCAAAGCTCATTGTTACCCAGCTCTTTCACTTGGATGATACCCGATAGGCTCTATCAGAAATACAAACAGAAAATAAAGCAACTCTTTTGATACAATATCTGATTTACATTTACGGCTTTTTAATTTAGGCCAAAAGCCTTACAGGCAGAAACTGTGTTTATCTGCCTACTCCTGTGAACACTTTGAGACAGAAAGAACACAGTAATGGAGGCGGACAGTCATGGTGGGTAGGATTCAGCCTCCCTTCTCTACTCCTCTGAGCAGGTTTCACAGCCTCTTATTCCTAATTGTGCTGTGATAGACCCTCTACCAAAGACAAGATTTAAATCGAATCACATGAAATACATAAAAGCCACCAAATATACAAAAGAATGTTTTTGCTTATCTTAGGCATCCAGTAAATCCAAACAAAACAGATCTGTACAATAACCACTTTGTTTCATGCTATAGAACTTACACTGATATTATAAAAATGAAGCTATTAGAAGTCATGGTTTATAAATAAAATTTTAAAATGTGGGGCCAATTCCACCAGGATAAAAGAATTTATGAATCTCTTAGTGCAAAGATTCTTTTTTTCTTTCTTTCCCTCCATAGCTGGGGAGAACGTTTACTATAACATTTCAGATTATGTCTGCTGTTGTGCATACTGTCCTCTAAGGCCTCAGCTTTGTTTTGTTCACACCTTACCTGCCACACTTCAACACCTCTAATAGGGCCTAGGCAGCAATTATAGGTACTCATTAAATTAGAGAATGATAGAATTCACTCAGTAATAGAATGTCTGAGCAGAAAGAGGCTTTAAGAGATTAACTTGCCCAAGATGAAGAAACTGAAGCCCAAATAAAGTCTCTTTGCCTGGTCCAGACATTAAGTTTTGTACTCAAAGTACTTATTGCAATGTAACAAATTACCACCAAAATTTAGTGTCTGAAACATAAATGACCATTTATTTGCTTTTAATTTTGCAATTTGGACTGGACTCAGTGGAGACAGCTCTGCTCTGTTCTACATGATGTTGGGCAGGGCAGCTTAAATGGGTTTGGAGGATCAAAAGTGGCTTCATTTGTCTGGTGCCTCAGCTGGGGTTGCTATAAAGGTGGAAAGCAGGCTGGATCTTTCTCTCCCTTGGGCTTTGATCCTCCAGGTCCTTATCTTTCTCTACACCAGGGTAGTAATGGCAGCTGGCTTTCCAGAAACAAAAGCTGCCAATGGCTCTTTTTATGGCCCAAAGTTTGGTGATTCTTCCTTTAATTCATTGTCTGATCAATTTTTTTCTTTGCCTTCTGCCGTCTTGGCTCTACTCTCTGAAAAGTCTTTCCTTTTTCTTAAGACTGGTCCATATTTGTTGCTGAGTAGCTCTCTGCTTCATGCCAGTAAAGACTTGAAGATCCAGAAACCTCTTTTAATTTTCAACTATTTCTGTGTCCAGGATGGCAGTTCTTTCATTAATACAAGTCTTTTTAAAACTATGTAGATTGTCTATAAATCTTAATGTTCACTTCATGCTCTAAAATTTATATCCAATTTTCTCAAAAACTATGGATTTTCTATAAATCTTAGTAAGGTTTACTCCATACTCTAAAATTCACATTCATTATTCTTTCTGAAAACAGACCTCTCTCTCTACTTTGTACATGTCAGGTTGCAGTGGAACAATGCAGGTAAGATTCTTAGAAGTCCTGAGATTATCTTCAAAGTAACACATTGAATCTCTCTGGAATCTTAAAAATTTAAAAAAAAAAAAAAAAGGTTTTGTAGCCACAGGGTTTGATCTTTACCCTGAGGCCATATCTTACTTTGCAAATCTTCCACTGGCTAGAATTCTGCTTGTAAACGAGACCTTTCTTTAGGGCTTTTTTTTTCTTGTATACTTTATCATAAGCAGCTGAAAGAAGACCAGTGGCATTTCAACATTCTGCCTGGAAATCCCCTTGTCTAGATCCACAAATTCATTAGGCATATTTTCCACTATACACGTTACCACAGGCAACAGTACTGTTAGACATTCTTCCAGTATACAACCTAGGTTGCCTTTTCTCATTGCCCTTCCAACCTCCACAAACAGTCTTCTCTCTGTTATGACTGCTTGGCAGTAAAGTCAGTGTCACGTATTTTAGGTTTTTGTTACAGCAACACTCCACATCCAAATAATCTGTTTCAGTTACCTATTACTAGAAATAAACCACCTTCAAATCTTAGAAGCTTAAAACAACCATCATTTGTTTGTTCACGATTCTGCAAAGGGGACGGTTCACTAGGTCAGCTCTTCTCTGGTCTATTTAGTGTTGGCTAGGAAGACACAAATGAGGCTGGAAGATCCAAAAGGGCCTCTCCAGTAGGGTAGTTTTCAAGAGTGAAAGTGGAACAGTGTCACAGTGTCACAGTGGAACTGTGCCATTTCTTCTGCGTTCCATTGGTCAAAGCAAGTCATAACTCAGATTCAAAGAGAAGGGAAATAGATTTCATTTCTCCTTAAAGGGAGTGACAAATGTTTAGATGGATGGAAGGAATTGTTAGCAACCCCTTTGCAAATAAACCACTAGTAAGTGGCAGAACTGAGGCTGGAATTTATTTTTCTGCCTTCCAATCCACTGCTTTTTCCATTACACCCTATTTCTTACATCCCACTATTGCTTCAGTGAGACATAGGCTGTTCCCAAGTCTTCTACATCAGGGGTCCTCAATCCCCAGGCCATGGACTGGTACCAGTCTGTTAGGAACGGCGGCCACACAGCAGGAGGTGAGGGTGGGGCTAGCAAGCAAAGCTTCATCTGTATTTGCAGCCGCTCTCCAGTGCTAGCATCACCACCTCAGCTCCACTTCAGATCATCAGGCATTAGGTTCTCATAGGAGCACTGGTTCCTGGTGCCAAAAAGGTTGGGGATCACTGCTCTACATTATGCGGTTTAGACTCTCAGTAACCAGAAAGTTATTATTTCCTTGAGCCTTGTTATATGCAATTGGTATATAATAATGTCTTATATTTGAAGATGTGGCCAAAAGAAGAAAAAATCCAACATTCAAATACTAGGACTTCTAGAAAAAAAGAATAGGCAAAACAGAGGAGGCAGAAATCATCAAGAAATAACTGAAGACAATTTTCTAGAACCCAAGGCCATGAGTTTTTAGATCAACAAAACAACAATAAATAGAAAAACAAACACTCATGAAATTTCAGAACACTGAGAAGAGATAGGAAGAAGTTCCTAAAAGATTCCAGGGAGATGAAAAAAAGGTCATATATGAAAGGTAATAAATAGAAATGGCATTATAATGGCATTAGATCTTAGCTTCTGAAGACTATTCCCCCGTAAATGAATCAGTTCTCTTTGGAAAAACAATTGGTTCCAGAAATGGGGCAGAGAAGATATATGGTGAGCTCTGTACTAAACAATTGATGGAAACACATCAAAGAGACATAAAAGACTTTTTGGAGGGGTTCTCACTGCTTAAAATTTGGGATAATTTGAGCAACATATTGAATAATAATAGGAATTGATTACATCACATGGAGCAGTATAAACTGATAGTAAAAAAAATACATAAAAAGATAGGATGGAAAAACTCTTATTTACAGAAAAATGCCAACTTATAAATGTATGGGGAAAGATAAATATAAAAATATCATTATTTCGCAACTAGAATTCTATACCCAGCCAAACTATAAATCAAGAATGTGCAAATAATTAACATTTTTCAAAAATGCTGTTTATACCCATGCACCCTGTAACTAGTTTCCTGGAGCTGACATAACAAATTACCACAAGGCTTGTGGCTTTAAAACAATGGAAATACATTCTCTTACAGTTTGGGAGGCCAGAAGTCTGAAATCAATGTATCAATAGGGCAATACTCCCTCTGGAGGCTCTAAGGGAGAATCAATCCTTCTTTCTGTCTCTTCCAGCTTCTCATGGCTGTCAGCATTCCTTGTGGCTCTATCACTCCAGTCTCTGCCTCTGTCTTCACATGGCCTTCTCAGTTTCTGTCTTCTCCATTTCTGCCTCTTGTAAGAACACTCATTGGATTTAGGGCCAATCTGGATAATCAAGGGTGCTCTCATCTTGAGATCTGTAACTGAATTATATCTACAAAGACCCTTTTTCCAAATAAGGAAATTTTCAGATTCTGAAGGCTTAGGATGTAGACATACGTTTGGGGGCCACCATTCATTCCAGTGCACACCCCTTCTCAGGGGCCTTCTGAATTATGTGCTTTACCAAAACAAGAGAATAAAGCAAAAATTGGAAGCACTGGATCCAGAATATGAGATTTAATGCAAAAGCAAGTAATTAGAATTCCCAGAATGATGGGGAGGAGAGAACTTGGAAGCGGAGCTGTTCAGAAGGTACGAAAAACAACCATTCTAGATCGGAGAAAAGAACTGAGGCTCTAGCAAAGATGCCTCAAAAAGAGTGAGAGGAAGCAATTACCCACTGTGTTTAAAGATACTGAGAAGAAATTAACAACTTTATTGGATAGTCTGGGAATGAATTAGTAGAATTAGTAGTAAGAGTGACAAGAAAACTATCAAATGAGAAGCTCCATGAAAATAAAAAATTGTTCCAGCAAGCTATAAATTGAATGTTTGTGTCTCCCCGCCCCAAAATTCATATACTGAAACCTAACCCTCCATGTGAGAGTATTCGTAGGTGGGGCCTTTGGGAGGTGATTAGGCTGTAAGTGCTGAGTCCTATGGGATTAGTACCTTATAAAAGAGGCCCCAGAGAGTTCCCTCTAACGCCATCCAGGTGAAGCTACAAGGAGAACACAGCCATCTATGAACTAGGAAGTAGGTTTTCACTAGACTTTGATCTTGGACTTCCCAGTCTCCAGAAGTGTGAGAAATAAATTCCCGTTGTTTGTAAACCATGTATTCTACGGTAGTTTGTTACTGTAGCCTGAATAGACTGCGGGGAATACACAATGTATTTATTCTCTAAAGATGACCACAATAATATTTCCCATCCCATATGCTCTTCTAAAACTTTGTCACTTCCCTATCAAAAGGAGGAGTGCATGCCCACTTCCCTTGAACTTCATGACCCTTTGTGAATTATTCAACTAACAGAATATAGAAAAAATGCTGTGTGACTTCTGAGGCCAGATCATGAATACATTTCTCTCTTATTTACTAGGGATACTTCCCTTGGAATCCAGCCACCATATCATGAGGAAGCCCAAGAAGCCTGGAGAGAAGAACCAAGGTCATCAGCTGACAGCCTATAGCAACTTGTCAGCTACATGAGCCATCGTGACAGTGGATCATCAAGTCTCCTATTGAGCCATCACAGCTGAAGCTGTGTGGAGCAGAGAAAAGCCTTCCCCACTGAGCTCTATCTAAACTACAGATTAATGAGCAAAACAAATTCTTATTGTTGTTAGAAGAAATTAAATTTGGAAGTCGTTAGTTAAGCATCAATATATAACTGAAAGTTATCACCAGAGGAAAATATAAACAGTACATTACAAAGCTCAGGTTATAATCACAATTCTATAAACAATATTTACAGAAAAATGAAACCATTTTGAGATTATGTGTATATGTTAAAAGACATTTTTCATAGTAGACAATAGATACTAATTAAAACTGAAAAATTAGGAAACACTGGCATGTTACTTAGAACTATATTGGTGAATCTCCATAAGAAATAGCTACAAGTGTTGAAAATGTTTGGTTCTGGGGAGCAGAAATTGTGGGTATTGTGGATCAAGGTAAGTAGCTGCTACCTAAGAGTGTCTCTCGCTCGCTCGCTCACTCGCTCTCTCTCTCTCTCTCTCTCTCGCTGTGTGTGTGTGTGTTTGTAAGCTATGATACAAAGTACAAATTTCCCACTCAATATATATTCTACTTTTTTTCCCTTAGCAACAAACCCAATTTTTTTTAGTGGGCCGTCAGCTAAAAGATTACAATTTTCAGCTTCTTTTGGAATTAGATGTGTCCATTTAACTAAATTCTGGCCAAGAAGTAGCCAATGAAATTTATGAGTAGGGTTTCAATGAAACTGCTTTAAAGAGAAAACAGTTGACATATTTTTCCCCCTGAAATCATTTTTTTCTCCTATTTCCTTGGCCTAATACTTGATGTGATGGCTGGAGTTTCCTCCGTTACTGTGGACCTTGAAGAAAACTGGAAGATGAAAACTAAGGATGAAGAATGAAAAACAAAAAACTTGAGGATGAAAACAAAAGCACAGATCAAAAAGTTAGAAGGACACTGTTTCCCTGATGAATATGAAAACAGCAATTCAATCCTAGACTGCTCTCCCCCAGATTTCTTTTATATAAAGGAAAAATGAACTTTTACCTTATTTAAATTACTTATTTCTAGTCTCTGTTACTAATAAACTTTAACATATAAAATTATGTGAAGTTCTTCTGTAAATATGTGGTTTTTAGAATTATTTATATGTATAACTTGAACTAAAGATAAAAATGTAGCAAGAATAGGGAAGGAGGGAAGAAGGAGAAGGAAGGAGGGAGAAGAGTCAGAGAGTGAGTGAGTGAACACACATGGGGCTTTGGACTGAACCAGCCCCAAGTTATCATTCTGTTTCTGCTTCTTCTGGCCAGGTAAAAACTTTGGAAACCTCAGTTTTCTCATTTGCGATATTTCAGGACTATTGTAAAGATTAGACAATGTATAAAAAGTGCTTTACTGGTAAGCATTGAAAAAATAGGGGTTATTTCTTTGGCTTTTGGGGTCTTTTCGGCATCTAGCTCTGCTGAACACATAGTAAGATTTCAATAAACCCTTGCTGAATTAAGGTATCATGACCTAAACCACACAGAGTACGCTCAGTGTGGACAAACCACAATTTCTATGTTGTTTTGAGGTATTTTCAAGGAAACATTTGCAGTAACTCCAACCTCTCTTTCCCGGCTATAACAGATACTTTGGGTCTCAGAGGATTCTCCACATGGCATCCAGAATTATCTTTCTAAGAAATAGTTCTGATTATATGACCCCTCCCTGGAAACCCTTCTCTGTGGGTTCTGATCTACCTGACAGCCTTATTTCCCACATCTGTCCACTTCACTCTCACCATGTACCACTGCCAAGCACATTCATTCACTCTCCCATGCCTTTCTCCACGCTGTTTACCTGCCTGGAATGCTTTTCTTGTTTTCCTCAATGGTGAACTTTGCTTCATCCTTCAAAAGGAAAGCCTTTCCCCAAGCCCTTCAGATATATTTGGCTCTAATCTGTTAGGTCTTTGTAAGTAGGCAGGAACTTCTTAAGAAGCATTTGATCGTTTTCTATTGTGCTGACATTGTCTTACCCAGTGCCTGCTACTATTGGATTTCTCTCCATAAATGAATTACCTTGCCTTTATTCATACTTACAGTCGCCTTACAACAATTAAAAGGTTGACAGTATCCAGTGTGGTTGGAAATGGGTGAAATGGGAATTCTCATATGTTGTTGGTGGGAAGGCAATTTAGCAGTATCTCTTCATATTTAAAATGTCTATACCCTTCGACTCAGTGATTTTGCTTCTAGAAAGCCATCCTGAAAAGAGTATCACACAGGACTACAGCAGTATGTGTATAAGGATTTTTATTGAAGCATTTTAAGGTTTAAATACCCTAAGTGCTCATCAGTGAGGCAAAATTAAATTAATTATGGAAAATTTGTACTATAGACTGAAGCTGCTGAAGATCAGTATGTTCTGACATGAACAGATTTCAAAAATATGATGTTAAATGGAAGAACAAGCAGAACACGAGTGTAAGACTGTCTTGTTGGCATAGTAAATTGCAATACTAATATATAAAACATTATGAAAATGGATTTGGCTAAAAATGCCCACCCCATCATGATCATTCTTTATTAACTCGCTGGGATATTGGGATGCTTTCTGAGCTATCAGCATCTTAGTTCTTACCTCAGCATATTTTATTGAATTTTTATGGTTTGGTAAGTCAGAGGATAAATTATTTCAAACTCTACCAGGCTCTACTGTTAATTCAGGCAGCATTTTCCACACATAATGTTGCACAAAATATGTACAAATACTTAAGTGCTAAGTATCTGTTATCAATGGAAAAATCCTAATTCTGTAATAAAAGATACTGTTCTTAGTTATAAGTTTGCTCAAAATAGGACAGTATTTTTCATAAAATATGTGTAGTATGAAAATACCTATACAAAAATAGCTATACTTTGAATGTTTTCATCTTTATTAAATGTCCACTAGATACATTTTGAGTGTCTTGACTATTTTAAAACTTTGAAGACCTTATGTTGGCTGAATAAAAAAAGAAGTCAAGTAAACAAATTGATTCTATTTAACATTTATGTGTATATACATTTACATATGTGTGTAGGTATGTAAATGTATATACACACATATGTAAATTTATGGAAGGATATACACCAAACTGAGATTGATTACTTTGAGGAAAGAAGAAGATAAGTGTGTATGCATAAAGGAGAATGCTCATTTTGTATTATGTACACTTCTTTATTAGATTTTTGTTAACAATGAATAAATATTACTACTATAATTTTAAATAGTTGAAAAAAGGAAGAAAAAAATATATAGCTAGTATAAAAAGGACTTCCTTCATACGCATTAAGATTATGACAGCCCATGCCAGGCTTTGGGAAAAATTTGAATTTTCTTAATGGTATTTTCATATATATTTGAGAAAACAATAAAAGAAATGATAGGGGAAAATTATATATCACAGCACCCTCTGCCACAAAGAAAACATTCAATACAGTAAAATTTCATTTGATTTTGATTCTGCTAATAATCTACGATAATACAACTTAGGTTGGGCCAAATCTCACATAATTCATGTAATGTATGAAAGGAAAGCTGTGGTAAACAAATAATAACTTGTTGCATGAGGTTTATGGGATCGGTAGAGTAGGCTTCTTTACTCAAATAACCTTTGTCTTATTTGTATTATAGCTTTATCTCACGGTACTACGATTGTTTATATGTCAGGCTGTATCATTAGACTGAGGGCTCCCTGCTCATCCTTGCAACCCCAGTACCTCACCCAGTATGAACCTGTAACAGGCTCATCATCTTTAGATATCAGATTTTGTTGAGTGATACTCTATTGCTGCCTGTGCTAATCAGCATAGATCTCAGGAGGCAAGGGTTCTGGTCCTAGCTCCTACCTATCCTAACTGAGTATACTTGGACAAATCACCAAGGCTCTTTGGGTCTGTTTCTTATCTGGAAAATGAGAGGTTTTGACCAGAAAACCTTCAAGTTCTCTTTTAGCTCTAAAACTCAGTCCTTAATATACAAACATAATAGATCTAGAAACATTAATCATATATATGCACATGGATGTTATTAAACATGAACAGGTTTTGTCTATTCATGAAAACAAGCCCAACAGGATTGCTAAAGGGAAGTACTTTCAATTACTAAATTATAACTCAACGAGTAGATCAATTAATCATTTTTATCAAATACAACTGATCTTCTGTCTCTGCATTCCTGTTTTGTCCAAATTGGGAGAGTATACTTTGTGTAAGCGAATACATCCATATAAAGTGGTTACTTTAATTCAGACTCTCTGGATCAATGGGACCTCAGCATGGTTTTAGATTACTCAAATGTATAGTTGTAACTGAGAAACATCACTTTACAGTAAAATGAGGCTGTGGAGAATATTATCCAAATTAAAAAACAAAAAACGAAAAACAGGCAACCACTGAATATCTTTGATTTGCAAAGGAATTTAGATTTCTAATAATGTAAGTCTGTGATAACATACTCAGGTAACTAGATAAGAGGATTTACACTGGGGACACAAGTATGTAGATGCTATCATTATCCATATGGTACAATCATCCCTCCTCACTCTGTAAGGAGACATTGGCAAAGAGCAAGCAGATGGAGCTGGTTTTGTAACCCTAGAGGCCAGAGTTGGTGTAGGGAAGATGTGACAGGATAGCAGAGGCTGGGGTAGAACTAAGCTAGGTACCAAGGTAGGAGCCAAGGACACTATGCTTTGTTTAAAAGTCCAAAGGACAAAAGCAGAGTCTGAACAGGAGATAAAGCCTAGGTTCTGCAGCTGGAATAATACAGAAGCAAGTAGGAAGGAAGCAAGGAGAATGATGGAGAGGCTGCAGGTGGGGCTGCAGTGTCCTTGCCTCTGCCGCCCAAGGACACATGATGCCTGGGGGCCAGGCTTGTTTGACATGAAATGTACAGGGATGCTAAATCGTCTTTGCCATTTCTTCGAAGAAGAAAGCAATAGAGAAGAAGAATAAGGAGCATTGGAGGATTATTGGGAGGAAGGATACTGTGCAATTGTGACAGAGAGAAATGGATTGACAGGTACTCATGACCTAGGCACACCTATAATCTCTTAACATCTCCATCTTAGTTTCCACTTCTGGGAACTGGACAATTTAGCTCTGATTAGCTGTAAGGTGCTTGCTAAGCTTTTAAATTGTAAGGCCTTTCTAAAACAGTCTTAGAGTCTATAAAACTCAGTTAAAACAACCACTGAAAGATTCATAATCCAACTTCATACTCAGGAGGTAGAATTTTTTTTTAGTTCAACTCCTTAACACCGGTATCTAATTTTCCAGGGGTGCTTGATAAGAATTCCTGATTACTTTCAATAGGGTGGATTTCAGGATTGTGCTAGAAGCAAAAGGCAAGCAAATGAGTGAACTGCTCTAATCAACTCTAGTTGCAGTTTTTTGTTTTTTTCTCTCTTTCCAAATGAAAGGTTAGTCTTCCCCAAATCCCAACATTCCACTCCCTAATTTGGAGACAAGCCAGATGATTTCACTGGTCTTTTCCCTCTGTGGTTTCTATGATTCATCAGCTATAGCAACTTGGGTGGGGTAAAAAAAAAAAAAACCATGACTCTAGTATGCAGGTTATGTCGGAGCTCAAAGGAAGGAACCTAAGAAAAACTGTTAAGATTGTGAAAAAACAGAAAAATATAAATCATAATACTTCTAAAAGGTCTCCCTATATCTGGTGTCTATCTTTCCTGTTTAATTATCAATTACATTAACTTTTTTATTTATCAAGTATTTTACAAATATTTTTTTTATGAAATTGGTAAAATGCTTATTATAGTACAGATGGCAGCCTAGCTGGTTTTGATCACCCATATCCCTGAAAAAGCTGCCAGTATCTATCCAACTATAAAAATCAAGGAACTCACAAGACAAATTCAATTTAATGAACACTGAGTACTCACTATACCCCAGGCACTAGGGCAGGACTGTATAGCAGATTCATAATACTAAAAAAAAAAATGGTAACACTGACCATGAGATCTAGTGAAAGTAAATAAGTAATTATGAGGAATGTATCAGAAATGAAATCAAAGGACTAGAGGAGACCAATAAGAGAGCCACAAATTGGTCAGGGACAGTTAACCACTAGAGAAAGGAAGTTAAAACATTCCATCTTGGGCAGTACATTCACAGTTACTCATAGCCATTTGAAGTCATTGTGTAACTAAGAAAGAGGAAATGTAACATATATTAACGTATTCAATATCCAGAGGGAATGCCAATATAAAGAGGTGTGGGTGTTAATTTTTAAACAAACCACTGAAGAAGGTATGTATTTATTTAAATCTACCATTATGAAAATTGTAAAAATATTTTTGGAACTCCCCTACTTAAGTATTACCCTCAGAGCCTAAGGCAAATTCTGGTTACTTGAGAGGGGCTTTGAGGAACATCTAGAGGTCATTCTGAGCCAAGGCTCATGACTAAGAAGATAAAGGAGTAGGAGGAGAGGATACTGCTAACTAGGGTTAAAAATGCATGAAGCCATGATCAGACCCTCATTTAATTACTTCGTTCGATGGACTCACTAGTATCTATTTTCTAGTTTTAAGGAAACTTGATCCTTCTGATATGAGGTCTGAAGTGGATATCTATCAGTCCAATAGAGCGTTCAGAGTTCCTGACAAACTAAACATTCAAAATCGTGTAACGCTACTTAAAAGTAATTAATTTTTTTTTTTTTTTGGTGAAAATATCCCAAAATAGAGTGGACTGAAATGGAATCTTCAGTAATAACATACCTTCAGTAGTAACTACCACAGTGAGGTAGTTATTGCACCAAAAAAAGTCTCAGAAACCAATGCTCTCATGGCCAAGTCTGTTGCAGCTTCCAGTAAATGGCATCAGCCTCCTGTAGGTTTCCCTCAAAATGTATTCAGTTAACACCATCGTCCCTTTCCTTTTCCGGAGCCAGTGCCATTCTTGTGGGCATTCTAGATAGCTGGAACCACCTTAGACATGACCCCAGACAGCTGAAGAGGAAAAGAAGGCACAAGGTAATAGATGCTGTGTTGTCGGTCCCAAGCCAGCCAGTCCTCACAACGGTTGACCACTCTCCTGGATCTGTAGTTACTCTTCCTTCATAAACTAAAATCATTCTCAGAATTGTTAACAATGCTTCTGTTAGTCTTTTAACAAATTAATCTGCTAATAAGTTACGTATATAGTAAAAATTACCTGCCTTGTACTGTTAAAAAAAAGTACATGAAGCAATCATACCTATGATATCAAACTGAAAAGGAACGGGGCATGGCTGAGACCCATATGGCTGGCCGTGCTTGTCTCTGTGTTACTATTTAGTTTTAACTGCTTAAGCCAAATTTTCTCTTTCAAAGCTGTAGTGTCCATTTTAAACATTTAAACATTAACATAACTATCAGACAAACCTTCTGGGAGGAGCTCATGGCATGACTTATTCGGACCCTCAAGCGCCTCAAAGGTAGGCAATGGGTTTCAGTTGGGGCATCTGGGCTCAGCTGCTTGGCTCATTTTCTTTTTCTTTCCTACATCTCAGTCCAAATTTTAAAAGGTTAGGAGAGAGACCAATTAGGTAAAAGTAACATTTAGAGTTAACAATCCTTTTATAAGTGACTTTCTTGGGAGGATACCAAGCTTTTTCCCCCAGATTGAGTCTACTTCCAAATAATGTAATTGGAGTTTAATTCCCTAAAGAATAATTTTTGCAAAGATTCTCTTACTCTATTTAGCTCTGGGCTGTAAAAGGAGGCATCTGACCCAACTTATGGGAAGGTCTGCAACACTTACCACCCTATTTCTGACTTGTCCAGTTCCAGTAGATTTAAGATCTCATTGTCTTAACCACATTCTCACCAATGTGGCAGGCATATTTGGTAATGCAGAAACAAGGTGATAGGTTGCCAAGTAAGACTGATCACTAGAACCTTCCTTTTAGATTGAAAAATATCCTCCCCAATCTCCCTGCCCTCAGACTTACCTAGTTACCATCTGTCCCCCAACCTAACCTACATGTTATAGCCATGCTTTCCATAAGTTTAACCATGGTCCCCACCTCTATTACAATTTTTCTGATTACTCCCTATCTCAAAATAACTTCCCTAGTCTCAAATAAAGCACCCAGGACTTTTTATTGACAATTTCTCCCCAGCATTTTCTTAGGTTCCTTTTGGTCTCTTCACCATAAGTACCCAGTCCAGGTCTTAGCCTCCCTGGATGACCTGCTATTCCAACACACTATGCATGCTTGTACCTCTGCAACATCCATCATATTCTGTCCCTCTGCTTGAATCTTTTTTTCCAGTCTGACAAACTCAAAACTTTTGAGTTTTAGCTCAAATGACATCTATGATTGATTTAATCTGACAATGCTTCACATTTCTTCAATGAGTTGCAGTTTAAAAAGAACTTTTGTATCCATTATTTATTGGAAGGCCACTAGAGCCTGCAGAATATGCTGGGAAGGCATAACTATCTGGATTTTACAGATGAAAACACTGAGGCTCAAAGTGGGGAGAGAGCTATGGCCTTAGCAAATCGTGGAGTTGAGACTCTAACATAATGCTCACCCTTCTCTTCTACTCCCAATGCCTCTTCCAACAAACTCCATCTCTGGGCTGGCTCTTTCTAAGACTCAACTTCTCATACTTCTCTCAAAGTTGCAGCTGACAGTCTTAAAATTCTGAAGACTTCCCCAACTGCTGGGTATGAATTAACTCTAGCATGGGCTCCTGGGAGGCAGAAGGGTTGGCTGACAGCAAATTCAGCACTTCCTTGTATGCAAAATGACATTTTTGCCTTAGGCATTTACTAAGTTACATAGTCCTTGCTCCTAAAAAGTTTTCAGGCACTAGACTGTAGCATTAAAAAAAGCCAAACTGAATTAGGGACTGGCCTACCACTTTATTAGCCTTCCAACAAGCAACATATATATGGAGATATTGAAGCCTAATCCACTGTGATTTCAGTTTCCCTCACCCTCTTCCTGAACTCAGAAGGACTCATTGTGCAATTCTATGAGACTGCATATTGAAACTGGGAAGACTATTTCCAGCTGCCTATTGTGGCACTTGGGAAACTAAAATTTGCATCACTTTTGGTGGGGTAGAGGGCAGACATTATACTTGCAAAATGTATTCAATTATTTTTCATATTAGTAAAACTGTTTGCATTTTGGTGGGACTCACGACTAAATATTTTAAAATAAAGCACAAGTCTACAGCCATGCTACCCTGAACAAGCCCAATCCTGTCCAATCTCGGAAGCTAAGCAGGGTCGGGCCTGGTTAGTACTTGGATGGGAGAATACCTAGGAAGACCACATGCTGTAGGCGTAAAAAATAAAAAAATAAGGGATTGTAAGCTGACAAGGTCCTTGCAATCTGTGAGGGCAACCAAGGGTTGCCTCATCTAAAAAATAAAAAGTAAATAAAAAATAAAATACATTCTACTTCTTAGTTGTATAGAAATGTTCACTTTCTCATTCAATTAAACGGAGATTGTTAACTACTTGATCATTTATTTGGATTCATTTCTCATTTTCAGTTGAAAACTTTAGAAGCAGATTTAAATATTGTCTCAGGAGGATTATGCAGTAAGACTGTTCCTAGACATAACACCCTATTTATTTATTTGGCATCCTATCTAATAGGCTAAAATGAAAAAAAAACTTACAGTTCAGTCCAGGAGCCTAAATTGGGTAGAGGTTTGTTCAACTACCAGCTTGCAAAACCACGGATGACTTGTGTTTACCTGGCGTTGGAGAACATCACCTGCAGAGTTGTGTAAAAGAATGGGCTTCTTTTCAGCATGCCAGTGATTGGACACCTGTCACTTCCTTTGGTAAGGTTGTTTGTTTGCTTTTTGCTGCTCCAGAAAGATTCATAGACCCGTCAGACAAGTTTTTGCTGCCCGGTAGAATGTCTTAAAAGAGGTTTTGAACTATGATGTCTCCTAAATTGTTAAATCTAACCTGAATTTGTATTTCTTGTGTTATTTTTAAATGAGATAGAGTAACGTTAAATGAGTTAGACAGTATTGTGAAATGTATCCAAAACATGGAGCTTTATTCATTCTAGAGGGGTGACTGGTATTGCCTTTAATAAACACAAGTTTTAAAAATTTCTTTTCTTGTGCAGGGCTCACAGCTGCCCACAGACTTGCCCTTTTGAGCAGGGAGGTCTGAGATTGAGGTGGAGACAGCTACATGCTGGTGTATGGGGAGTGCTGAGGAATCAGCACAATACATGTTGATGGAGTATCTGAAAGCTGCCTAGCCTTGGGCTTGGTCTTGGGTTACAAACACAGTTGTATAAAGGTAGAACCATTGCCTGTGAAAAGTTTACAATCTGTTTATGGACACATACAACATACTTTTAGGAGAGTAATATAGAATAACATCTGAGATTCAAAATTTATGGCATTATAATATGTACAGTTGGAATTTAGAGGACAAAGGTCTTTTAGGGGGTTTGAGTTCTAAGGAAAGTTTTATGCTCTAGATCCTCAAAACAGGAATCCCTGATTTCTCCTCATTTCAATATCTTTGTCTTTATGCTTGATTTTTTAATCCAATAGTCTTTTTCTCAGTTTGTCTCCCCTTTTTACAAAGTTTTTATTCTGAAAGTCTCAAATTTCTTAAGTCACAGAAATAGTACAAAAGCTCCTATATCATCCTTTCCTCAAGACTCTGTTAACATTTCTCTAACTGCTCCAATTCAGAATAAGTTGCTGACATGGTTTCCCATTGCTGTTTACTTCCTAAGTACAGGGCACCTCTAATACAGCCACATCAAAATTAGATAATTAATATCCATACATTACCATCATGTAATCCACAAACTCCATTCACGTTTTGCTCAGTGTTCTAATAATGTCTTTATTGGACTAAGATCCAAACCAGGAGCATGAGTCACATGGCTAGTCTTTAAGTGAAACAGTCCTACAGTTTCCTTGTCTTTCATGACCCTGACATTTTTGACGATTGCTGACCATTACTTTACAGACTAATGCCTCAATTTGGATTTCTCTTATTTTATGACTTATGCGTATTTGGCAGGTATACACCACAAAAGTGATGCTGTGCTCTTCTTGGTCACAAGAAACACATATTGTTGATTTGTCTCATTATTGGTGATATTAACTTTAATCACTTGGTTAAAATAGATTCTGCTAGGGTTCTTCAGCACTAAGTAAACTAATGTTATACTTAATAACAAATATCTTGTAGCGAGATTAAAGCTATGTAAATATTCCTATTTGTCATCAAATTTTCACCTACTACATTTAGCATCCTTTGTTGATTTCAGCTAAATAATTATTACTACAATGGTTGCAGATTGGAGATTTTTAAAATTCCATCATTCCCTCTAGATTTATTGTTTGGTATTCTATTATAGAATGTTTTCATTCCCTTTTTATTCATTTATATCATTATGGGCTTGTGGATTATTTTATTGAAAGAATCACAATCCACCACTATCATTATTTGATGCTCTAATTTTCCCAGACTTGGGAACTCCTTCGAGCTAGCTCCTGTGTACTTTTGACATGTACCCATTATTCTTTGAGCACCTTCTTTCTGGTGAAAGATGATATTCCAGGTTCATCTTATATTTTTCCTGCCCAAGTCTTTGAATTAGTTTCTCCAAGGAGCACTGATTTCTTTTAGTGAAGAATGGGACTTAGAAACCAAGATCTGAGTGCTAGGTATGCTACTGCTAACAGAGTATCATTGTTTCTAGATCTTATCAGCAGAATTAGAAAACATGTATACATATGTACATACGCAGAAACTATGTTTCTCCATCTTTATGTATATATTAAGTACCGTAAGTTCACTGATACTTCCAATTCCAATTCAATACTACAAGGTTTATTCTTGCTTTCCCCTTTCCCATTATTCTCAATGTATTTATTTGCTCAACTAACGTGGTATGTAACCAAACCTCCATCCCTGTGGCCCAAACCAAAGAGAAGAGGAGGGAAAGAAAAGGGGGGTAGGGTGGGGGGGAAGGCCAGCTTGGTCTCAGACACGCTAGCTATAATTTTCTGGTGGATCAGCCCACAGGTAGGCTCCTAACCTTGTTATCTATTCTCCCCGCTAAGTTGCATACCCACATTTTCAGTATATAGGTTTTATAGGACATTGCCTTAATTGTACTGCTGACATTTGGTTGAAAGCATAACTAGCGGTCTTTTCACTCCATCCATATTTTTCCTCTATTTTAAGTCAGTGACAACACTCAGGCTAAAAACTTCAGCTGTCTTTGATATCTCTCACTTCACAATTCCACACATACTGTTTCATATGCCATGACCTTTAATTCATCTTTGTATTCCCAACACCTAATATCTATTACCAAGTTGTGACTCAGTGAGGTAGACATTCATTTTGGGGTAGGATTAACCCTGATCGCTGCTGACTCCAAAATGGCATTCCAATCTATCTCTCGTCTGCCTATTTGTATAGTTAATACCTCCTTGTTGTAAGTCTTTCTCCTCTATAAGTAATCCTTTATATTGTAAATTACCTAAAATTGATGCCATCATGCTCAAAAAGCCTTCAATATCTCGCTTTCAAAATCAAATCAAACTATCTGGGAAAAAGGTAATATCTCCCACTATCAAGCTCTAACTTACCTTTCATCTCCCATTTATCATCTTTTACCCCTATGCTTGTTATAAGCATATTTGCTATTTCCTAAAACCAAAATGTTTCATGATTTCCCTCGTATTCTAATGCTCTGCTTCCTTTTTGTTTATATATTTTACTTGTCTTTCAAACACAGCTTAAAAGTCATTTCTACCATGAGTTTCTTACTTCCAAGCATCCCCTTTTCTTACTCATATGCACTATTGTGCCACTTGAATGTTCTGCTCTGTATATTATAGCTAATTGTGCACATCTATCTCCCCAACTAGATTAGGAAATACCCTTAAGGCAGAAACCAAACTTATTTATCTTTAAATCTCAAGAGATTGCTATAATGTATTATACCCAATATACTAAAAAATGCATTATTAGTTCCATAGAGGACAGGCAAGGTTATGATAGGTGATAACAAATCCAACCAGATGTAGCTTTATGTGCATAAGTACACAGGCAGGGACAACAATGACTAATTCATGGGATGGCAAAGCCTGGGTGGAGCAGATGTTACATTAATGGAGTGCTTGGAAGAGGCCTAAAACCCACTGCATCACTGTATCATTGCCTTGCCTTACTGCAGTGCAACAGTTAACATGCACATACTCTCCTGTACTATACATTTTTTTTTTGAGTAAGCAAAACTCAGGATAGGGAGTATAGAAAAGATTTCCTTTTCCTCTCAAGAAATGCATATTCTCAGGAAAGGGGAAGGAGGAATCCAACCTACTAACCGCAGAATCTTTAGGTCTCTTGACTTACAAAACTGCAATTAATTTACACTAGCGCCTTCCACCCATTCATTAGAGAATTAACCAGGTTATATATACCATGCATGTACATAAAAAACCACCTCTTGGTGATTCCTTGCTTATCAACAGGAGGTCACATACTGAAAGCAAATACATATGCCAGGGTGAACCCTTGACTGTTTGCATGTTCCTTTTTTTTTGATGAGGCAATTTAGAGACCCATTGAAGAAATAGGCATCTGGGTCTCTTCTTTCAGTAAGTTTTGCAAGAGCAGAACAGACCCAATCCTCAGATAAAAGCCTGTGTATTTGCCCTTGTATACCTTGATAAGAAGTCTGGACATCAGCCAAGGGAACAGGATGGCGAAGCCTGGTGGGAACTAGAGGGATCAATGAAATGCATCCCCTTTATTTCAACATCTCAATGAGAAATTCAAATCTTGATATGAAATATTCTAGGGTTTGTTTAAAAGTATCATATATCTATCACATAACAAACCTGTTGTCTTTATCTGCATGTCCATCAGAAACTTCAGATTTAGCATGTTGGTAATAAAATATTAGAAAGTGTTCTCTTCCCTCTCTACCCTCAATTCATGCTTCCTTGTATCTCTAAAATGTTTGCAGTGTCCAAGTATCCGAGTAGAATTGGAAAAGAACAGGTCAACTCCCTTTGCAATTGCAAGAAGACCCAAATACTAAAATTATTTTCAAGTTTTTGCTGATCAATTGGCAATGAAGAATTACACTGTTTCTACCTCTCTCTGTACTTATTTCCTAAGGTTCATAAATCTGGCTTCCATACTAGCCACTTTAATGAAACTTCTCCTTTTGCTGAAGTTCTCTGGTTTTCCTTGGGGCTCCATTCATGGCTCTTTCTTCATTCTGTTCATTTCTGCTATGTTACCTTATCTTTTCCTCTGATTTTGAACATCACAGATATACATATTACCAAATCTGTATTGATGAGATCAGGCTTCTCTTTAGTCCAAGCTTAAATTATCAACCATCTCTGGCATTAACTATCTCTATCTCAGATTTAACATGTTGCTAATAAGACTTTTTTTTAAGTGTCTTTTCTTTGCTTTCCATCCTAAATCTAATTCTGTATCCCTAAAATGTTCATGGCATTTGCGGTGGCTTCAATATATGTTTACTAATTCTTTTTACACTCCCTGTAAGAGGTGAAGCTTAAGAGTGTAGACTTAGTAAGTTAATTCTAACAAGGAAAATATGGCAGGAGATGGTGCTTGATTTCCAAGAGTAGGCTAAAAGATACTGTGGCTTCCGCCTTGCTTTCTCTTGGATTGCTTACTCTGGGTAAGCCAGCTGCTATGTCATGACACTCAAGCAGATCTATGGAGAGGTACATGTAGTGAAAATGAGGCTTTCTGTCAATGACCAGTGAGACTGACACCTCCCACCATCACCAAGAGTGAGCCTTCTTGGAGGCAGATGCTCCATCCCCAGTAGACCATTTGAATGACTGCAGCCTCAGCCAATGGCTTGACTGCAGCTTTAGAGACCTTGAGCCAGAGGCACCAAGCTAAACTGCATCCAAACTCTGAGATAATGTTTCTTGTTTTAACTAACTAAGTTCTGGGGTAATTTATTACGTAGCAATATGTAACCAATAGAGCATTTAAATCCAGAATCCAAGGAATTGAAATGGTGAAAGGAAATGAACGTTTTTTACCAAATTTCTTCCCATTTTACATTCCTCCTTTTTCAATGCATAAAACCATCACTTACCCAGCATTCCAAATGGGAAACCTGAAAGCCATACTTGACTCTCCCTACCAACCATACCAGTGAGTTACTTTTTTCTTTTATCACTTGAGCCCATCCCTATTCTTATTGCTTTAATTCAGGGTCTTTACCATTTTTTTAAATTACTACAACACAGCTTTCCAACTTTTCTCCTTCCTTACGGTCTTTCTTGTTTCTAATTCCATTCTTTAGACTAATGTCAACAAGAGCTTTTTCAAGTACTTATCTGATCATGTTATTTTTATTAAAATTCACTACTTGTTCTCACACCATGTGGTACAGGTCAGAATTCAAATGCCATTGCCTATTTGTCCCTGTCCTAGAGCTTTTCTCTCATCCCCCCAGGCCATAGCCTACAAGCCTACAACCTAGCCATCTTTTACCTTTGTACATGCTGCTTTCTTTCTGTGTGGAAGATCTTTCATTCTTCCCGTATAGCTTCTACTCATTTTTAAAAGACTTGGCCCAAGCTTTCTCTCAGAAAACTTCTATTAATTATCAAGTCTAGGTTAGATAACTTCCTTATATTAATCAGAGCACTTATTCACATGGGTCAGTATTGTGTCCTTCATTAGAATGTGTGCTTCTGGGAAAAAAAAATCTATCACCGATCTCTCATTTACTCATTTATTCATATATCCACCTTATATCTACTAAGCAACTACATGACAGACAATATGTTAGTTATTTGCTACATAATGGTGAACAAAAGAAATATGCCCCTGCCTTTGCAGAGCATGCAGTCTATTCAAGAAGCCAGCAAGTGAAAAAAACGAATATTATGAGATGTGAAAAAAGGACATTATGAGAGTAAGTTGGGACCTGCTTTAGACTGCATGACACACAGGTGCACTCAAACTTTACTGAATTAAGTAGTCCAAGAGGTATGTACAAATTATACCTTCACCATGGAGGTATAAGTGGGTCAGGTTCATCACATCCTTGCCAACACTGAGTCTTTTTGCTTTTTTCTTTAAAAAAAAAAAAACTTTACTCATATTATTAGTTTCACTTTGTTGCTTACACATTCTCAGTACTAAAAATCAAGAAAAAGAACACTAGACATGATCAAATATGTTAAAGGCTTAATTAAGCACAAGTGGAAAACTAAGATTAGCTTTATATATATTATCAAGGTTAAGCAAATGCATAACTAAGATAATTTCAATATGATCTTGTAAGATCACACATTTTACTAAAAAGTAATATTAATAAAACGAAAGCCAAGTTTCCGGTATTCAGAAGTCTGAAGAAATAACTGTTTAGCTTTTTTAAAAAAGCAACTTCCAAGGGAATCCCTGACCCTGGGTTCACTGCCAAATGATTCACAACTAAAGTATTTCTGGGACATAGGAGTATGTAACAAAGTTAAAAAAAAAATAATCAAGTCCATTTTAAAAAAAAGCTCAATGTTTTAAAAAGAAAATGGCAGAATGAGGAAATTATAAAATATGTAAAATAATTTTACTATTACTAATTAAAAAATATTTTATAACTGACCAAAAAAAAATCAAAACAAAACTTGGTAGTTGAGGATAAAAACATTCAACTGTTACTTATAATAGTTGAGATTACTAGGAATTTAAAAATTTCTAGATTTCTTATATTAATGTAGGTTTCTTATATTAAAACACATTAAAAATTCCAAAACAAAGCTAATATTGTCTTGGATTACAAAACTTGTATTTATAAATGATGCACATATTTCTGAAAACTTTAGTGGACATTAAAGAACAAGGATACAAAAATTAAATAAGTCTATCCCTTAAGTCCAAATTGGCTACAGTAACATCGTCTGATCATGCTCTTTCCAAATTCATCTATATGGTCTTGAAAGTTTTAAATTAATCAGTGTATGAGGAAAAAATAGCTTATGTTTTACCACACATTGGCTTTATCAGTCGAAATAATTTGACTTTTATGGAAAACATGCTCATCTCTTTGCTTTCAGCAGTGTACTTCAACACTCAGCTGGGATATGTACCGAGCGATGAGACATTCGTCACCAAGCCTGTAACACAAAAGTTATTGTTGTTGTTTTTAAACAGATGGCTGCCCAACAAGAAAATGTCAACTTGTGACTTTTCAGAGGCAGGAAGCTTTTTATTTTAATTTTGGCTTTTGCAACAGAATTTTGCCAAGTTTTTAAAGGTATTAACTTCATTAACCTGCAATAATCATTTTAAAATAGTATATAAAAACTGTCAAAATAGGTCAGAAATAAGGTTTACATATTGCTCAAAATTATTTGACAGTGGCAGAATTTAACCTTTTGAGCCAATCCCAATAGATTGGTAATATAACTCAAATTATTTAACATAACACACAATGATAAATATTGCTCCTGAAGAAAGCAAATGATTTTCCTATTTATAATTTTTGAAAAAGGTCTACTATAAAAATAATTATCTTTTCTATATATTTCCCTGCCATGATAATGTTAAAACATACCTAAATTTTCCTCAGACATCAAGACTTTAAGAGTACAGCATTCCATTCTAGTTGAAACATTCCTTCACATAACCAACATGCTTTTTCAAGGCACTCTAAGAACTCTCAAGGACACTAAAAGAAAAATGGTCATCTTGCCAATTGATCTTTGGGTATTATTTCTCCTCAAACTTTTCTAATTTGAACATTGTTATAACTGTTTTTTCTTCATTTTCCATGGAAGAGTCCTTAAGTTATTTTTCTTTTATTTGGAGCCACTCCTTCATTTTCAACTTGCTGAGCAGGCAGGCTTTTGGTTTCCATGGAAACTGGATTCCTGCGGCTGTGTGGAGGCATTCTTGTTCCACTAATCTAAGAGATGAAGCAAAGAACAGAATAGCTTGACATGTTTATAACATATTTATATACAGTCAACTCTGTATTATTTATACATGTACTACTCTCCTTGTGAATAGTCCTTTATATATTTTTTAAATCCCTAGCCATCTGGCTTCTTCTAAATAAACTTTAATCTGACAATGTTTTAAAGTACTAAATTCTCAAATAACAATCAAGGAAGGGAATAGATCGGGGTAGATGAAGTGAAGGGGGAAATCACTGTTAAATTTTGGAGAGGGTGAAATGCTAAATTAGAGAATGAGGGAATGACAAGCCTTTTTAGCAATGTGTTTGCAATGGTGAATCTGAACGGCAGGAGAGAAGAAGAAATGAAAACTATAAAGAGAGGGAAAAGAAATACAAGAAGGTCAGAGGTTATAAAGAGGGAAGAGAAATTATAAAATGGAAAGAATAAAAAAACCCAGAGGAGTCTAAAGAGAAGGAAAAAAAGAATAAATCTGAAAGAAAGGGAAAAAAGAAACCAAGTAGAAAGGAAAAATTAAAGGACTGAAAGAGAAGATTTTTGCAAGAAAGAAATAAAGAAAAGGGGGGAGAAAAAATTAGAACCAGACAGCAAAGCATGGGAAAAGAGAAAAAAAAAAGAAACGGGGGAAGTAACTTTGTTGAGGGCTGGCTCTACCTTAATGTCTACTCTTCCTCAGTGCATGCTGCTGCTCAACCTCACTTTCTAGCTCATACCATCTAGGGAAGAGAGGTGTATTCTTAAGACACAATTCCTTGTTAATTATAGTCCTGCTAAAGATAAGATTTGGAAATGCTGTCATCTCTTTGGCCACTGAGAGAGCATAAAGTTTTAAATGGGTTAAATGGGTTAATGGAGAAAGTCAGGCCTCACAGAGATGGACACAAGCTGTCTGAACAATTTCCTCAGAACCTCTATTTTCCCTAGCCACCTTGTATCCTTTGTTTCTTCACATCTTGTTCAGTGAATTTCAGACCTGGGAGTGATGGTTAATATTGCAGCTTCAAGCATTTTCTCATATTCCTAATACAACAGACATATCACAAGTATTGCTCCAAAGGGCTACTGGCTAAGAATGAATCAAACCCCAGCTTCTCTCACCTAGTATCTTCTCTCTTTAAAGGCATTTTTTTTTTTTTTTTGGTTTATAATTAGATGACTAGAAAGGACAAACTTGAGTTGGAATTTGAGTTTGCCAGTCTGTCAGTCTGAATCTGATGAACTTTTCTAACATATTGACTAGAAAAGTACTGCAATTTCAGATTATCTAGATCATTCCCCACTCAGCTGATATTTAGTATAAAAGTATACTGACCATATTAACTGTATCTACTATACCATTGAGGAAAGCAAGCATTTTGAAATCTCCATTGTAAGATTGTGCATGTGTGTGTGTGTGTGATGAATGTTTATTACAGAAGTTGTTGAAGGGACAGGCAAAGAGCCGTTGTAAAAGGACTAGAAGCAAAAGTCAGGAGTAACACAGGAATCAAATGGGATCCTATTAAGCTTTGCTCCATGCAGTCAAGGGTAGATGCAAGCTCTACTGGGGTTATCTCTCAGCACAACACAAAGATGAGATCTAAGTTCAAGAAGACTCGGGACTATGGGATTGTATTAGAAGCAGAATCATCTGTTATGTGAGTTTCTATACCATGAAATATAAAGATGATTTGTTTCACATAGGGTCTTACCTTCCCCGGTATCCTGAAGCTTTGGTCTTTTCCTATTGCTAAGGGTAGAATCCCTATCTGTGCTTACCTTGGTTGGACTAGAAAGTCCTACTCTCATGGCCTAACTAGGAGGAAATATGGGAGGAAGGCAGGGTAATTCCCACCAAATGGAGGGCTAGACTGTGGGGAGGTGTGTCAAAGATCACTAAAGACTTTCCATGGGCTCGAAAAAACATCAAAACATTTATCAGTCTACTATACCTAATGCTAGGCTGTACAACAATTGGGACCTAGATAATCTAAGTATTTGTTTCTGGACTGAATGCATGCAGCATCCTAAAAAATAAGTGCTCAGTAGTAGACATGTAATTGAATTGTTTAAACTTTGTATATATGTGGCCAAGCCCTAAAAATGTAGAATTGTGTCAAATATTAAACTGTTTATTTTCATTAAAAAATAAGCCACTCCAGAGAATTGTTACAAGCAAGAAACTATCCTTCGCTTCAGCAGCACTTATACTAAAAAATATCATCAAAGTTTCTAAATCAAAAGGAAATCATTGCTCTAAAAAGAACAGAGATCTTTCAAAACTAGTTTTCAATAACTATTTTTAAGTTAAGAATATATGCCTTAGGAAGTTATAAAAATCACTACTCAAATTAAATTTAAACTGGAAATAGACAACCAAAACTTTAAATAAAATAGCTTAAAATGCTAACAACTAACTTTCTCTATTCTTTCATTTGTAGCAAAGAGTTAATAACATTTATATATTTTCTTAGGCAAAGTTAACTAAAGATGTGCAAGGAGTTCTCATTTCTAAAAGAATCTTTCCAAACAGTAACATTAGGGTAGAGAAATGAGAAACATATAAACAACTCCTTTACTGTAGATTATTAAAAAAAAAAAAGTTCAGTATTTGCCCTCCAGCTATTTCTCAAAAGACTGGAGGACATTTACAGATTAATTTAATATAACATAGTAAAAAAGAACAGAATCATCCATAGTGATAGATGTTCTGGGGCACATATCTTGAGAAGATTACAGAACTCAGACAATAACTTTGACTCAAATATTTTTGGCAGGTGGGAAGGAAAATACACTGGGTTTTTGTTTCCTGAACATTCAGATTTGCAAAGAACAAAACTTATTACAATTAAACTCAAATTGGAATTTCTTACATGACATAAATAATGAGTGATGTGGTGAAGAGTATTTCTAGCCATAGCTTTATGGAAGTTTCAGACAGAAAAAAATCATTCAATGGTATTGCTGGGAAGGATTCTATAAAGAGAGTAATATTAATCATAACTCAATTAATATTGAGTTATACAATACTTAGCAAAACACAATTTAGTCCTTAATATTTTATTGT
The DNA here is from genome assembly GCF_902729225.1 of Pteropus medius. NCBI lineage: Eukaryota > Metazoa > Chordata > Mammalia > Chiroptera > Pteropodidae > Pteropus > Pteropus medius. The sequence goes on along the minus strand of NW_024342473.1, from coordinate 16,778,605 downwards.
ACTTTTAATAAGGCACTGCATTCCCTAATTACTAACACTTGTTTTTATATTTTTCTATATCCTACTTATCAATTTTTAATTGTATCGTAATTTTATTGTATATATTCTTCTGTAAATTGCCTCAAATATTTAATGAAATGAAGCAACATCATAAATAAAAATTACAAAAAACATAACTTTGCTTATCATAGAAACATATTTAACCATGTTGATGCCTTAATACTCATGCTCCCACTGGGCAAGCTGGTAGACCTTTATTTAGCTGACTTATAAACCTTACAAAAATAGAAAGTCCGACTGACATAATGACTGGACTCAGTAGAGAATACAATTTTGTTTACCCTTCCAATGGATGTTGTTTTTAGAATGGTGGTGTGATTAATATGATAAATGTGGACAACAGGTTGAAATACTGTATAATCAGTGAAATAGATTAATAATAAACAACCTAATGAAACATTTAATTTCAAAAAAGATCTTACCTTTTGTCCTGTGGGACCTATTGATTTAGGTGGAAAAGTACAAGGTATTCTTCCATGATGGATATGATATGGTAATAACAGATTGGGATCTAACGGAACCCAGGGAACTGAGAGACTGGAAGGTACACCAGGAAGGCTACAATGTGTTTTATGCAAATTGTACGCTGTCCTAGTAACTTTTCCATCAGAGGTCTTGTAGATCAGGAGTGAAGAATCTTCTGCTGCATGAGACAACAAATAGGAACCCTCCTGCAAACTAAATCCACACAATGAAACTCAGGTGAATGTGTCAATTTCAACAGCGTTTTCTTAATCATGGTCTCTTAGTAAAATTGAAAACAATTATAGAAATAGAATATCATCTCTAAAAATACTTTTATGCCCAAATAAGATTTAAGAAGTCTTTTAAACTATGTTCTTGCCTTTTAGGCAACTCATTTTAATTCTTATTCCGAAGTTTAATATATATATATAATTATTTTCTTTTTACTGTCGTATCAGCCAATTTTAGTTTTTAATAATTTAATGGGAAACAGTCTGCTTAATTCTCTAATCCACAGACAACTTATACTAAAAAGCATTTCATGAATGTACATACGTAGCATTCCTATGCAGAGCATTATAATCTATTCGACAAACATTGCTCCTGCTTTGTATCCAGTAATAGAGATACAAAAGTAAATGTGATACATTCACTACATTGAGTAGTTTAAAATAAAGTAGCAGAAACAGTAAAGAAAACAATCAATTCTTTTCTTAGAAAGCTTTACAGAATTCAGTGTATCAACATAAAGAGCTAAAAAAATATGATTAATATACCAGGCTTTCTTAGGATTTTATACTCTTCTAGCTCAAAAGTGCTAAGGAGGACATCAGTACTTTCCCATAATATATCATTAAAAATAAGAATCATAGTTATATGGATCATCTATAAATCTGATAAGTTACATTTTCTTTTTTTTTTTTTTTGAACAGAAAACTAATAAGTGTTGACAAAGGAGGTACAGAAAATTATTCTTATCCTCTGGAAAATTTCTTTCCCAAACAATACCTTTCAGATTTCCATATAAGTAAACGAATAATAGTTAATTTGGTAGGAAGGAATAAACAACATTTTAAAGATCGAGCTTCATCAGTGAAAATCACATATCTTAACAATTTCACTAAAAATGAAGGCAGCTGTGGTTTACAGAGAGAATTTATAAAAAAACGAGACGAGAAAATCTTAAAATATCATAAAAAGTGAAATATACACAGATTAATACGAACTATGATAGGATGAATAAATGGCCTCCCCAAAATGTTTATGTCCTAAACTCTAGAACCTGTGAATATGTTACATTACATGGTAAAGGGGAACTAAAATGGAATTAAGGTTCTTAATCAGCTAATTTTAAAATGGTAGGATTTTTCTGGATTATCTTAGTGAGCTCACTGTAAGAAGAGTCCTTAAATGTAGAAGAGGGATGAAGAAGAGACTCGGAATGTAACTGTGGAAGAGGTCAGAGCGATGTGATGTGAGAAGGACTCAACTTGCCTTTGAAACTTTAAAGATGGAGTAAGAGGGCCACGAGCCAAAGCATACAAGTGGTCCCTAGAATATACAAAAGTCAATGACACAGACCATACCCAGAGCCTTACAGAAAAGAATGCTGCCCTGTTGACACACTGGTTTTATCCCAGGGAGACCGGTTAAATTTCAGACTTATAGAACTGCAAGATAATAAATTTGTGTTGCTCTACAACATTAGTTTTGTTGTAATCTGTTACAGCTGCAGTAGAAAACTAATACAGAAACCAAGATAATAAGAAAATGTCAAAAAGCATTTGGCAAATTTCATTATATAAGTATTGTGCTTCACATGAAGAACAGAATACATAAGATAAAAAATCCTGCCACAAAACCACAGAAAAGTACCTATGAAATTATTGACCTCAACGCCATCATTTTATAAACAAGGAAACTTGCTTATATTGCATAATAAAAGAAAGAACTTTGAGATTTGTGACTTAGTACAGATTCTTGTTTTTTTTTAGTTTTGAACAGAAAAGTAATAGGTGTTGACAAAGGAGGTACAGAAAATTATTCTTATCCTCTAGAAAACTTCTTTCCCAAACAATACCTTTCAGATTTCCATATAAGTAAACAAATAATAGTTGATTTGGTAGGTAGGAATAAACAACATTTTAAAGATCGAGCTTCATCAGTGAAAATTACATATCTTAACAATTTCACTAAAAATTGTTACGGGCATAACAGAAGAAACACAAAAGTTCACATAACAAAAACAGTTTAATAAATAATCAGGTGGAGAATCCATATTCTAAGATTTGCCATGGATCTAAATCAAGGCAAGGAAATGATTGTTCCCTCAGAGCCTTCAGAAGGAATCAACCCTGCTGACATGAGTTCAGTCCAGTGAAAATGATTTCGGATTTCTGACTTCCAGAACTATAAGAGAATAAATTTGTGTTGTTTTAAGCCACCAAATCTGTGATAATTTGTTACAGTGGCAATAGGAAACCAATATAATATGCCTTATAGAAAGATGTAAATGATATTCTTTAGTTATATTTTCAGCTTCAACTTTGACAAAGTATAATAAATCTTGCATTTCTAGGTTATATTGTATCTATTCCTAACAGCATATATTCAGTTTCTGTGAATTTTCATTCAAGAAAATCAGACATATCAATGCAAACTGTCCAAAAAATTACTTACCTACTTAATTTCTTCAGAATGTGTTGGAGGATATTAAATAAACTTGAAATTCTATTAAATAGAAGAAATTCATGTAAAATTAAACAACAAAAAACCTTACTCTTAACAATGATAGCTCCTCAAATAGAGAAATGCTTTCAATAACAAAGAAAACAGATAATGTGAAACACAGAATAGCAAATATTATTTCTAATTGGATTAAATTATAGTATTTACTTAATTTTTGCCATTTCCTGATTTTTCTTCAAAATCATAAGTATTTTGTGTGTGTATATCAGAGCAGTTGTAAAGAGATCACTATATTCGGAAGTCTTTAGCAGAACTAATCTGCAGAAGAGATTGCCTTTTAGAGCATAATAACCTTCCAAAGAAAATTGAGAGGTACATTAAATGTGTGATACCAGAGAAGCCACTGATTGGGGGCAGGATAGTTAAAGAGAAATAAAATACACGGTATTTCTTTAGTATTTCTTCTAAACCTGAACTCATTTCCTTTACTATTCATTTAAAAATAGTTTTCGCTGGGAGTGGTGGGGCAGACAATGAATAACGGCATAGAAAACTTTGCATATGTAAATGTATGTAAATATATGCATGAAAAGCTTTACATATGTAAAGAAAAAATTGCCACTCAAAAGAAGGAATTCTCATAATAGAAGTGGACGTGTTTTTTAAGTACAAGCAGAGAAATCAAGTTTCATTCTGGGACCCTTCAAAAACTGTGTCAAGTCTCAAAGCTGGAACTATGCAACTGGTGTAAATCAGGACAATTTCTCATTCTAAGTGGTGAATCAAATACATTAACTACCAACACTGTCACTCTGGCTTATCTGTGTGCTCTGAGGCAAGTCACTCAGAGTCTAAGTTTCCTCATAAACAATATGGAGATAATACTACCTCCAGTTCGTCCTAGAAAGTTATGAGATGCAAATTACATAATGTTTATAGTTATTTTCTTTTGTATTTAGGTACTTGGAATTCTGAGTACAATAAATTCATTTCAATCTGATGTACAGTAATGCTTGGTACAATGGCAAACTTTTGGAAGTTAGGATGTCTAAATGTGTGTATACAATCCTGACAGCTAAGAGTCTGTAACTGTCCTAGTCTCTCTTAACCCTGAAAAGGGGTGAAATGTATGCTCATATACACCTCCTAGATGATGGGCTACTCTCTTGTTCTAGCCTCTTTTGTCTTAAGCAGAAAGACTGAAGCGACTGGCATATTTAATCTGGAGATGATTAATACGGATGGGTCATAAACTGGGTCATAAGAAACCTCAATGTGTAAAAAGACTGAAAGTCTTGAAAATAAATGATTTTAAAGCTAAACAATATTTAGAGATAAGGGAAAATTAGTGATCATATTAACAAATTTTTAAATTCCTACCACAAAGTAAACAACTTTCTTACTTGAGTGCTGAAAGTTTTTCTTTTAATTCTTCCGAGGTAATTTCTTCTAGCAGGAAAAGTTTTGAAGTAAATGCATCAATATGGCCTAAAATAAAATATCAAACTTAGAAAAAACAATTGTAGTGTTTAAAAAACAAAATGTTATCCAGTTTCTTTAAAGATGTTTTTATAAAATTGTAATAACTGTAAAAGAACTTGACATTCCAAAAGAGGAGTTTTAAGTCTATTAAGTAAAGTTGTATTTTAAAATGACATAAAAAGTCAGATTACAAAAGAAATGTATATTAATTCTAAAAAAAAGTGAATGTAGAAAAGGTTACACATGTCCACCCCTCTCCTCACCCCCGAAAAAAAATTCATCTCTAAGCCCACAACTTAAGAATAATAACTTAAAATATTGGTGCTTTAAATTCTGGTTAAAGTTGAATTTTATGGAGATTAAATTTTTAGAGAAATATGTACCTATTATCAAAGCAAATAGATAAAATCAAATTTAGAGTTTGGGTATGCGCTACACATCTCTAAGACAAACGTGGCTCTTAAGATAAAAATTATAAAAATCTGGCTTAATTATTGACAATAGCCAAGATATGGAAATAACCTAAGCGTCCATCAACAGCTGAATAAAGAAGACAGGACATAATTTATACATATAATGTAATATTACTCAGCGATGAGAAAGAAGGGAATTCTGCTATTTATGACAACAGATAGTATTTTTAAAAGAAGCTCATTAGAAAACACATCTACATTTTTAGTTAATTACACGGTTAAGATATTTTAAAAATAATTATGTTGACATTCATGTACAACTAAATAGAGAATAAGAGGGAAATTTGGTATTACTAGTCAGTCCCATCTCGTCATTTAACTGCAGTAGGAATGGTGTTTTAATAGAATGTTAACACAATCAGAAAACTGAAAACAAAAAGTACTGAATGGACATATTTAAAATTATTATATGTATTTACAAAGGCATTAAAAAAGAATAAAGCCTCTTATATAACTTACCAACATAAAATGAGCAGTTGGAATGCAATAAACTTTCAGTCCACAGGCGACAAAGCTCACTTTCGGTCAGAGCTTCAGCTCCATAACAAGCTTGATACTCCACTTTCGGTAAAACGTAAACTGGAAATTGCTGCAATGCAAAGTTGTAATTCTTCAAAGTTCCATTAATTTACTATTAATAGCAAACACACTTGCCTATACAGTTCTGTCACTTTTAAAATGCTTTTGGGTAATCTTATTTCATTCTTTCAAATACAGTAGGATTCAGGCAGAAAGAACCCTTGGTAGACATTGGGCGGTGGGGGGTCAGGGGTGGGGTGAGGCACAAGAGGTGGAAGAATAAGAGATCCCAAACCCTCTCCCAAAATACATACCTCCTCATATATATGCACATTTTATTTCTGCAGGGAATATGTTCGACAGCAGAATCTTTGGAACTGAGACTATGATATACACAATTGCCCAAAGGTTCAAAGACAGATTCTAGGAAACACTGACTGTACTATATACTAATAATTCTCAAAAGGATAAAAAAAGGATGAATTTTTGCCCCTTCAGCATTAGTCACATTATCTAAGGCTCAAACCCTCTGAGCAGCTTTTCATTCGATGAATGTATGAGCATTAATATCTACATTAACACCTGTGAATGTCATTATCTTCATTAATACAAAGGCTTTATTCCAGATACTAAGTACCTGACAAATTATCCATTTAGAGTTATTGCTCAGGACACTAAATAGAATAAGTAAAATGATTGTACCCATTACTGGTTTAAAGGAGAATATGTAAGGAAATACATGCTTGTGAAATAATATGTTAGTCGTGTTCATTATACTCATGTTATCTCATTTCTGTCAAAGAAAATTTTACTCTTAACAGCAGTGTCTTCATCTCCAGCTGCAGAAGGAGAAACACATGATTTATGGAACTTAGAGTGATATGGCTAGTTAGTACTTTTGAAATTATACTAAGCTGTCACTATTTATATACTTGAAAATACTGCATAAATGTTTCAGAACTCCTGATTTTCACAAAGTGGCAAATTTAATGGGCTTGGCACAATAATGGTGGTAAGAAAAATTTAAAATAAAAAATTTCTGTTAACAAGAAGTTCGATTCATATATTACCTTTAAATGTGATAAAAATCTATAAGGCAGTGTTTCTAAATTTCAGTGTGCATAGGAATAACCTGGTGCTCTTGTTAAAATGTAGAATGTGAGGTGAAGACAAAGGTTTTGCATTTTTAACAGGTTGTTGTTATAGGGGCCAAACCTGGAGTAGTAAGGCCCCTACAATGTCTTTTCTATTAAAAAAAAAAAAAGATGTATTATGATTAGAATAATTTTATTGCTAAAAGCATTTTATTGTATAATAGTTCCTCAGTAAATGGTAATCTGCATTTACAGTTGCTTATAGTTGCAAAGAGAATCTAGATATAAAGAAATGAAGGCCCAGAGGGTTAAGAAATTTGCTCAAGGAGATATAGGCAGTTTAAAGTAGAGTTGGGAAAAGAATACTGGATGAAGAAGATTCCTTTTTTGAATCATGAGTTGATAACAGAGTTAATTAGAGATTTTTTTAAATTAAAAAAATATTTCTATTTCTGAAAAGAAAATATTTGAGGGATTTTCTTTGATAATACTGCCATATCTATAAAACTAAGTCCTGAATCTGGTTTTAATTTCTATATGTATTTCTACTGCCATCTCCAGGAAGCCAAGGGAAGAAAAGTCTGATTATTTTAAGTATTCCAAAATTAAAGTGAAATTTGAAGTACAAAGTTTTCAAACTATAAAAATTAATTCTATTTACTTTTTTCCCCTGATAAGTAGCTCCTAATCTCAAGTGAAAAATTTTTCTTGGTTCTCTTTCAATTTTCACATAAATCTTTTAAACTTTTACATACATTCCTAAATAGGTATTTCATAGTTAGTGTTCTGTCATTGATCCCAATGGGTACATTCTATTCATTCCTAACATTCAAGCACCTTCAGGATCCTATTTTCTGGCCCTAGAATGACAATATAAATTTTAAAATCACCAGGTCTAAATTTTTAAATCATTTTAGAATATATCACTTAAGAAATATGGTTAACTGACAGACAGTAACAGATACTATCAAATCATTCAAAGTTACCTGGTGTGGATTTTCTAACTGTGTAGAATTTAGTAAGTTCCAACTTCATTTTGTGGTCTAAATTAGCCCTCTACATCATTTGAGACTGGCTGCTGTATTAAGTTCTCCTCTGATGTGCAGCTCTTATTAAGCAGAGTTTTAATGACGAAGGATAAATGATATTGGAAACTAAAATCTCAACTATGATAACAGAGAATTGAAGAACCAAAGAAAAATAAAAGAGAGCTGAAGTTCCTGGACATCAGAGGTTGATGAGACTTCTATGTACTTTAAAGCTTTATCTGAACAAGTTGATTTTTAAGTAGGAAATGTTAATGAGGATGCATTCTACCCTAATTAGAGTTTAAATAGTACCACTTAAAAATTTCTCAAACGAGTGCCTCAACTTCCCTTAAGTTCCTTTCCTTAACAAAAGTCTCCTCTCTCCTCACTCATCCCTCAATTTTTCTCATTGATTCAATACCTATTTACTGAGTTTCTAAGGCATACAACTTTTGGGAGAAACAGAGATAAATATAACATGATTCCAAGGGGAATATATTCTAAGGGACTTAAACCATGTATACTAAACTATTACATATTATTATAGGTGCAATATGATAAGCATTCACTGAAAAACTTTACATTTTACTCTGGGTTTGACACGATCAGAAATATAAGGCTATTTAGATGTTCTTTAGGACTCAATTGTCTTGATACATTTTGATGAAGAGTGATTCTATACTACAAGGTTTTTGTCTTGACATTTACAAATTTCACTTTACTCAAGTGGATGACAATGTCCTTAATATCAATTCAGAAATTAAATCAGTATCCAAAATATACCTAGGCTATTTTCACTTAAGAGACACTGCCCACCAATACTTTCTAAGTGCTGTAAACTGGCAGATCAATACAAAGTGGTATGGGCTTACAGGGTAAAAAGTGAAAAAAAATGAGGTTAAGCTCCCAAATAAGTCAGATACAGCAAGTAAGAATTAAAGAAATAAAACTTGAAAATATCCATAGCACTGACGCTACATGTATTCAAGATGTTCATGCTATGGCCATTAAATTGATCACAGTTAAATATAGATGAGACAGGAAAAAATCAGCAAAGTAAAATCTTTTAATACAGAGATTAAGATTTATCTAGGAGCAGACTGATACCAACATATAGTATTTTTGTCATTCCTTGATTTTCTCTTATTAAAAAAACTTCCACACATTTAATTCAAAACTATTTGGTTTCAAAAATTCCAAGTCTGAACCAGTGATGAAAACCAAATTATAAGAATTAGGAATTTAATGATTTATTCACATTCTTTCTTAAATTTAACAAAGGATAAAAGTGTCATCAAGCAAAAGATCCTCCAAGTTCACTGGATTTTGGTGGACAAAGTATACATACTAGATCTTGAAGACTTAGCCTTAGAATTTTTCATGATAGATCCTAACACTGTTGCTATTAGCAGCTTTAAAAGGCTGGCACTTCTTTTTCTTTTTTCTATTATTCCTTAATATGATAAAGTAATAGTCAGGGACTTGATCCACTAGTGCTGGAATCTCACAACTTGCAGGGTTGGGGGTCAGTGGGAATGGACATCATAATTCTTGATTCACCTGACCCCTAGCCCAAAACACTGACATTATAAAGTGGTCACTGAAGATTGTTACTGGGTGGTAGAACAACAAGAGACAAGGACATCAAAACTTTTTTTTAAGTGTACTACGACAAATCTATATAGTAGAAAAATTCTCTTAAGAAATTAGAGACTTCACTATTTCTTACATAATCAATTATAATACAGAAGTTCCTCTTTATTTTCCAGAATTTAGTGATCACACACACAAAATATCAAATGAATCTAAAAGATAATTTCAAATATCAAATATGAAAAACTGTTGAAAAGCCAAATACTCAAACTGTAGCAAAAACTTTCTTAAATGAGGAAAATGTTTATATCAAACCACAAAAGAAACAATGGGAGGAAAAAAGACATCTGGACTTCCAACAATCCTGGAAGACTTATCAAATGTGCATGTGAAAGTCTTTCTTTCACAATATGGACTTCTAAAATGAGTCAAGAAGATCCCCAAATTAAGAGAGAAAGGGGTTAATACATCATAATGAAAATCCAAATTCACAGAGAAAGCAGGAACATGTGCCAGTCTAGGTCAAATCTATGATGGTACCATTTTTCATGAAGTTTATGTATTCCATGCAAGAACGCTATCAGCATTCATGACTATTACATTTAACTAAACACTTTACCTTATTAAAAGTATTTCCAGTATTTGACTACTAAAAAAAAAAAAATCAACCTGGAAAAACTACCATAAGAGTTATCAACAATTTAAAATTAAACTTCAGAACAATGGCATGCTTAATATTTGCTGATTATCTACTTATGCTACTACAACATCCTAACTCCCCAAGTAACAACTTACTCTTCTGATTTTCTTCCGTTTTTTAGAACGTGGTCTGGTCTCTATCCTCTGGACACTGCATCGCACAAGTAACAACAGGTCTTGCAGGCTAAACAACTTGTAAACAAAATTTCCTTCCTGAGGAGCTACATATTCTGATGTATCTTCGACATAGTCCTGAAGTTCATATGGCAATCCTTTAAAAATAATTATATTTCTCATTTTTATTTGAAAATACATTAACCCTTTATTCATCATAATTCAAAGTAAAACAATTCAATTATCTATTTTTAAACTTCTATCAATTTAACTTTGTTTCCTCTAAGCTGATCATCACACTATTACCATTTCTGTTTACTTTTAGTGAAACTACTGTAAGAGCTACAATAAAAGCTTTAAGGGTCTCTCTTCCTTTTAACTAACCTTAGGCAAAGTATAGTGAGACAATATATTAAGTAAAAAAGAAGAGTTTTAAAAAATAATGTTATTCCTAATCTCGGCAGAGCTGAAGTACAGCTTTTTATCTATTTCACAAAATTAAAAAGTACAAAATTGCAGTTTAACACCAAGAATAAATAAATTTTGGACAAAAAAAGGTTTATGATTATTTTCATGGTTATTTGTAATGCACTTGGATCAGTATGGCAAACTACATTATATTCTGGTAGTCAGTGTACATATTGGATAAACATAAGTTACAAAATCCATACAACTTTGGAAGTTAAAATACTGAACAGATTAAAAAATGAAATATCAATGACTATGTAAAGATTATAAAATAGATTATAACAAAGAGAATGTGAGGGAATGCGGGGGAAACCTGAAGGACAGGAACAGAAGAAAGTGCTTTGTAAATAATTACTTACGTCCTTTTGGTTTCTGAAATGCAGAAGGCCATACAGTTTTGGGCCAATTGGAGGCATCTGAAGGAACAGAGGGTTGCTCGGAAACAGGAGGTTGTTTCGAATTTTCTGTATTCATTAAGGGCAATTCAGGTATTTTTCTGGAAACTGGCTTCAAGAGTTCATCCTGCATTTTTAAAATTTCCCCAACTGGATCAAATTTTTTATATACTCGTTTGATAGGTTTTTTTAAAACACATGACTCTTCAGGACTACAAGTAGTATTAGTATTAGTCTGGTTTTCTACAGAAGCCTGTCCCAAGGAAGAATTTGGGCTAGCTGGTTTAGAACTTAAATTAGAACTCACATTGGCTGTTATTTCATTACTATTCTTTTGACATTCCGTATCAATGATTAAACAGTCTTCATCTGTATCACTATTGCAAAGAACTATATCTTCAGTTTTCGCTGCTTCTGATGTAGCAGTCTTTTCCTTTGAATTGTCTGGGTTCTCTAGAACATCTGGTCTTTCATCAGCATATACCATATCAGTAGCCATATCATTTTCATTAGAGGTTTCATTTTCTGTAGAACTTTCTAACTGTAAGGCATCTGGTGTTTTCAAGTCACTATCTTGCATCATCGACTTGCCAGAATTATCTGATACCTTTTCACCACATGGTACAAATCCCTGATCATCTTTATTTTGATACTCTTCAGGGTCATCGTCTATACCAGTCACCAGCTGTTTCTCCTTCTGCAATTGTTCCATGAGAATCTGAGATAAACTCCTAGAATGAGCAGAAATATCTGGTGCAATTGGTACCACAGGTGTAGTTGCTGCACTGGGGGCTGTAGGAGTGTCTGTCATGTTGTGTACTGTGGAAATGCTTTCTGGACTTGGTGACTTTGATGGGTTGGTGGTAGTTACTCCAAAAGTTTCAAGTTCTGTGACGTCATCATCAAAATCCAGATCCAAATTTTCAAGGGTCTCAATTTTTCGGCACTCGTTAACTTCATAAGACATCTTAAGAAAATATATTGGTAAACTATTAGTGAAAATTTCAGGCTACACCTTATCTTAGTGTTCCTACCTCTCATATACACAGTTCATGCACTTTAAAACAGAAAGTCTAATAGCTTTGAAAGGTTCTTGCTTTAGATGTCAATAAACCACTACCAACTATTTAACCTTACATTCCCAATGAAATGTTCATGAAACACAAATCTGCCAAGCTGTAACAGCATAGGAAATGGGGAATACTTGTGAACTACCACATCCCAAGAGGAATTTCCACTATTAAAAAAAAAATAGACAAAAGAAATGTAGGGCCAAACAGGAAGGTAGATTTTCATTCACGCCCACTCCACACATTCTTGCAGAGACACCATAGCTGACCAGGAGAAAAACCTCTTTACCACTGTGGAACCTCCTTTCTAATGCAGCTGGGGAAGTGTCACCAGCTTCTGGTGCATCCCTAACATCAATCAGTGACTTTCTTTCTACAAGTATTCAGGGAAAACAAATCTCAGTAATATGAGGAGAAATGGACAAGAAGCGGTTTTATTGTATTCTGAGATATAAAGCCATTGAGGCTATAAGTTTTCATGTACTGTGATAATGGAGAACTACAGCTTTAATTTGTTCAGGAATAAATTGTCCTCTCACCAAGCAACAGCAGATCTTTCCTCAACCTGGTAGCGCACTTCAGATAAATACCATGAAAATTTCATTACAGGCTATGTACACGCACTAGTCTTATAGTTTAGGATCTGACGGAAAAATTCTTTTCGATATCAAGTAGTAAAATCAAGCTGTGTAAGTTTTTTAAACCTCTATGAAGCTTAATTTCCTCATTTCTAAAATAGTAATAATAGGGTCATCTTGGATTTGCTCTAAGTTACTTGACATAGTCCCTGGCACATAGTAAGCTTCTAAATGGTATCTTTTACTAAAATGAAAAGACTACCAAATTTAGTCAAAAAATAAATATACTGTTTACATGAGGCGCTCTTACACAAAAAGGTTAAAAACAAAATCACAGGGCATAACATCAAGAAATAAAGAGGTAAGGAACAGCAATAGTGTTAGACAAAGCAGAATTCAATGCAAAAAGCATTAACCAAAAAAGGAATACTATGTTGAAAAAAAGATAAAATCCATGATGAAAAGATAATGGTCTGGTCATGAATTGTGATATGCCAAATAACATCGAAATATGTACTCAAAACTGAAAAATAAAAGGAAAATTTGACAGAAATGCAATTGTACTTGGCCAATACACTGTCTTTAAGTAAAAAGGAATAGAAATGGAAAGTATAATAGTAAATGATTGAAACAAATATATATGAATGACTGAAAACATATATATAGGCTAGAAAGATATACCTTTTCCCTCCCAAGAATCCAAGGAGCATTTCCACAGATGGACTATAAATTAATATACAAAGAAAACATCAATATAGCACAAAGCAGAATCTGCTAAGGTCTTACTTGCTATTTAGAAGGAAATAAAATTAGAAATCATTAAGAAAAATATAAACAAGCAAAAAACCTAAGCACTTGGAAATGAAAAAATATTCCAAATCATTGAGATTAAAATAATTACAGAATATTTAAAAAGCAACAAAAACTAGAACAGTAAACACAAAAAATCAGATGTATTACTTCACAGCCTTTTTAAGAAGAAAATGTCATATTAATATAAAACTAAAAACTAATGAAAGATAGTGCTCTCACTCCCAACAGAATAAGTTTAGATAAAATTAAAAATATCCTTTATCTATAAATACTTATGTAGTTGCAAAAGGATTCTTCTATAAAACATACCGTTAATTACATCAATAAAAATGATTCTTCAACGTCATAAAATATCTAATCAAGTGTTAAAATTTCCCAGTGTGACATGTTTTTTTTTTTTTACAATTGTTTATTGGAATCAGTATCCTACCAAGATTCCTTCATTACATTTGAGAGGTCTCTCAATTGTTTTACGTTTGTCAAATGCCTCTCCCCCATACTTTGCCAACTCCCACGTCCACCAGATATTTGTAGGAGAAATCATATTAATTATACTGTAAAAATTTTCATATTCTGAATTTTAACTTCTGCATCATTGTGATGTCATTTAACACATTCTTCTATCTTTGGAATATCCTATTAAAATGATCTAGGAGCTTGATCAGATTCAGGTAAAAATTTTTTTTCCCTGAATGTTATATGTGAGACTGTGAACTTCCTCTTCAATCAGGAGGCTAATGATGTCTGGTTATCTTTCTTCTTGCGATATGACGATTGATCTGTTGGTTCGTCAAAGGTCATCAACATAATCTATCCACTATAAAATTACTCATTGATATTCTAATGGTTTTAGCAGTCGATGATGATCATTGACTGGATTCACTATTTCATTAACAGCTACAAAATGATGAGTCATATTGTCATTACCCCAAAATATAATTTGTACAGAAAGGCAAGACAAATACTTGATTTTTTTCTCTTTATCAGTTTTCAGAAGGACTTTACACACTAGTATGCTCCAAAGATGACTAGTATTTTTTTAAGTATCACTATGAATTCATGGATTTTAATGTATTTCATGTGTTTCAATCCACTATAGCCATCTTTTGTCATGGTCAAACTGACACATCTCTGGCCAATAGGAAACCCTTCAGGTTGGCTCTGGTATCTTTTTGATACAATTACCATGTTATTATAGGGCTTTTACTTAACTTCTTTGATTAGCATTTGTATCTCTTATGCTGAAATTCTGGGTTCCTAACATAATTACTTGTTTGGTTTATTATACTATCTAATGTATTTAAAATAAAAATATCAATATCATTAACAGTATGATTACTAAGTACAGTTTAAGATTTTTTGGCAGTTCTTTTTGAATTTAGGATATATATCTTTAGGGATATACAGTCAAATTACGAAGTTTCTAATCATTTAAAAGAATTCTTCTGAGTGGTTAAACCACTAACTTTTGTTATGTAGTGGATTCATTTGTTTCATTTCAGCTTTGACTGGCTTTTATAACATTTAAAAGTTTTGTTTTAGACATCTGAAACATTTATATGGCTCAAAAGTCAGAACTATAAAACAAAGTACATTCGGAGAAATTTAGTTGATATTCCTGCCTCCTCTACTTTGTTCCATCCCTTCCCAGCAGTTAACCATTTTCATTAATTTTAGGTTTATTCTTATGGTTTTTTAATATAAGCAAATGTGTGTGTGTTTGTGTCTCCCCCTTTCCATAAATAGTGTATTACACAAAATGTTCTCTTCCTTGCCTTTTTTACTTAACGATATATTTTGGATATCATTCTACAGCTGCATATCTAGAGTTTCCACATCCCTTTTAAAAGCTGGATAGTATACCACTGAGAATGTACAGTTTATTCAATCAATATCCTATTGAGAAACATGTGGATTGTTTCCAACCTTTTGCTACAACAAATAGTGCTGCAATGAATACCTTGCACATACATTTTGATCTTTTCCTGGTTTTCTTCTGAGTACGCTTCTAGAAACAAGAATTCTAGGGCACATTAGTTTTCATGTTTGTGGGTATATCTTGACTGTGTAAATGTTATGGCAATTTATTCCCCCTTTACTATCTTTGTAAGAGCTTCCATCAACAATCTTCTGCTCGTTTAAATGAGATGAGTTTCCTTGCTCCTACAGGAGAACAATCCTGTGTAGGGGTGTCCCAAGGTAGCTTTCTCAGCTTCATGGCTCTAAACTCATGCTTGTTACCACAAACTATATATACATGTTAGTTTGTGTGTGTGTGAATTTTCAGTACATTCTGAGATCTGCTTCCTCTACTCCCCTCTCCTACAGTTTTCTGAAAACTTCTTTTTCTTTAATGTCCCTGTTCTGCTCAATATGGACTCTATCAGTGATTTTTCTTGAGTGAAGGCTTTTGTCTTGGAAGGGACTTCGGCTGGTTAGTTTCCAGAGTTCTTAGGGCCCAGGTCATCTCAGAAATATCATCTCTCTGAGTGCCCCTGCAATCACCTACAAATTAGAGCCTATTCGCATTTTCACTTGTTATTCTTCATTCCTTTTTTCATCTTTCACCATCCTCCTTCCATCTGAGATTATTTTCATTGTGCTTGAAGAACATCCATTATAGGGGGTCTGCTGGTAGCAAACTAAGTTTTTAATGGAAACTACCTTTTTAAAAAAAATTATTTAAGGATATTTTCACTGATTAGAGAATTTTAGTAAGTGGGTTATTTTCTCTTAGCACAGTATATTGTTCAAATGTCTTCTGGTTTCCATTGTTGTTGAGAAGTTATTTGTCAATCTAACTCTCAGTCCTGCATAGGTAATGTGCCTTTTGTTTCTCTGATAGCTTTTAAGTTTATTCTTTGTCTCCAAGTATTGACTTAGTCCCACTGTCTGTTTTACACCATCCTTCTGGGTGCAAATATACACATGTTAAGACATTCTCACTATATCCTCTGTATCTCTTGCCCTACTCTCCATATTTTCTTCTTCTTGTCTGTTCATTATGGATAGTCTTTTCAGACTGATCTTTCAGTTTCTTTCTTTTCAGCTTTATTTAATGTCCTAATAACTCCATTTACAGAATTTTAAACTGTGTTTACTATATTTTTTAGTTTTAAAATTTTATTTAGTTATTTTTCAAATCTGTTCTCTTTTAAAAGTTTCCAGGTCCTCACTGAAGTTTTCAAGCAATAATTTCCTTGACTGTTGTATAATTAAATAGAGTTGACTAAGAGTTTGTGATTAATAATTCTAAGATCTATTTATGTGAGTATTTCTTTGGTCACTGTTTCTGATGGTCTCTTCCTGTGTCTAGTTACATTGAAATGTTTTCTGGATGCTATATTTTAAAAGCTTATTTGTAGAAACAATTTGAGGCTCAAAATGACATTATGTTCCTTTAAGAATTATTTTCATTTGCTTTTGCTAGGAGTCTAGAGACACTAGTAATCCAAAAGCATCTGAATACAAGTTCAAGGTCTGAAAACTCAGGCTACCATCACTGAGAAAACTGATTTATTTCTAGTTCACCTTTACTCTTGGACCCCTGCATGGTCTAAGCCTTTCATGGAAAACTGAACTATGACTTTTGTCCCCCTAGGCCTGTGATGTTGCCAAAAGCACAGTTCATTTTGTTTTGCCTCTTCGGAACTGGCAGATACCAACCGGGTCAAAAATAATCCGAAGAGATAGACTAACCTCCCTGGATTCTGGTTTTTCTCAGGTATCTCAGCCCTGTAAATCCTATCTTGTTAGCTCTTTGATGATTTTAAGAAAGAACTTTTAATATTTTGTCCAGCTTTTTATTTGTTATCAGTAATGAGAAAGGTCCATATAACCTGATCTGCCATTAATAAAAGGAGTTACTCTGTCAATTTTCATCCCTTTTAACTACTTCATGTTTCTTCGTAACACTTGTTACTTTCTGACATTTGCCTCACACTAATACAAGTTTTAGGTAGATTTAAAAATGTAAAAAAAGAAAAAGTTGAAAGTGCTCTACAATCTATACACTATAAAAATATTAAAAGGCAAATGGCAGAGAAAAACATAAACATATAAAAGACAAAAGGCCAATATCCTTAAAATAATATGAGCTCTTAGGCATTAATAAGAAAAATGTTTTTTCTATTTTATTAACTTTGTTTGCTCTCTCACTTTATTCAAGTCTCTGCTTGTATTTCCTGTCTATAGAAAAGCCTCTTGACCATGAAACTAAGTCTCATTCCCATCTCTTTCCCCTTAACCTACTCTATTTTTCTGCATAGCCTTTATTACTACCTGCTTTTTTTGCTATTGTTTTGTTAACTATCGGTGCCCTCTGCCACTAATCTAAGCTCCAAGAGAAAAGAGACTATTTTTATTCAGCACTGCACCCTCAGTGCATAGAATAGTATCTGTTCAATAAATATTTGTGGAATAAATGAGAAAGTTTTGTATAAACAGAATGTCTTACTTTCATAAACGTGGAAAAATATTTCTCAATACACAAAATAATAATGCTAAGCATTATTCTAAATACTCTACATGTATTAACTCATTTAATTCCAAAGAATCCTACGAGGTAATATCATGATACTCATTTTACAGATGAGCAAACCAGACACAGAGAGATTATGTGGCTTGCTTAAGGTCACAAAGCTAAGTCCACTGAAAAAGATTAACAATCTGGCCAAATATATTTTGTACCAATCAAATCCATCTGTTCCTTTTCATACTTACGAATTCTTAAATGTGAATGAGACCAATTAAATAAAACCACCACCACAATTACCACCATCAATGACTGAGTTTTTAGCACATACATACCAATGACTATGCTCAGCATTTTACATATAATATCAAACTTAATGCTTACATCAAACTTGTGAAGTAGGTATTATTACTTTCTTTTACAAAAAGAGAAAAAACTCAAGCTGAAGGAAGTTTAATTAGTTGCCTAAAGTCTAGCTTGACCTGGAGTTCAAGTTTAAGTTTCAATCTAAAGCCTAGATTTTTAACTACTAAATTTAGAGACTTGCAATAAAACTTTAGGCTTCAAGAGAATAAACAAATACATTCTCTTAAGAAAAAAAGAAAAGCATTACATACATCCATTTCAGATATATAATCTTCTGGTTTGTCCATAAACACTGCAGAGACTGGAACAGCTGTATTTTTGGACATCATGAATTTTAAAGGAACTTCATGGAAGATTTGATTTCTCTCTCTCATTGTCATTTTCTTTTGTGGAAGTGGTGAATTAACATAAATTACTTTAACTGGTTTTGAACCTTCAAACAGAAACAGAAGGGGGTGATTAGTTTCTAGCAGTTATACAAAAAAACAAAACAAGGCCAAAAAACAAAAAAACGGTATATGACAAAAGGATCACTAAACAAAGACATAGGATAGAAAAGTAGTAGCACAAGTCCAGTACATTTGCCACTCTTGAATTGGAAAGTGTTTCAAGTCCCTTAGAGATCTAAAGGGCAAGAGAATCTGGCCAAAAAAAAAAAAAAAAATTCTCTTTCTAATATTTTAAAAAAAGATTTTCTACTTTTTATTGTTATACTTTTACTATCATTGTTACTCAGTTCTTACAGGGTTACATTTTCGAAAAGTGATGAAATTTTTACCACAGAGAATATGTAACATTTTACTCTAATTTGCAGTTGTGCTTCATTAGATATAGTTCTTCATATACTAATGTTGTTACATATAATAATTCCAGAAGACATGAAAATATTATTACATATGAACCAAAATATAAGGGGAGTAACCTTTTGTACAGAGAAATTTACATGCAAATATTAATTTTACTGTCAACAGTGAGACTATCTTATGCTAAGAATAGACCTATTTTAATTCTGAATTCCAATAATGGACAAGTAAATAAGTCCTGGAAACTCACCCATGTGAGGTTGTCTAATAAAGTATTGCATTCCTTTAATTTCATTGAAAGACAGAACCTCACCATTTCATGTATTTTTGGCCACCCTAAATCATAATTATTTCTCTACCTCTCACTGCCCCAAACATGAGTATACGTTCTACAGATCTAATAGCTCATTTACTTATAAGTGTCAATTCCACAGTAGCATTACATATTTAAAAGTTATACTGAATGTAAATGTCAAACTTACATCCTCCATAAATCAAAACTCAGATTTCTGTATTTGATAAATGACCGCCTATGTTTAGACAGCTGAAATAGAACCATTTCAACTCCTCTGTTAAAAGCATTAACTGACATGGCAAATCACAAACCTGCAACAGGTATTACTTTAATACACACTGGAATTTCCCACTGTTCCTTGTAGTCTGGTCCATGATTATTTAATAAGGCAAATAATGATTGACTAGTTAGAATTATTTGAGGGTGATATCTGGAAACAAGCTTCTCTGCATTTGGATCTTTACTAATATCCTGAAAAACAACATATAACTTGTTACTTGATTATACTTATTGGAAATTTCTTTAATAAACAAAAAGAGGAATTCAGGAAAGGGATTTTAGAACAATCATATTATGTGTATTTTATGAGGTGCAGAAGATTACTTAGGAAGACCCCAAACCACCTTCCTACTTACATAATGCATAGCTGCAGTTGTTTGTTCCAGTGTCTCAATGGTAGATATGCTATCTTTGGAGAGTTGCAACTTTGCAGGCATTGAGGGAAATACTGTTTTCACATATTTTACACTTCCCTACATAAGAAAAAAGAAATGTTTTATTGTTAAAATATTGATGTATTTTTTCTCTAAGTATCCTTTTGTTACATGAAACTTTTTAAAGTTTTTCATACTACTAAATGCAAATGTCAAATTTAGAGCCATCTTAAGATATTCATCTTTTTGCTTGATGGCTGACATACATATTATTTAAAAGGGTCCAACACCAGGGTGCTGTGGAATAGTCCCTGCAACTTTAAATTCTAACTTTTCATTTTTTGTGGTACAAATCATCACAGCGTATAGTAGGATCTCTAAAATATCTTCTCTATGCACACTTCCTTCCAATACAATTGCAAGTAAAATCCCTTAAAAAAGGGGGGAGTTTCTTGCTTGTATTCAGAAACATTAAGAAAGATGGAAATTAAGAAATAAAGTTGGTAGTGACATTTTTTTAAAAAAATCAAGTATTGGTAGCCATAAAATAAAGAGGGACACATTTGCATTGCATATTTTAAAAGTTATCTCATTATTGTTCAAAATTTACACGTAAATATTGTCTCTGTGAAATAGATAACGTTCTAGACAAAAATAAGTATATACTTTCATATGGTAAACTTTACCAGTGCAAGAAGAGTTTTTTCTAATTTTAATCCCATCTCTATTCTGAATGGAAAGAATCCCATTAAACTGGTGACTTCATGGAGAGTATAGAATTCTGGATACTTTTTCACTTGGTCAATGCAAGTTCTTAAAATTTTCTAGGAAATAAAAACCAAGAAAAATTCATATGTATTGTACTTCTCTAATAATGCAATAAAAATAATTTAGTTATATGTGACTATAATCATTCATTTCAAATATTAACCTTATTTCATTAAACTTCTAACAATCCAGGCATATTATATATATGCCTTATTTGATTAACTCTCTTACTTTTCATAACAACTCTTTTTAACCTAATTTTGTAAAATACTGATATTTAATAATACTAAAATTAGCAATCATATTAAAATTTAAAATTAAACAGAGAAGACACATCATATTTTCTATGCTATTTCAGAACTGTCAAGGAAGTAAAGTTACATGGAAATTTCAACACACTTTACTGCAATAAAAGCAGTTACATGAATGGTTAGAAATAAATAAGTTTAATATCCTAAAAAGATATCCGAGTGCAAGGCATTAACAAAATAGTTATTTGAAGGGTCATTCTAATCTACAATCTAAAAAATAAATGAGAAATGTTGTAACTAATTCAAATATGGAGTATTTCTCTTCTCTCCAAACTGCTTCAAAATATTAATAACTCACTAGGAAATATAATCAGGAAGGAAGGAAAATTCACAGCGTTACCCAAGGAGAATATGCC
The DNA here is from genome assembly GCF_902729225.1 of Pteropus medius. NCBI lineage: Eukaryota > Metazoa > Chordata > Mammalia > Chiroptera > Pteropodidae > Pteropus > Pteropus medius. The sequence goes on along the minus strand of NW_024342473.1, from coordinate 16,757,040 downwards.
ACTGGTGATAACATGTAAATAACTCAAAGAAGCACAGCAGTTTTGGGTGGGGGTAAGTGGGAGGTTATAATTTTAAAAACACAGATATTATCTTCTAAGTATTTTTTCTTCTTGTCAAAGAATCTAATCTGAAACTTTTGGAATATATTTTACATCACAAAGGCTTTTAGCAATAAGCCTATCTTTACACTATACCTATGTCCCTTATCCCTTCAGACATTTATAAAATGTGTCGTTACAAATCAATAACTTTACTACAGTATGTCTTTTCATCTATAGTTTCATTATTTTCTTCTTGGCTTCTTTAATCCTCACTCCCAGCTATCTTTCACATTTTCCCTCCCTGTTCATGCTTTTTAATACTGCTCTTAAGTTTTAATTCAGGATATTACTTGCAATTAATACAGATGTGGTTTAACATGGAAAAGTACTGTTTTCAGACACCCTGGTTAACTGCGAGCTCACATCAGCCTAATATCTTTATTCATTTATAAAGTTAACTTTCATCCCTGACATTCCTGCCCTATGGCAGTTATTGCAAGAATCTAAGCATGAAAAGGAAAGTAATATATAAGAACTATATGACAGAGACTATTCTGGTTAGAGATTTACTGGCACATCTTTCTTGGTAAAACTCTGCTCAGTTACAGTGCTTATAACTGAATTTTGCTTCAGTAATTATGGCGAGAGAGGGTCAAAGGAAAATCTAAGACATTTTCATACCTATATTCAGATATATATTATTAAAGTATTTCACAACTGGTAGGTATTAAGCAACTAAGGGATCATTATTTGGTATATTTAATAGAAAAGGTTTTTAACTAATAATTTGTCTTTGAAAAACAGCTAAGAGGGAACAAGGCTAAGATTCAGGCTGTTAGCCATCATCCACTTCCTCAATGTTATTTAACAACAGAAATATCTTGGAAGTTAAATAGACCAAAAACACATTCATGGACACAATATAGATCTATCATTACAAAGAAAGGTAAAAATGAGTAAGCTCCCTAAATTTTTTTTTGTGGGGGGGAAGAAAAAAAGAAAATGGTATCATATGTATTTGAAACTTGAAAATTTAACAGATATTATGTCTGGCAGTAGGATAGAATAAGTACTTTGAGGAGCACTCATCCAAATAACACTAGATCCTGGATAAATTACAACAATTCTTATACATTGCTGGGCAAGGAGAATCTCCAAGACCATAAATTAATATATAAAGCCCAAATACCTAGAGTGAGGAGAAACAGGAGCAGTGAACAGTAAGAAAACCCATGAAAGGTGAGGTAGCTTGAGGGCAAATGCCTCAACCAGTTCTGAAATCAGAGAGGGAACTGAACACAAGACTCCTACAATTAAACCTTGAAAAGTGGAGATTTGACCAAGTATTTGTACAAATCTCCAGGTATTTGTACACCACGTTTGATGGATAAAGAAAATGCCCATCTGCATACACTGGAATATTTATTCAGCCTTAAAAGTGGAGGAAATTCAGACACATACTATAAAGTAGATAAATCTTGAAAATATGCTAAGTAAAATAAGCCAGTCACAAAAAGACAAATACAATATGATTTCACTTATATACCTAGAGTAGACAAATTCAGAGACAGAAAGTAGGGTGGTTGAATAACTCCCCCCTCCCATCAGTTGGTATTACAATAAAAAATATACATTTGGTTTTAATGGGTGTTACAATAAAAAAATATATATTTGGTTTTTGTTCCTGGTTCCTGACACACACCTCCTAAAACCCCTGGAATCTCTTGAGTGATCTTTTGTATATTAATGAGATGACCAGTGGCCCCTAGTTATCTTTAGGAGGGCAGATGGTTGCCAGAACAACCAAGGCATGATGAGATGGTTGGAAATTTTAGCTCCACTTTCTGACCTCCAGGGAGGGAAGGGGGCTGAATATTGAGTTAATTGCCAATAGCCAAAGATTTAATCAACCACGTCAACAAAATAAAGCATCAACAAAACTCCCTAAACAATGGCATTCAGAGATTTTCCTGGTTGGTGCACCACAGAGGTGCTAGAAGGGTGGTATGCCTGGAGAGGGCATGCCTTGTCCTAGCATCTTTCATCTGGCTGTTCCTGAGTTGTATCCTTTATAATAAATGAAGAAGTAAAGCACTTTCATGAGTCTGTGAGCCAGTCTAACAAATTGAGCCAGAGGAGGGGGTAATGGGCATCCTAGGCTTAATGTCTGGAGAGCTGGAGAACTGGTTTGTGTGAGTGAAAGAAAACCCACATATTTGGTGTCAGAAGTGTTGAGTAGAAACAGTTCAGAAATGAGTATAAAATTTCAGGATGAGTTTTTTTGCAAGATGAGTTCTGGAGATTGGCTGTACAACAATATGAATGTACTTAATACTACTGAACTTCACATTTAAAAATGGTTAAGAAGATAAATTTTGTTATGTGTATTAAAAGTAAATTTAAAAAGAGAGGGTAATTCTTTTTGTATTTCATTTATTGATTTACTGATAAGAGAAGATTAGACTTACTTTCTTCAGTTTCCAAGCACATTTTCATTTTTAAAAGATCACAGTATGTAGCTTAAAGGTTAATGTTTTGTTTGTCACCTGGCTTATTTATGCATTGGTGGTCCAGGCAGCTGAAAGTTATGACCATGGCCACCGTTTCCTCTTGAGGAAAAGTAAAAACCAGGAGGTGTAATAAAGATTTGCTTTTCTTATGAAATAAAACATTCTAGAAAGAAAGTCAGCTTTATAGCTGTTCTTAAAGTCATTCCATTTCACAAGGTGGACTATTTATTTGCACACAGGAGGCAGAAGTGCCTATAGTAAGAACAGGACTTGACATCTATGACCCACCACAATTTGGCTTCGGTCAAACTTTCCAGTCTTATCTCCTATTACTTAACTTTCCAAACCTGGTGAATAGGTCAAAATGGACATCTGCTATTTCCTATATGATTTAAAAAAAAATTTTATATTAGTTTCAGCTATACAATACAATGGCTAGACATTTATATAATTTATGAAGTGATCCCTTCAGTTACTCTATACCCATCTGGCACTACACACAGCCATTACAATACTGACTATATTCCGTATGCTGTATTCTATATCCTCATGACTGTTCTGTAACTACTAACTTGTACTTCTTCATTCCTTCACCTTTTCACCAGCCCCCAACTACGTTCCCCTCTGGCAATCACCAAGTTTGTTACCTGTATATGTAAGTTGTATGAGTCTGTTTTTGTTTAGTTTCTTTTTTTCCTTAGATTCTGCATATAAGTGAAATCATATGGTATTTATCTTTCTCTAATACCCTCTAGGTTCATCTATATTGTTATAAAAGGTAAGATTTCATTTTATGGCTGAGGACTATTCCATTGTATATATGTACCATAACTTTTTTATCCAATTGTCTATTGCTGGGCACTTAGGTTGCTTCCATATCTTGGCTATTGTGAACAGTGCTGCAGTGAACATAGATCTTTACGAATTAGCGTTTTGGTTTTCTTTGGATAAATTCGTTAAGATCTACATATCCCTATGTTCACCGCAGTTGATGGTTTCCTTTGCTGTGCAAAAACTTTTTAGTTTGATGTAGTCTCATTTATTTTCTTTTGTTTCCCTTCTTTGAGATGTATTAGAAAGAAATTACTAATAGCAGTATAAGAGTTTACTGCCTACGTTTTCTTCAGAAGTTTTATGATTTCTGGTCTTACATTTAAGTCTTTAATCTATTTTAAGTTTATTCTTGTATGTGGTATAAGAAGGTGGTCCAGTTTTATTTTTTTGCATGTATCCATCCAGTTTTCCCAACACCATTTGCTGAAGACCCTCTTAATCCATTGTATATTCTTGCCTCCTTTGTCATACATTAAATGACAATATTGGCGTGGATTTATTTCTGGGCTCTCTATTCTGTTTCATTGATCTATGTGTCTGTTTTTATGCCAGTACCGTGCTGTTTTGATTACCATAGCCTTGGAGTATAGTTTGATATCAGGTAGTGTTATATCTCTAACTTTGTTCTTCTTTCTCAAGATTGACGTGGCTATACGGGATCTTTTACGGTTGAGAAGGTAATTCTGACACACACTACATAATAATAATGGTTGAACTTTGAAGAAATTGTGTTAAATGTAATAAGCCAATTGCGAAAGGACAATTATTGTTGCATTCTTCCATTCTCGTTTTTAAAAGAATAAGTCCCAAGCCCTACAAATAGCTTGTACTGAACTTTCATATTTGAATTAAAGATTGCTAAACATGAAAAAAAAGTCAATGCCCTTAAAAGAAGTTAAACAAATTTAGAAAAAGACAAACAGAAACCACAAACAAGTCCATATACCTCAATTATCATAATAAATATAAACAACAAACTTTTCTAATTAAAAGACAAAAAGGATGGTTAAATTCAGAGAGATAGAAAGTAGAATGGTGGTCCCCCGGGGCTGAGGAAGGGAGAATGATGAATTATTACTTAATGGGTTTAGAGTTTCACTTTGGAGAGATGAAAAAGTTCTGGATATGGATGGTGAAAATACACTTGCAACAGTGCGAAAATATTTAATGCCATTGAACTGTACTTAAAAATGGTCTAAATTGTAAATTTTACATTATGTATATTTTACCACAATAAAAGAGAAACTTGAAGACAGACTGAGGTCTAACTTAGGAAATTTGGGAATCCCAGAGTTGAGAAAATGAAGGAGAAGCAATATTTGAAAGTGGCTCAGAATTTTCTACAACTAATGAAGAATATGAATTCACAGATATAAGAAATACAATGAATCAAGTAGGATTAAAAAAAAAAAAAGAAGCAAGCACATTGTAATCCAACTATAAAACACCAAAAATAAAGAGTGGTCAGAGAAAAGGCAGTTCCTTAAAAGATATAACAATTAAATAGACGACATACTTTTTAATAGCAATAACAAGAGCCAGAAAAAGAATTATATCTTCAAACGTTGAGACATAAAACAAACTGTCAATTTAGAATTATGTGTAGCATAAAATTATCTTGCTAGAATGAAAACAAAATAAAAATGTTTCCAGATAAACAAAAGAGATCGCTGATCACCAACAGACGTTCATCAAAGGGCCATCTAGAACATATAGCATTTTAGAAATAATGAAGAGGATCTTAGAATGTAGATTTGGGAAAAAAATAGAAAGACAAAAAAAATTTTCAAAATTTATAAATTAAAACAAACATTGTCCATATAAAATAATAATGTAGGCAGGTTTTTTTTTTTTTTTTAAAGAGACAGCATTAAAACAACAATATCAGTCAGGAGGGATGTGATGAGTCAAATGCTCTACGGTCTCATGTAGTTTAATGGGGGAGGGGGAAGTCAATGCCCTTAAAGAAGTTAAAGAAATTTAGAAAAAGAAATAGAAACCACAAACAAGTCCATATATCTCAATTATCATAATAAATATAAACGACAAAACTTTCTAATTAAAAGACAAAAAAGATGGTCAGATTTTTTTAAAAAAGAAACGCAATCTAGCTAAACACTATTTTAGGAGATATTTGTAAACTACAAGTTCTATAGATTCAAAGCAATCCAAACTAAAAACCTGTTTTCTTTTTTGTAGAAATTGACAAGCTGATTCCAAAATTTATATGGAAATGCAAAGAACCTACAAGAGCCAAAACAATTAAAAAAAAAAAAAAAAAAAAGAACAAAGTTGCTTCCACTACAGGGTTTCAAAACTTCCTACGAGACTAAGTGGTATTGGCATAGTCAGATTTTTGAACAATGCAACAGAATTGAGTCAGGAAATTGACTCACATATCGATGGTAACAAGGTAATTCAATAAGGGAGAAAATAGCTTTCTCAATCAATAGTGCTAAGCAGTTTCTCAATATTGACATTATTGACCAGATAATTCTTTGTGGTGGGGGCTGTCCGGTATGTTGCAGAATACTTAGCAACGTCCTTGGCTCTACCCACTAGATGCCACAAACACTCCCTCCTCAGCTGTGGGAACCAAAAATGTCTCCAGACATTACCAAATGTCCATTGGTAGGCAAAATTACTCTTAGTTGAAAATCACTATGCTAGAACATTAGATATCCATATGAAGGAAAATGAATTTTGATTCAAACCTCACATTTGTACAAAAAATTAACTTGAACATGGGCATTCACGTAAAAGTTAAAATCATAAAATCTCTAAATCAAGGTTTTTCTACAGAAGCACTACTGACAATTTGAGATAGATGATTCTTTGCTGTGGGAGATGTCCTGTGCACTGTAGGATGTTTAGTAGTACCAATGGCGTCTAGCCAGTAAGTACCAGTAACATTCTGTCAGTTGTGACAACCAAAAATGTCTCCATACATTGATAAAGTCTCCTGAGTGTGGGGTGGAGAGGGACTGGCACAGCAGGGGTAAAGTAAAAGTGACCCCAGATGAAAATCACTTGGGGTCAGCAAATATTTCCATGCTAGAACACATAAAAGCACCAACTATAAAACATTTGAAACATTAAACTTCATTAAAATTGTTTTTTGAAATGCGGTTTAAAAAATTAAAAAGTGTGTAATAAACCGGGAGTAAACTACATATAACAGACTTGTATTCAGACTATATAAAGAACTTTCAAAACTCCGAAATATAAACCAATAAAATCAGCAAAAAAATTTTGACAGACATTTCACATAAGAATATATACAGAGCAGATCCAAAGATGTTCAAGCATTGCTCATCAGGAAAACGGAAATTAAAACCATTATGGGTTGAATAAAATTTAAAAAGATTAACAGTAATACTAAGTGCTAGTAAAAGGGTAGAGCAAGTGGAACTCATTGCTGGTGAGAAAATGGTAAACTTACTATAAAAAACAGTTTGGCAGTTTCTAATAAAACTTAACTACATTTGCCATAAGATTGAGAAATTTTATGTCTATTTACCCAAGAAAAATTAAAACATGTCCCCAAAAAAATCTGTACAAGAATGTTCATGGTGGTTTTATTCATAATTATCCCCAAATAGAAATGACACAAATGACCATCAACAGATGAATTTATAAACCAGTTTTGGTATAAGCATACAATAAAACAAAAAGGAATAAAAAAGGAACAAAGTATGGTTACTTTCATCAATGTGGACGAATTTCAAAAAAATGCTGAATGAGAGAAGCCAGACACGAAACATTATATTAATTAAATTTGTATAGTTAAATGATTCAGGTTCTAGAAAAGATAAAATTTATAGAGGGGGAACTTGTAAATTAAAAGAAACTTTTATCAAATAAAAGAAAAAACTTCCAACATATGTAACCCATAAAATTTTTGTATTTAGAATATAGAAAGAATTCGCACATATCAGTAAGATGGAAAATCCAGAATAAAGGGCAAACCTGAACAGTTGATTCACAAGAAATGAGCAATATGTCCATGAAAAGATACAGTCGTATTATGTATACCACCATATCCTCTAGATAGGTTAAAACTAAAGTGACTGTAAGTATCAATGTTAAGGACATGGAGCAACAAGACTCTCAAATGGAATGGATGAAATGTAAGTTGTACTACTACTTTGGAAAACAGTTTGACATTGTATACTACAGTTGATGAAGATATGCATACTCTATGACCTAACAATTCCATTCCTAGGTGTATATATATACCCAGTAAAAATGTGTGGCTGTGTGCACCAAGAAACAAGTATGAGAATTTTCATGGGGCATTGCTTTGAATAGCTTGAAAATTGAAACAAGCCAAATTTTGATCAAAAGAATAAATTAGTTTATTCATAATGTACAGAAATGAAAATGAATGAACTACACACATCCATATGAATCTCACAAACATAATACTGAAAGGAAAAGTTCTGTTCACATAAAAGAACAAAAGAATTCTACTCAAATAAAATTCAAAAACAGGCAATAGAGAAATCAAAGAACTACCAGAAAAAAAAAAGCATGTAATAGTGATTATCTCTTTAAGGAAGGAGAATGTTATTATCTAGGAAAGATACAAAGGGGGTTTCTGGATTATTGGTAATGTTTTATTTCTTGACTTGGAAGAGAATTACATAGGTGTTCTTTGTTAAGTTGTATACAGTTGTTCTATATGCTTTTCCATAGGTACATTACATTTCATAACATAAAATTAAAATTTTAAAATAGTAAAAAAAATTAGAAAAATACCAGTGAATCTTTGGGGTGGAATGTAAAATATAAATTAGAGAAAATGTGCTGCCACATCAATCTGGCTTTAAAAAGACAATGCTGATTGTTAGCTACCAAATAATGTACTCTGTTAAAAAGCATTTTTATATCAACTTAAATAATTATATTGATCACTTGAGCACTTACTGTATACCAGGCATTATTCTAATCACTGGGAACACTGTAGTGTACGAAACAGTGTTACTTATAGGCATTGTGGAGAAAGACAGTAAACATACAAACAAAAAAATTGTAAAAGAAATATTGAGGGTGATGCTATCTCTTGGGGGAGGTAATTAGAAACATCCTCATTGATAGTTGGCACCTGAACAGGGGGAGACTTAAAGGAATCAAGGAACTAATCCATGTAGATATCTGAGGAACAGCTTGCCAGAAAGAAGGGAACAGCCAAAGGCCTTACGGCAGGACCATGATTGGAGTACTCAAGAAACACAAAGAGGCCATCAGGCAGGAGTGGAACAACTGGGAGGAGGATATGTAAAAGATGAAGCAGGCTGGCGGGTAGAGAAGGATGGGGGTGTGATCTTGTAGGACATTGCAGAACTTTGTTAAGACTCTCTCGTCCTAAGACAAGAAGCGACATTAAACTAGTGAAATGAAGGGATGTGATTTATGTTTTAAAACCATCACTCTGGTTCTTTAAAAGGCACTATTAAAACAGAAATAGGTACATTTCCACTTCCACATGGAAAAGTATGACTCTGTTTTGAATATATCATATTTATATTCAGAGAAAATAAAAATGGAATTCTTTCTTTAATTCAGAAGAATCATTCTTTTGGTTCATATTAACAAAATTTTACCTTAAGAAGTGTTTACCCTGTAGACTGGTGGTGGGAATGTAAATTGGTACAGTCACTATAGAGAACAGCATGGAGGGTTATCAAAATATTAAAGAATTGAGCTACCATATGATTCAGCAACCTCTCTTCTGGGTTTCCATCTCCAACATTTGAAAACACTTATTTGTAAAGATATATGTACCCCCATGTTTACTGTAGCATTATTCGCAATAGCCAAGACATGGAAACAACCTAAGCATCCTTCAGTGGATGACTAGATAAAGACGATATGGTATATATACACAATAGAATATTACTCAGCCATTATAAAGATAAAATATTGCCATTTACAACAAGGATGAATCTTAAGAGTTTCATGCTAAGTGAAATAAGTCAGATGGAAAAGGACAAGAACTCCCATATGATTTCACTCATATGTGGGCTATAAAACCAAAAGCAACACAGTAACAAACAAAACAAGCTCACAGGTACAGACAACAGAACGGTGGTTACCAGAGGAAAAGGTGGATGGGAGAAGGATGAAGATGGTAAAGGTAGTCAAAGATATGGTGACAGAAGGAGACTAGACTTCGGATGGACACATAATTAAGCACCCAGATGTTGTATCACAAAGTTGTACACCTGAAATGTATATATTATTAACCAATAAATTTAATTAGAAAGAATAAAAAAATAAGTGTTTTAAAAAAAGGCAAAACTAATGCCCTCTGCTGTCCCAATTTATAGTGACCAGTTTTTTTTAATTGTGGTAAAACACACATAAAACTTACCATCTTAACCATTCTGAAGTGTAGAGTTCAAGAGTGTTGAGTGTATTACATTGCTGTGTATAGTGACTAGTTTTAAAGGCTTAAAAAAAAATCCAGGCTGGTGTTGGTGTTTGTAGATTAACTTTACTACAATAATACAGTTTACCCTTGAACAACAAGGGTTTGAACTGTGTAGGTCCATTTGTGTGCAAATGTTTTTCAATAAATACTGTAAATGTGTTTTCCCTTATGATTTTCTTAATAACATTTTCTTTAGCTTACTTTATTGTAAGAATATAGTATACAATACATATTACATAAAAAATATATGTTAATTGACTATTTATGTTATTGGTAAGGCTTCCAGTAAACAGTAGCCTATTACTATTACGTTTTGGGGGAGTTAATAGCTGTACCCAAATTTTCAACTGCACAGGAGAGTCAGCTCCCCTAATCCTGGAGTTGTTCAACAGTCAGCTGTATATATTAATAGTTATTATTTAAGTAGGGTACAAGGCAGAGTAATTTACATGCTTTGCTAATAAATGTACAGGTATGATTTATATCAAAAAATGAACTCATAGCTGAAATTTAACATTTGGTGGCTGGTATACATTACCATGAAGGTAATAAAAACAAATTAATGTTCTAAAAGACCATTCAGAGTTTTAGGGACTACGATAAACTGCTTAAACACTCATTCTCTCTCAAGGGAAATCAGTTCATCAGATTAAACCATTCATGTGAGCAAAGTATAACTCTCAAACGCAGTAAGTAGTTGAATCATGAAAAGAAAAAAGCCCTAATATGAATATACTATAGTACATAATTTTGAAGTGTTAGTATAGTATTTCTATTATTTAAATACATGATGAATAAAAGATCTACATACAATTTAGTCTATAAATTGATAATATTGGTATTTCCATATGCTTTTGGCAGGATCATCACATATTTTAAAATGCTGCTATTGCCTATTACTTGGCAATTTAAGTAAATGTGATTTTTTTTTTTACCTCTGTGAAGAGACGCCCATCATCAGAAAGCATATTATAATCCTGTGCACATTTCTTTGCAGAATTCTGTAAAAACTTTAGGAATTCAGTAACTTCTTCGCTCACGTGTTTTTTCATATCCTGGTTTTTAAAAAAGCAGACGTTTTGGCATAAGAAGCTTGGTCAAAAACAATCACTTCTCAGTCACTGCTCTAATAATTTGGACTTAAAGAATAATTAAAAGTATCATATCCGAAGCAAAAATCACAAAGAAAAACCTAGTAAAAATTATTAAATAATGACAAACTTGTTATTAAAAACTCCTCAAAAACTGAAAAACAAATGACTAATACTACAATAAAATACTCTTAATTAACACTGAGAAAAGAACGAACACCTGAATGGAAAAATAAACAAACAAAATGAATAGGTAAATTACAAAAGAAAAGAAATGGCTTATAAACATATAACACTTGGGAAATGCTTATTTTCATTAGTAATCACTGTAAATTAATGTAAAACAAGGGATCACCATTACTTCCTTATTAAATTGGAGGCAAAAAAGGTGATGCCCACTATTAGTGATATGAACAAACTGTTTAAACTATTTGGAGAACAATTTACCTATGTGTAGGTACATACCAAAGCCTTAAAAACGTGTAGTTTTTGATATCAGTTATATTTTTAAAGTTTGTTAAGGAAACAATTATAAATAAGAACAAAGTTTGCAACAATAATGTTCAGCATATCCTTTATATAGTCAAGAATTTGGAAACTACTTAAAATTTTAAACTGGTTCAATGACCCATGTAAGGCTCTATTGCCAGCACTTAAGATGAACTGGAATCATGCTCACAACTAGAGCAAAATGCCTGCACTGCAACAGAACCATCAAAAGAGCTAAAGCACCATTTGTCAATTAAACTTAAATTTTTCCATTTTTGTTAATATGATTGCATCTAAAAACATAAAAGCAAATTTAAAGTATTTCTTGACTTTTAAATATTTTTTACTAAAGCTGGAGGACAGAATACATACCAAGTACTGCAAGTAGTCATTTTTATTTATTCCAACAGCTTTGGAATTTGTAGAAATTTTTGCGTATTTAACCAATAAATCCACATAACTCCTCTGCTCTCTCTGTGAGAAACGAGAGAAACGAGGATAAGGAACTCTTGGTTTTGGAAGAAGAACCATTCCAACTGTGGTTTTAACTTTTTCCTTTGCTTGAGTTGCTGAACTAACTGCCGGCTCATTTTCTACAGAATTTGCTGAGGCATTCAAATTTTCTCCTATACGTCTGGAAAAAAAAAAAAATACAATTTACAAATATGTGCTTTTCACATGAAGATTACTATCATAGAACTTCATGATTCTTAATTACCAGGGAGAATACAGCATGATTAACACAGTAAATTCTGAATTATTATCTTACTTTTGCCACCTGCATTTTGATGTTTAGCTATTCAGTATAAATTAAGTATTCTGCAGGATAGGATCACATTATAAGCTTACCTTCAATTATCTGATGGACAGGAAGAGGCATAATCCTTAGACAAGTCATTCAATTTGAAAGTTTTTCCCTTTACTGAAGAGGGATAAATCACTCTTCCAATTGCATATGCAGGTATTTCACGATTACACTTTATTACAATGCAAGTTGTTTAATGCTTAAATTCTTAAGATATATCCATTAATAGAGTGAACAAAAGCCACAAACAGTAGGATAAAATGAGGTCACAAGCCTGAAGTTAACAAATTCCCTGAGATTCTAAATTCTCTGGATTCCTCTTCTTTAATTATCTCAAGAATTAAAAAAAAAATTCCAACTTGCGTGCCATGTTTTACAGAATGGTGGTTTTAGAAAAGTTGTACAATCCTCTATCACTCATGTACACGGCTGAATCCACAGAAATGTCTTTATGTTTTGTATGGATGCAAAAGAGAAACCTTAGCATATTTATAATGAAATGCACTACAGGAGAAAGTAGTAAGTGGCTAGAGAACCTGCTGTCATATTTGTTTATAAAATTACCTTACCACTCCAATTAAGGTATATGAATACAAATTTCTTATTTTGTTCATAATCTGTCTATTCTTGCTATTCAGTTGTTGTAATCTACATTTTTAATAAGTTGTTTTTAAAGTACACACACACACACACACACACACACACTCTACATTTCCTTAGCCTCCAAACTCTAATTTCTACCACATTAACGGATTCCTATTAATTTGGTTCCAAATTAAGCAACAATAATCCAAGAGGAAGGAAAGCTAATGAGAAAGATGGACATGTGTTGAATCAGTCTTCATTCCTCCATTCATTAATATTTACTGAGTTGACTAGTATGTATCAGCCCTATACTGGACACTGGAGATACAGCCAATGTTAAGCACAAGACAATCTCTACTTTCTAGGACTTATAATAGAGTGGATCAGACAAATGAATGGGGAAGGAAGAAAAGTAAATACATACATACACCAATACAATGTGATTATAGTGTTCTCAGGTTTCCAAAATGAACATATTAAATAGGTGACTGAGAAGAATCCTAAGAACACTGAGATCAGGGATCAAAAGGGAGAAAGGGGAGGGGTAGGAATTATCCAGAGCTCTTGTTCTCAACTGTAACAGTATTAAGTCCCTCGGGGCATTTTGGAAGCCTGTGGCTGCATCTGGATTGTCACAAAAGGAATAAAATTAAAAGCATTTAGAAGTGAAGAACACTAAATGCCTGTAATATCCAGCAGTATCCTGCACAACTTTTAAAGGTCCCTTCAGGTGTTCTGTTATCATATACAAATAAGTCTGGTCTATTATTACTTATCCTAATATCTTTTATTCAATTTTTCTTATCATTCCCTCATGGTTTAGTTTATCTCACTTCTTTTAAATCCAACCTTGTTCACTTTAACTGGTCTATCTACTTCATTATATCTTCTACTGTAATAGTATCTATGCACTTATATATTAAAATACATATTAGAATATAAAATATTTTTCTATTTCACATTTATGTGTCTAAGGCATTATTTCTACATATAATGTCTGTGGCTATTATTGTCTATGAATTTCAATTCAGGCTAGTAAAGGAGGTGTTTCATTTCTTATATTTGTTATGAAAAGCGTGAAGTTTGGCCTGATAAGGTTGAGAAGTATCAATTTAGATCTGTGTTTGGACAAAAAGTACGTTGAGCCTCCTCCAAAAGAAACAGTGATTTGTTTTAAATCCACTTTACAACACTAGAATAAATATGGTAAAAATTCCTAAAGTTTTGGAAAAAGACTTAGGGCCCCATAAAAAGCAAAAATATTCGAGCATTGTTTTAGAGCTAAACTATGGATAGAAAACTAATCAAGAGAGGAGATTAGTGAATGGGAAAAGAATTATGGAAATTAAAATAAGGATGCTTAGATTGGTTCTGAAAATAACACAGGTGAAAGAAGACATACTTAACAACTAAAGTTCCTCCAATAACTGTATAAAAATAAGCATATTTTAGGTTAACAAAATGAATATTAACTGCTGATCTTGGGAAAATGTATTATAGCAAATTGATTTCTCACTAGAAATGTCTTGAGAGCTATTCAAACCTAACAGTATTGTGTCCGCAACTCTTAACAATACTGCTTCACAGCTGTCTCTCTGAATATGAGAACATGTCTGTCCTTGTGGCACAAACTGGCAAATTTAATTAAGCTGCTGCAGCAACAAGATGCTGACTCAGATATGCCAGAGCAGGAATGTCAAGAAATTCTAGCAGTTTAAATTGGCTATATTCAGCAAAGAATGAAATAGCAGCACATCAAGATCATTTCCATGTGCAGTGCTGTCAAAATCTTCATCAGGGAGCAAGCCAAAAGCATCTGACAGGGTTTCTCTAACCACATTTACAGCATTATATTTTATTTCAGTTGAGGGTTTGAAGTTTTCATTTTGTCAACTACTCATTCTCTTTTTTTCACTTAAAGTTTCTATGGAAAAAAGAATTCAAAACTTCAAGTTTCCAATTTTTTAAGTCTATTGGTTTGGGTAGCTTCTTTAAGGAGCATTTGGGTATTGTACTTTTAGCCTCCATCTAAAGTCTACCTGTATCTCCTGAATTTGATTCACTTTTCTATGTTAAACATTAAAATTGGATATATATATTTTTTCTATTTAAAGCTACTTTTCCCCTTGTTGGATTAAAACTTAGTTATAAACATCTACACCCATACACTTTAATTTCAAAAAAGGCAAATGTTTACGTATCAACGGAGGGAGAAGAGTTGCATAAAAACCTCACGTTGTTAAAAATCATTTAATTAGAGGTATTAGTATTTTCCAAAACGTTAGAGAACTCAAAAAATACAAAATTAGGGGTAATAAAAATTTTACATTCTTTCTGGTTTCTCATCAAGAAAACAGTTGTAAATACAGTCTGAAAATCCATCCCTCACTATAAGTTAATAAAGTTAAGGTTAGCAAAATAGACTAGAAACATGAAATCAATGCCTTATGTCTTTTTTTTTCTGTACTAAAAGGTAAATTACACACACACACAAAATGTTGTGCTATATAGAAATCTAAAGAAAGAAAAACAAACATATTCCAGGAAAAATAAGGTTTTAGGAATGAGGTAAACCCAACTGCAAACAAAATGTCCTCTCTTCTACATAATCCAGACTATAATCCACACCCGGGATATACTGAACAGAACTGGATTTGAAAAGAACTATTAAAATAACAGTGGCAAGATAATGAAGATTACTATTAGAAATTTTTAGTCTTATGAAGAAAAGATGAAAGCTGAGATGAAAGTTCTTATAACGGTGAGAAATTTTTTTTTTTTAAAGGTAAACGATATATGTTCACTAAATCCCAGGATACTAGAGTTTGTAGGCATTCTTTGATTCAAATAAAGGCAATTCTTTCTTTGGTAAGTTTCAAGAAATTCGTTATGCTTGAGAAACAGTACAAGTTGAGTAACAGAAATAACTTAAAAAAAAAATACCCATAGATGCACATTCATAAGGGATCTATTGTCTTAATCTCTACAGCTGATACTAGCAAAGAGATTATAATTATGCAGTTTGGCAAAAAGAGCGCTGCTTCTGAAATTGCCGCTTTTAAAATATTTATTTTTTGAAATTGTCTTTTTACTACAACTTCTGCTTGCTTTTATGTGAACTTACCTATTCATTTAATGGAATCAAAAAAGCATTTGTTTCTAAAGTTTTTAATGAAAGTCTGGCAATATCTATCAAAATAAGTACATACGCACCTCTTACAGGAATTTATCCCAGTGCCTGTATCAGCACATGTATAAAAGATGCTCATTGATTATAATAGTAAAAGAATGGAAACGACTTAAATAAATATCAATAAGGTCAATTAATTGGTTCTACAAACACATCCTCAAAGGTTCAGATTCAAAAGGCTGGGCTAAGAGTGCAAAATCAGTATTTTTTAAAAGCTCCAGAGTCTGATGAACCAGCAAGGTAAGCTTGAAGATGATGATGGCAAGAGACAAGAGTCACCAGAAAATTAGGGGGAAAACAAGGAGAGTGAGATATCTCTATAGTTAAGAACTCAATGATGATGTTGAGGAGCACTAGTGAGGGTGGAAGCCTGATTAGAGTGGGATGTGCAATGAAGAAAAGGTTTTTTATACAGTTTTTAAAAAATATTCTCCTAATCTATTTTTTGATTGTGGAATTTAATCCGTTTAAAGTAATTATTGATAGGGAAGGACTTACTATTGCCATCTCGTTGTTTTCTGCATGTCTTATAGTTTTTTTATATGTCATTTCCTCCTAACAAGCACATACAAGTCTTTAAAGAAGTCTAAATACAAATGAGCAGAGTAAGAAAGTAACTAGGAGAGAACCTGAAGTCCAGGGATTAAGAAGGGAAAAACGAGCACCTTTAAATACAGGCATACTTCAGATGCTAGTGTGGGTTTGGTTCCAGACCACTGCAATAAAGCAATATTGCAATAAAGTGAGTTGTCATCTTTTTGCAGGGTCTCGTCATCAATTTGTAAAAACATAACACCTGTGAAGTGCAATAAAATGAGGTATGCCTGTACTGATTGAGAGCGAAAAAAGATACAGGAGAGAGAGGAAATGCTAAGATAGAAAGAGTACTGAGAAGGCAGGGAAAGATGGGGTTCCATTCAGTGTAGAGGCTGGAAATACATTCCTTCCATTGCAAAAGGAATGGAGAAAGGATGAAAGTAAATGTTGAACTCCCCTAAGGGAGCTTCCTAATTCCTCATTTGGTATATTTACACTCCCTTCTAGTAAACTTGTTTACTTGGTTTTAAGATTCATCCACAATAGAGTAGAAACAGCCAATCACAAAGAACAGCTGTTATAGGTAGGCAAGCAGTGAGAAGGGAAAATTATAACTTAATAGCCATTTTCATACAAAAGAAGAAAAAAATCTCCGGCAATTCAGCAGTATCTACTAATATACAAAATGTATATACTACTTGACCAAACAATTCAATTTATATGAATTTATCTCATAGAAATTACAAGAAGTTCATCAATGTATTGTTCGTAATTTCAAAAAAAAGGAATACAAACATTTTGCAGCATGAAACCAGCTAAATTAATTAAAAAGTACATCTATATAATGAAGTAATATGCAACAATTAAGACTGAGCTATATGCAGAGGCATGAAAAGACATAAAATATTATTTTAAGTGAAAAAAATAAACTGCAGGACTGTTTTATAGTATTTATAGTATTTATAATATGATCCCATTTTTGTTTCAATATATATCTGTTCATGTGTGGAAAAGTCTGAAAATATATATAACAAAGAGTGGTCAGCATTAGGTATTGAGTTATTCTATTTTCTAATTTTCACATTTCTATACTTTGAAATGGTGGATATAGACATAAAACTTCAACTATCATAAAAATAACCAAATATGGAAATAGATAACCAAATAAATATATTACCTGTTAGATAAAATACACAGTTCTTTTAAACTTGGAGCCATGGAATGATCTTTATAATTTTCCCGAGAGAAAAACGTCTTTAGGCCATTTTTTGAGGAAACATCCCTGTGAAGCAAAGTAATTTACTTGCATTTGACAATTCAAAATCTCATGTTAGATTAATCCTTGCTTTTCCTTTAGCATCGAATTAAATATCAGAGATACTAGAGAGTTAAAGATAGAACAGATTAAAGGGTCTGTCAAGAGCAGGGCTCACCTTTGGCTCTGGGCATAACATTAAGATGTTTGGTTACTGACAGAATATGCTTCTCAATTTATTTTTGTTTCATGCACCACTATGTCAGGACAAAAGACACTACAAAGACTGCATATCCTATTTAATTAACTTGACAAATGTGATAAATGGCGTGTTTCTACTAAAATCACTTCTAAGATCAAATACAATTTTCCATAACATAAATAATAGAAACTAACATATTATAATCAATGCTTTCCAGATAGTAAACATACAATAAATGCTGGTTGAATGAAAAAATTTAAAAACTAAAAACACTGAGGACTATTAATCTAGGAAGACAAAGATAAGTTGGATTCTGTGGAAAAGGATAGTTCCAGGGCTACAATACTGTACAAAGGCCCTAAACCACATTTGGTTTCACAATGTCACAATGTCGATGGTATATAAGAGCATCTGTGCTGCTTGTGCACACTTTATGGCAAGGAGCATAAATGTGTATACCCCTAATCAAATGGCAACTTCTGGCTGGTGCATTCCCAAATTGGGAAATTCTAATATATTTGCTCCATACTCATTTCTTACTCTTTTTAAAGGCATTTATTAAAAAAAAAAACGATTAAGGTATAAATGGTAAAATTAGAATGTCTTGCTTGCTATACACCAGTGTAGTTATTACTTCTTATAGCACTATATTTGTAACATCTCATGTTTTAAGTGTTTTGCACATCTTAAAGTCATGCGCCTCAGGGATTGCGAGCTCTTTGGAGGAAGGAAGCATTGTTTGGAATAAACAAATACTTACTGAGCACATACAGACTGAATCTTGAGTCAGGTACTATTTTAATCATCTTAATAATCTCATAACTTCTGCATTCTCTTTGGCTAGCAAAGAGTAGATGCTCAGTAAACGTGATAAATCTAAAGTAGAACATGTATTAGATCTCTACAAAGCCTCTTATGTTACTTAACAAAGTACTCTACTTGTGAAGTTCTCATACACTTCTAAAATATGGTCTATGCATTTATATTATCACTTGATATAGATTCCAACATAACAAAAAGCAGCTTGTCTATTTTTAAAGGGAGTCTTTTGTTACTTGTACAGAAATGGGCAAGGTTCTTGGAAACATGAAAATTCCAGCGTCTCTCCTTCACTAAAACACCAACAATAAGGACACGATGAAATTATACCTAGTAGCAATCTGAATAGTGAAATGTTGTCACTTTAAGGAGAAGTGTAGTCAGCTATAATCCAAAAGTCTTCCATCAAAAGATGAGAATAGGGTAAAATCTCAGCCACTGAACTTAGTATCTTTTCTTTCCTCCAAATCTCTCCAGATCATAAACTCTTCTTTCCTAATTCAGCCCACTCCCACTTCAATTCTCTTCAGGTGATTATAAACAAATGCAACTCACCAGTTCAGCCTTGGTTCACTCATGGCCATTCCGGAGCTCATATTCTTAGATTTCTGCTTTACTCTAGCTCACAATTCTGCTGCCTGGCAGTGCAGGCTCCAGCAGCTGTAGCAGGATTTCTCCAGAATCAACATTCACCTGAGGAAAAACAAAAGGTCAACATTAAAAACAGGTGACTGGCTGGGCCAGGTGCTGTTAACTCATGTGAAGAAGTACCTGTTCTTAACACCTACCATCAACTGACGCGGACACCTGAAACAACAGATCAGACAGATGAATGCTTCCACGGTTTTTTTTGTAGAATATCAATGATGATGTAGGGTAAGTCCTTTTCCATTTAACGTACTCCAGGAATGTCACCCTCAAAACACTGCGAAATAAGCAGAAACAGAATGGTGTTCTCATTACTAACCAACTACATCACTTTATGCCATGGAGCTGTATGTCTTAGCTCTCCCCCACTCCCTTACCTCCAAAATAAATCTTGCTTCCATTTTCCTCATGATACACTGTTATGGTGAAGATTCTGGCAAACAATGCAAGCCAAAAGCTTCCTGATATCAAAAGTCTTTCCTAGACTTTCAAAGAGAACCTCATTTTTGAGGAGACGGAGGTCCGGGCAACTTAAAGGACATTTTACAAGATCACTTAGAGGAATCACCAAGGCTACAAGTCTGGCTTGACCACTCCACATGTTCGGTGTTTCTCCTGCAACCCCGGGCGGAATGATAAAATCTATGTGAGAAAATTATAAATTTAGAAGCTGATCTTGGGCCACAGGACAGGCCTGATCGGCTCACACTTAATCCAGTTCTCACTTTGACCCAGTGTGAAGTTAGGGCAGGAGAGTCGATGAAGGTAAAAGATGCGGCTGAGGGGAAAAAGGACTGAAGGGGCAGAGAAACACGGTTCCAGGAAGGCAGGTAAAGGGGCGAGCTAAGCCGTGGGCGGGGGCCGCACCACAACCAGCAGCTCAGGGTCCTGGCCTGGTTGAGGGCGCCGCCATGTTCCCTCCTCCCGCCCCTCACGAGCACGCCCTTCTGCAAGGCAGCACCCCTTCTTCCGCGTCGCAGCTGCAAAGCAGTCTGGCCGCCCACCTCGCAGTCCGCAGCAGCTCTGCCCTGGGCCGCGTCCCCACTCCACACACTGCGGTGCACGCCCTGGGAAGCCCTTATTTAAAGGACGTGGCTGCGCCGCCTCGGCACTGCGTGATGACGTCACCAGGGACGTAGCGGGCGGGGCCCTTCGACTCCAAAGGGCCGCTTCCCAGCCTGCGTGCTCGGTGTAGTTTGTCTCGGAACTGTCAGATCGGGCTTGGGATTTGCCGTATAGAACGGGCTGGGGGCATGTTGTCCTAAAAAGTCCTTCACCTCGCGGAGGATCGTAAATTGGGAGGAGGACCGGCGATAAGTACAGTCCTGGAAAGACCGAAACAGACTCATTTTGTGACCTTAGCCCATTATCTTAACTTCCCTAACCCTGACACCTGTTCAGTAAAATGGAGTTACTTCCTTAGTTGAGTTTTTGAAAGGATATAATGAAATAAGGGATGAACTATGTTCAACCCAGTACTTGGAGGAATAACTCCTCCACTCCATCCCCATCTTGTTTTAGATGTCAGTTTTCACCAGTAGTCTCTCTGGCTCTCACACACGGTTGTTTGTTTGTTTGTTTGTTTTTGGTTCTGTTTCCCCCATTCATTAAGGAAAGATTTATTGAGCATTTATAATTCGTGCTTGTTGTTGGGTATATGTAGGACTAAGAACAAATACTGGTTTTTCCAAGAGCTTTTGATTGTTGGGAATCTAAGACATTCACATTAAATAATTATAAAAAGTAGTGATTAGCTACGTAAGAGGTATATAGTAGAGAGTACAGAGAGATAGAGAGTTACGAGTGAGAGTAACAAAAAGCAGCTTTGAATAGCTAAAGACTTCTACTGAATGTATGTCAGTTACCACATTGGGTACTTGACATGTCAGCTCATTTGAAGAATTTGAAGTATGAAGATGATGGGAAACGGCATTCTAGACAGAGACCAGCACAAGGAACTACATAAATTCGTTGCACGGACAGAGTCCAGTTTGTGTGCTATCAGGAAGATGTGTTCTAAATTTCAGAATGATTTATGATTTTTAAAATTATGTTAACATAAACATTCTACTTGTTAAAAATCTCTCTTGAATATAAGGACCCGTAGGTAGTTTATTTTGCCTGGAATGCAAGGTTTATGAAGAATAGTAGAAGAAAAGAGTTTGGAAAAATAGCTTGAGGCCAGAGCACAGAAGACTAAAAGCTGGACCAGGGATTTTAACTTTACTGTATAAGAAATGGAAAGCGGAGGATGGGGGTGGTGGTGGGGAGCTTATAAGCAGAGGAATGACACAATCAGAGCTATGTTTCAGCAAAGTTTATCTGGCAAGGTGTTGAATACGTTGTAAAGAAGAGATCAGTTAGGAAACAGTGCTTGTAAATGCTTGCAGATCAATTGGTACAATGTCTAGCAGTGTGCAGGCAGCCTTTCTTATAGGTGAGTGATATTGATGGCCTGTGCTAGGACAGAGATGGACATCAACGCAGTGTAGAAGTTCATGTGTTGGGTACTATCTCACAAACTATGCAGTCAAAGAGACTTGGGAATCTTCGGCAACTGCTCAAGGACTACTCAAGAATTGTTTAAGCATTAATGCTGCTGGGATGCACCAGCCCACAGTAGTGTGCTATGGTAACATCACTGGATGTAGCCTGTGTTGAGATTCCAGATTCTCATCCAGCAGTATGCTCTGGTTTGGTGTATCTTGAGTTCCGGTGGCTGTGAGATAGCACACAAAATAAAAAATTTTAGAGCCAGAAGGAACTTTGGAGATTATCTAGTCCAACCTTCTTATTTTCCTGTTAAGGAAACTGAGGCCCAGATTGTCAAGTGACTTTTCCAACATTGCATGATCAGTGATAAAGCTTTATCAGTGATAAAGCCGATACTAAAAATCAGTGATAAAGCCGATACTAAAAATCAGGTCTCATAACTTTTGCTATTACAACACATTAAATATATGCATCATTTTTTCTTTGCGCTCTGCTTTGTAAAACAGAAGCAATTTAGTGAAAACTACATGGATTTTTGGAGTCCAGCATATATGGGTTTGTATCTCAGATTCTTGCTTACTGGCAGTGTGATCCTAGACATGTGTTTCCTCTTTGAGCCTCAGTTTCACCATCTGGGTAATGGAAACAGTAATAGCTCACCTATAGGATTGTTGTGAAGATTATAAGAAAAAGAGTAAATATGGAAAAGTAAGTGTTCAATAAATGGTAGCTATTAATATAAACTTTTTCTGTCAAAAAATATCCACAACATAGTGGAGGTGGCACTGTAAACAAATGGTTATAGTACAAATAAGAAATGATATATACATACATACATATTATAGAAGATTCTATGGGAACACAACAAAGAAAGAAGTCACTGCGACACTTAGAGACTATTTCAGAAAAATTTAATTTACATTCAGTCTTGAAGGATAAGTAGGAGTTCACTGGGTAGAGAAGCTGTTCTGGATATTCAGGTGTGAAAAATCACAGAAGTGTGAAACCGCTTTTTTTTTTTTGCTGTATATTCTGGTGAAAGGGAAAGCTACTGCTTTATTGTGTGTGTGTGGGGGGGGATGGGCAGAGAATGAAGGTCACTGGACTGAAAGGGGTAGAGGGGCTACAGAGGGTCTTCATGCCATGCTAGATAATATGTACTTTTGGATTTTATCCTCTGGTGGTGAGAAAACCAATGTATGTAACAGTTTTATTGATCTGTAACCTACCTACCATAAAATTCACCCATTTCAGTTGTACCATTCAGTGATTTTTAGTAAACGTATGGAGTTTTGCAACCATCGACATTACCAAGTTTAGAATATTTCCATTACCCTGGAAAATCCTTTCTGCCCATTTGCAGTCAATCCTTCCAACTCCCAGCCCCAGGCAAACACTAACCTACTTTCTGTCTCTATAGGTTTGCCTTTTCCGGACATTTAAAATAAATTAAATCATACAGTATACAGTATAAATCAAATTATAGAGTATAGTCTTTTGCATCTGGATTCTTTTTCTTAGCAGAATATTTTTGAGGATCATCCATGTCGTAGTAAGTGTTAATAGTTGTTTTGTAGCAACTATTTGTGGTAGCTCATTTGTGGATATGCCCCATTATGTCAAATGTTTTATCCATTTGACAGTTGATGGACATTAGATGGTTTCCACTTTTTGGCCATTATGAGTAATGCTGATATGAACATTAGTGTACATGTCTTTGTATGAACTTTGTGTTTTCATTTTTCTAGGGTAGATATCTAGGAGTGGAATTGTTGAGTTGTATTGTAAATTTATGTTTAACTTTTAAAGGCACTGCCAAACTGTTTTCCAAAGTGATTGTACCATTTTATTCTTTGGATTCTTAAGCAGGGGAAAGGTTGGGTTTTCCATTTCTGCTAAACTGAGAAACAAACTCAGAAGTTGAATGAAAATCCAATTTCAGTTTGAAGGATTTTGTATTTTGAGTTTGTAAAATGTTTCATCAGATCTGAATTTCAAAAAGAATATTTAAAACTGCAGGCACCTGGTTAAGTGATCATAGTTGTTATGAGGTGTGTATTTCTTCTTAAAGACAAAATCAAGACAGAGAAATATGCAAGATCATCTGCCTCTCAGCATAACAGCAGCTACCCTCCGCAGCACATGAAGATGGCTTTGCCTTTTCCTCTGAAAAGGAGAGGCCTGCTCTGCATGGGTCCATTTGATCCAAATGCACATTAGAAGTAGAAGTCTGATTTTGAGAAGCTAGACTGTTTGATCTTGCCCCATGAAACAAAGCCTCGTAGTAACAGTAGCAACTAAGACATATGTGTGGTCAGGTCTTACTGACTCGTCTATGATTATTACTTTGGCTTTCTCTCCAAAAGTTTAATAATAACCTGACACTTGTTTTCCTTTCTAATTCTGCCATGAAATCATTATAAACAGAAATGTAAGATGTCCCCCTTATACTCTCATTTAAGTACCCTTCTTGAAGTGGAGCAAGCTAATCCACAATGAAGAGGTGAGTGTAAACCATTTGTTTTATCAGAAGGAGCTTAGGCATGAGCTTGGCCAAAGGCCTAGAGGTGACAGATTTCATATTTTGAACTCCACGATTTCCATTAACTCTCAATTTCCCGAGATACCAGAAGGTGTTAAATATTTATAATTACATAGAATTTGACAGTTCATAAATATTTCACATGCATGTCATTCTTCCTTTTCTCCAAGATAGTTCGAAATAAAAACAGGATTAGGGACTGTTACATTTGGCAATTTTCAGGATCAATTCAATTATTTATTTTACTGATCGCAAGAGATGCTTAGGTATTGCAGTATGAGTGTATGGAAGAAAATGCCAACTTCGTTGCCTTTATTCTGACTTCAGAATATTTTATAATTTGAATGTCCTTGATATGACTTTAAAAATAATTTATGGTAAGGTTTTTGCACTGTTATAATAGTGTGATACTTAAATTTACTGGTTCGCTCCTACATAATCTACTCAAGAGAAGGGGCAGAGTTGGGGTAGAGCAATGCTAACCCAGGTAAAGTTGGATTTTTTAGTCTTCAGCATCATTAAAGTCTTTGGCATCATTTCTGATGTTCTATTTTAACGATTGCCAAAGCAAAGATGACAAAGTATTGTAGGCTTTCAGAACTGCTCCCCTCCTATGCTCAAAGCAGATATCATTATTCAGTCATGACTCCCTTCTCCTTCGAGACAGGAAGTAGCCTCAGAAGCCTCAATTCTGCATTTTTGGCAGCTACTACCAATCAACAGACATTATCTCACAAATTAAAACTTCTTTTTTTGCCTTCTCTGATCATAAGGGTAGCTTGATCCTTATATAGGTTTTTCCCTTGCAAAATGGAAATAAATTTTTTCAAAGAGTACTACAGACCAGTGCTTCTCACACTTTAATATGCAAACCAATCAGCTGAGGATGTTATAAAAATGCAGACTCTGATTTAGTAGTTTTGAAGTGGTACCTGGGATTCTGCATTTCTAATAAGGTCAAGGTCACAGGCGATGCCAGACCTACTGGTCTGTGTACTACACTTTGAGTAGTAAGGTTCTACTAGACTGTTCTCTGGAGATAAGATGTAAGTTAGAAAACTATGCGCAATGCAACAAAATAACCAAGAACGAAGAAGAATAACAAGGCAAGTGTTCCATTAGAAGCTGAAGTTTTATTATAGGATAACAGTACATAAAGCACATCTAAAATTGATGTGTTCAATGCACTTTTAATAAAGGTAATGTAATATTAAAGGTACAGTTTCTAAGTACAATATAACAACATTCATATTAGAATGAAAATCGGAGTATTTAAAAGACAACATTAAATCTCTCTTTTTTTTACAGCTTGTATTTACAAAATGAATCAAAATATTTTTTTTTTTTTTAAATTCAGGACTCAATAAAATAACAAACAGCTGGAAATAAGCAGACTACTGTAAGAGTGAATTGAAAAGAAACCCAATGTATGTGAAAAGTTGGATGATCCTCTAATAAAGATCATTAGCAAAGTTTTAGTACAATACTATTTTTAGGATACCCATAAATGGCTTGCATTTTTAGTGTGGCAGAAAAGGAGTTTTTACATACTGTACACAAAAACAGACATATTTATAGGTACAGTATTACTGTTTCCAAACTTGCATTGTATTTACAGAAGGCTGAGCTTGTTACTCACAGAGTTTTGTGAAATTTGTGTGCTTAATCCTCAAGACCTACACACAATTAGAATCAGCATTTCATGTGGTCTTTTAAAATGTGGATTTAGTACTTGATTGTAGAAGTGTTAACCATAAGGCTTGACGTACTTTATCAATTTACCGTAACAACCCAGGAAAAGAGTTTAAATTGGGGTACACTTGTTGTCATTTAACAATTATCAAATGCTGACATGTGCTGGCCACTGTGCAGACACAAAGAAATACAATCTCTATCTTCAGGAAGCTTAGGATACTAAATGGTGCTTTAAAAAAATTTCCATCTTTTTCTAAGCGAAGCAATAAGGAATGACATGATTTGTATTAAAAGAGATTTCTCCCTAAACTGTAGCCAATGCAGTTTAGGTTAACTAATAGGTTAACTATTAGCATTAGCTCTCATTAACCACATGATTGCATTTATAATTAAGGTAACAGCAACTCTTCCATAAAAATGGAAAATGTCTAGAATTGTGGGTAAATATGCAGTGCATGGAAGCCAATAACCATGGCTTGAGAATTTATCACCTTCAATTACAAAAAGTGCAGTAAACAGAAACATTTGCTCTATATTTATAAATTGCTCAAAAATCTTTGCTAAAGATCTTACAAATTCAGTAATATTACAGAACAATTCTAATCAATATTTAATAAGGTTAACTACATCCTTAGTTAGATATTTGATATACTTTGATTTTTAACAATGCCAATAGGTCTTGGGAGAACAAGTGAAAGAGTTTTAACTAAGTTCATTATTAAATGACTTTTAAAATGAAGGTCCTTTGCTCAGTTCATGGAACTGGTTGAGGTCATATTAAAACAGAACATCCCTTGTTGAATTTGCTTTATGGCCCATGTTCTGCAATGACAGTGGACATCTCCATGCTTCTCTGGTTCAGGGAGGAGGGGAAATTTTATTCTGCCATCAAGCCACCAAGGATATTTTATATAAATGCCTATTATCTATAATAGGAGCTAAGTACACAACCCTGTCAAGTACCAATAATATAATTCCATAGTAAGAAAAAAAGTATTACTCCATTAAATTAGAGTGTTTCTTTAGGATCTTGAAGGCCTGGCAAATTATTTTTCAGCTCAGGAGATATGTATAAAGCCAAGTAGCAAACAAAGTAAATGCTAATATGTTTTCATATACCCATATTTATAAACAAATTCACCCTATTGATGTCAAATATCCATACTAAGGAAGTAATTTTATCCTAATTAAATATACTCTAGAATAATTTATATAATGATATTATGTATTTAAAGAGAAAAGCATGTCCCAAATCCAGCACTCTGATACAGCTGCCAGTTGGGCACAGGTAGATATATATATATATGTATATATATACAAATATATAGTTATACTCAGTGAAATTAACAAGACCCAAAGGTGGTATTGTCTAGGAATAAAAGGTTTTTTTGTTGTTGTTGTTGTTCACAAAAGTAACTTATCTAGCACCACACATCAGAAAAACACAAAAATAGCACACTCTAGTTCTAAACAGCTATGTCTAAAATAGATTATATAGTAAAACCAGTATTATACAGCATATTGTGGATTTGATAAACAGATAAATATTTGCACTGAGTAGGCTGTTTATAATATAACATTTTCTTATCTATACAGAATGAAAGCCAAAAAGTTAACTGTATAGAGATGTGCAGAACAACATTAAATAGTATGACTCAAAAGCAGGGACGAAGGTAAATTTCAAAGAAGAGTAAGAGAGAAAATGTTTACAGGCCATTACAAGTTCTTAAGTTAACAGTAAATAAGGAATCAATTGCTCAAGTTGAAGAAAGCAGTAAACAAGAGATTGCATTTACATGCAGATGTCTAAAATTTGTATTTTTTTTAAAGTCTATGCACAAAAGTCATTTGTTTTATTGCTTGACATTCAGTTATGGCTAGATTATTTAACCTATTTTTTTTTTTTTTGTACTTTGGAAACAAGAATATTGTTAAAGGTGCCATAAAAATGGACAACATCGAAAAAGGTTTGCAAATAAACCACCTAACACTGCAGTTCTTTATACATATTAAAAGCCTTGTCTGGGGTTTGTCATATGTTAAATATATTTAAACTGGGAAAATATGTTGTAGCTTGAAGCCTCCCATTGGCCCAAACATCCAATACAAAAACACATCTCCACAAAAGGAGCAGGCAGACAATACAGGTACATTTAAAGAAGCAGCCAGCTAATGTCCTAATGTTTAAAAATTTACCACTGTTTTTTATAAGAAATTTCAAACCATTGTGGATAAGAAGAGAATTTTGGATTCAGGAAGGTGTGTACAGTACATATGGATTTGTGTGTGTGTGTATATGTGCGTGTGTGTGTATGTGTGTGTGTGTGTGTGTGTGTGTGTGTGTGAAATCATATTCACTATATATTGCTCAAGAATTATCTGCATTTACATATACAATCTGTTCAATGATAACCAAGTTCCTAGAAATAGTATTCATCCACATTGAAGTAATGAGTGAGAAAAGAATCACGTGAACACCGGAGAGAATTTAGTTGCTCTTAGTGAACAACAATGGCATGTGTAGCATGTTAAAGCTAAGAGCAAGCTATCTTTCATTTGTTCTTAGAAGGAAAATAGAAAAAGAAATGTGATACTGCTAATGTAGTAAACACACTAAATGTAAACAGCAAACACGAATTCTCTAGGCATCTATTTAAAATAATCATATTCACTTTCTTAAAACAAGCCTCCATGTTATGTTTCATTACTGAAAAAAATGTTTCTATTCGGATTGACTATTATGTCATTCATTTATAAATAAACAAATGACCGAATGTATTTATTGCTCTGCGTTCTGAGAGTCTGGTTAAACATGGATATCCCCCTACCTCTGCCATCTACATTTCCTTGGTATGAAGCCAGACTTCTGGATTATGTTTAAAATTGTTCTGAGAGGCTGACAAAACTGATCTCACTTACACTAACAAACAAGCAGACAGACTCAAAAGTGAAACCAATTGCTTTGTACAGACATTGCTCATCAGCCTTCCCATCTCTTAACAATAAACAATCATAGGATGGTCTCTTTAATGAAATCCAGTGGAACTTCTTTAATAATACTAGTGTTTGGAATAGAATGAAGACCTGTATCATAGACTATTAGCAATAGATCAAGATTTACTGTTGCATTTCCGGGCACATAACCTGATCTATAGTATAAAGTTGTTTTCATGGGGTTCTGTTGTGTCATATCTTTATAAGTAAGAAGTGGCAATCAAATGTTATATGTAAAAATGTTAATAATTTGTATGTATATGTATCCATACCTGTGGTTGTATGTGTATATGTATATGTGTATATAGATATATAGAAATGTTTCTGCCATTTTCCATAGTCTTTATTATCAACAATAAGGTAAATGTTTCCTTTTATTTAAATATGGAAAGTTTTCCCAAATTTTGCTCTTTTATGGTAGTAAGAAAATGTGTAAAGCTTCTTCTGAATGTGTATTCCCAGTGTGGAATGGAAGAATCAAAGCCAAGAATTACACTGAGGTTCACTGACTGTATGGGAAGTAACACATGGAAGTATGATAACAAAAGTATATTTCAAAAAATATAAAATGTAACCCTAAGAGCTGGCTCATTTGCTGCTATCATGTGGGTTTTATCTGTCTTTAAACATTAGCTCTTGTTTTAATTTAACAGATTAAAAACTACAAATGTGGAAGTATAAGAATTGTGTTACATAAAGGAATTTTTTGGTTTGCTTCCATAGGAGAACACAGTGAAAATAACAATTATTTGCTGGCATCAAAAAACATGTTTTATCTTTCACCTCTCTCAAAGCACTGATAGGCAGGGCTCTCGTCTTATTACTGGTTTTTAATTTTTTTATCCATGTTATATAGAGTTTGAAGTAGTTTTTAATATATAACACTATAAATATTTATTGAGAATATTTTAATTATTAGAGAAATGGTAAATGGAGTATGCAGGATTGTACTTTGAATGACGCTCTCTGTTAGTATATTACCTATTAACTTATCTTTTGAACATACTGGCATAACTTTCCACAGCTCTGGAAGTTATTCAATGTTTTAAGCACACGAGACTGAAGAACACACAAGTTTCGAACACAGCAAAATGAGATGAAAGTGAAGAGTTTACAAACATATGCAGTTCTACACAGTTCACTTGTGCCTTGGAGGGATAGTATTATCCTTATAATTAATAATAAAAAACACAATTTGTCCCAGTAGTACTGGCCACCCTGTTTTAAGAGTTTTAGAAGATCCCTGAGCACATTGTTTCTGACTCTTAACCCCAACTCCAAAATGATAGGGCTTCTATTGTTGATATCAAGATGGATTGTCATTCACAGTAAGTCAATCATAAGGTGCTTATTTACCCTTTTCTTTTTTTTACCAATCAGCACAAAGAACTGTCAGAAAATAACTTTATTATTATTATTATCTTAAAATAATAGCACTGGAAGGACACATGATTTAAACAATCAATGTTTGCAACAGTGGCTTTAGGATTATTATCTGGCTGCCCCTCAACAATAACAAGTGATTCAATCGACATTCCTTAGCCAAAAACAAAAGGAAAAAAAACAACAACAACTGTACAAATATGTATTTTTCCCTGAGGGATCAAGGTACACCCGCAAGTGCTCTATGTACATATTGCACTAGAGAGGAATGAAGAACATGTGCAAAAAAGCAACAATGAGAGAAGCTTACATCCTACTTAAACCTTTTCATTAAAGATTCTACTAGGTTGTTTTGCATTTTGGAATGTCGGAACACAAACAGCTATTCTTTAGTCTAAAACTAAAAACACATATTTCTACTATGGCACATTCAATGAAATAAAAATTTTCCAAAGACAGATAGACAAATTCCATCAAGAAAATAATACAAAGTTTGTTTGTTTGTATTTTTTTTTTAGAAAATTACATTACTTTCTTTCTTTGTTTCACATTACAAAATCTTTTGTTTCTTTACACAAATCACATTTTATTGCAGGAATATTTCAAGTGCCATCAAATATTTATAGAAGGGTTAAAAAAATAGAAGTCTCTCTAAAGTGGTCCAGACAAGGCTTTGTATAGAATAAATCTTTTTTTTTTTTCCCCATCTTCTAGTTTTGATTTAAGTATTTTGAATACATTTTCTTTTCATTGACACTTAGTAGCCTAGAAGCGGTCTGACACACGCACATCATACACACGAAAATCTCTCTCACATACACACACGCGCGCGCGCTCCTGCCTCACCTGACCCTCAGCCCACCCCTATATGCTCACAGACATCTGGGTATCCACACTATAAAGAACAACCAAACTTAGAAACAGTGTCTTAAGTCGTGTTTTCCTTAAGTCAGGAAGGGTGAATTAGGATTCTGAAGACTCTTTATAAAATCCATAGTTTTAACGTAAACTAGGATGCTGAACACTTAAAAAAAAATCCATAGCTTTAACACAATTTGCAAACTGTCCAAAAAAGCACTTTCATCTGCACTTTTGTTTTCATTGTGACCAAGGCCAGTTCTTCAATATAATGCAACCATTTGGACACCCTTGTAACTGAAGGTATTCAGGCTTTGTAGAAAAGCCTCATTTACCCTAAGTAAAAAATTGTATAAAAGGTCTTATAGCAGCCCGGATAACAATGATGTGATTCCAATCTTTAAAAGATTACTGGACATTTAAATTTGACTTTAATTATAAGACCTATTAAGAGTAATTGTTCTGAATCACCGAGTATTTTGTGTCATCACACAGGTGTTCTATAAGGAAGAAAAAAATAAAAAGGCAAAAATTTTCATATCCTTTTCTATACCTCATATTTTTTTCAACTAAATTTATTGTTTAACTTCAGATCCCAGCTTCAATCCAAATAATAGTTGTTCCCTCATGTCACTGAGTATGCTTCTACTATGTTCCTACACTATCAATGTACTTTGCTCTTAAAGTCCACACCCTGCTATTCTTTCAGAAAGATCTAGTAGCAGCATCATGTCAATGTATCTTGGTTTACTCTAAAAGCAATGTCACCATGGTGTGACTATCACTGAGATTAGAGCATCATTTTTTGCATTAAATACATGCAAAATCCTTTCTGGGAAAAGGAATTTCTTTTAAGTTCAACATTTTGTTCTCTCTCACCCTTAGAGAAGTTCAATTAGCTCTTATCATTTCACAAATGGACACTGGAATTAGGTTTAGTTGCTCTTTAATGCGCTAGCACCTGAGGCTGGTCATATTCAGAAAGCTTTGGTTAAAAAGAAGTTAATATACTTTAATAAAACCATCCCCAAATTTAGTGAATCAGAATGACAAACAAAACAAAACAAAAACAAAAACAAAAACCAAACCAAACCAAAATAAAAACATACCATTTTCCCCCAAAGGAGAAACAATAGGAAAAACATGGACAAATAAATAACTGAACTAAGCTTGGTACTCTTTGCAGAGTATAAATACTATTGATCTTTAAAGGAACTATGCTTATTTAAATTAAAATTTTGATTTAACCCTTCTTGCCCAAATATAAATACTATATGCTTATAGTTAACCTCTCTATATAAACACTCATAAAGTTTTACATGCTTGTCAGAAATTTAAGTAAATATTACTACTGTCTTCTACTTACGGTTAAACCCTTACTACATTTTTGGAAAAAAAATTTTTAGATGTTATTTAGGCTTCATACACACTTCTGTGTGAATAATTCCTCATCTTCTTCCAAGTCCCTCGGGAAACAAGTCAAAGTCAGTGGAGTAAAAAACAGTGAAGGGCTCTGTGAAGCCTCGGCTGTGACCCAGCATGACATCAGGAGCCACCATTCCTGCCGAAGATTTAGGAGGGACCCTGGTGGTAAAGGAGACACTTTCTTTGCTGTAAAGGGCTGCTTGGGAACTCCCCCCTTTACATCACGGGAAGATGTCCCCTTTTCTGTATAAACATGGTCTTTGATGTAAGACCAGAAGTTTGACTCCTACCCCGAGTGGGACTAAAATTATCATCTACATGCCTACATTCCCAAAGGTCACTTATTTCTAAAATATGCACACTTGTATATTAGATTGTTTCTTCTCCCTTCCCTCATTGGGAATTATTTTTAAAAACTTACAAAATTAACGAAAAAACAACTCAATATTTCTCACCTGAACACCAAAGCCAAACAATCTTCTAAATATTTAATAAAATAAATTACAGTCCACAGTTTTCTAGTGATGATAAATACAAAAGTAAATGTTTGCAAGTAGCCTTGACTTCACTTTAAAGGCTTAAAATATTTAATATTTAAATAACAGAAACTGGTTCAACATGGCATGCCTCTCTCACCCCCCCTATTCACTGTCTATGAAATATGGAGAGCAATGTTCTAGAATTATAGCATCTAGAGGCAGCTAGTCTAGAAATAGTTCACTCTGAGATAAACTCTTAGGGTTCCTAGATTATACCAAGAATATAAACATTCATAAAGTGAATGCTTCACGTCCTTACATGGGGAGTTTGCCTTTGCTCCAGATATAATCTTTGGGTCCTTCTTATAATAAAAGCTAGATTAGAATAAATATTGTGGTTACTGATTTGTTCTCAAAGCATAAGAATTCCAAGTTGAGACTGAGTCTATATAACTACTGAATTGTATAAATGAACGTCTCCTCCCCTGCCTCCATGAGATGGCATTTTAAAAAGCTTTTTAAAAATAATGTGCATGATGGTATAAATCCACAGCACCAATCGATCATTCAACTTTGTATGAAGCATAAACACATCTATCCTTAAACTTACCAAAACACAAAGTATAATTTAGGGAGAGTTCCATTTCTAATTCCAAATTCACATGTAAAAAAAATAAAAATCCAACATCATGATTTCTAGATATGACCAGCCAGTCTTTTAAAAGTAATTTTGTAAACAGCAGCATAAACACCTCCCGACGTACCTTCCAAGCCTTCTCAGTTAAACTTGTGTTTCTGGTGCACATGCGACACGACAGTGAACACGCTAGCATTTAATTTAAAGAAAAAGGTGCAAAATGAAAGTGCCTTATCAATTCAACAGGAAAAGCTACACCAGTAACTACATTTTATATTAATTAAAACAATATATAAACAATATCTCTTTTAGCTATATATAGTCTTCATGCCCATTTACCCTGTAATATATTATAATGCTATTGTTGCTAGTGCTATGGACCCTTTTCATGCCGTCCTGCTGACTGGCAATAATCGGTGAAAAAAATAAAAACTTCCTTCATGAAACAAAGAGCAAGTTGTGCAAAGTAATGCTGCAACCTCCGCTATGCACACCAGACACCGATTATTGCTGGACTCTCTGTTGTTCCTGACAGATTGGTGACTCTGTAGAAAGTCTGTGGGCAGTGAGCTACAAGAAAAGGAAATCCTCCAACTTTAGTACCCTCCTTCTGTTGTAAACAGAGGTCAATCATCGAGAAGTCGAGACAGAAAAAGGGTCCATATCTGTAGGCATAATGGAAATCATATGCATGAGAAAAACAAGTTCAACTTTTATTTGTTTTCATTGTTTCCCCTCCTTTGCCTGACCCCGATCACCAAAAGATGTGCAGTGTGTTGGCGCTCCAGGTCTGTGCAGGGCCATATAAAGTGTCTCGATTAATTTTTTTTTGTTTTTCATGTTTGTACTTCAGACATTCTAGAAGTGCTTAGTTGATACATTTACCCATCAATTTGCATTGCTGGCTCAAATTCTGAAGTGAACAACTCCTTGTATAATGGAGGAAAATGAAGTCGCACAATGTCTGGGTATATTGCTTTAAATGCCATTAGCTTTTCTGTATGTCGTCCACATAAGGCTCTTAATGTAGACACCTTGCATATTAACTGTAAAGAAAAGAAAAGAGATGTTGTCAGGAGAGAATAGACATGAGAATCAATATTAGGGAATCTAGATGATCTTTACAACGTTGCTTATAATGGTGAAACACACTCGAAGCAACTTAAATGTCCAGTAATAGAGGATTGGTAAAAATAAATGGTGGTACATTATAGAATACCAGGTATACGTTAATTATAATTTTGAAGACAAATAATTTAATAACCTGAAAAGATGTTCATAAATGAAAGTGGCAGAGTTGAGCTGAGAATCTAAGTCTCTTACCTCCTTCTCTTATTCCAACATGCTTTTCGCTTTATCATCTCAAACCCTGCCATCTATCACTGAAAAAATAAGAGATATGGAGATAGCGACGAGGACAAGGGGGTAGTCACGGGTAGGTTAGGTCACCGCAACTAGACATGACACATCTCTTGAGCATTTTAGGCAGAATGAGTACTAGTTAACTCCAATGACAACAAGTTTCTTCTAGAGAAAGAGCTGTGCGTAAAACAAAATAATTCTGGGTCTGGGCAAAAGACCCTGAGTGAAAAAACAAAGTCAGAAGTCCTGGATGAAGTCCCAGCATTGACATTTACCAGGTGAAAATCATAACATGATCTGCAAAAGTGCTTTTTAAGCTCTAAGGCACTATACAAGCACAAAATACTTATTATTTTAACCCAGAATATTTCTAAGAAATGTTTTTGCCAGATCATAGCTCTTGTCCATGTGTTAGGTAGTCTCCATAGTAAAAAAAAAAAAACCTAATGGTACCTTTGCATTTGAGCAAGAAGATAGGGAAGCGAGGAAAGCTCCTGAGAGTTCATCTCCCTTCTACTTCCCATTCCTGCCCCAATCTCTCACTTAGCACGTACAAAATCAAAAACAAAACAGCAATTACCCCCAATTTCCCTCTTCCGAGCTAACCTGCCTATCAGAAGAAAAGAAAACAAATAGAAAAAACAAAACAAAACCCTTTTCAAATCATCCCCTTGAACAATAAAATACATAAAATAAATCTAAGAAAGAATAGGGCTGATTTTTCTAAGAACAAAAACATACTACTAGCACTAGCACTGAAGGATATTAGCATACTTTAAACTGACATCCTAATTGTTTTTATTGTAAAAAATAATAATTAGCAAAACATGAAAACTTATTCTCTGAATACAGGGTAGTAATGGGAAACTGATGAAGAAAATATAAGTTATTTACTGTTGATGACTAATGAACTTAGTGGAAATAGACTAATATTAGAACATATGGTTATCCTGGTTAATTATTTTAGTACTTCTTAGTTCCTCCTTCAAAATTCAAAGATTCTCTAATTTATATTAATGCAGAACACTCATTAGGCTTTATGCTTAACTCT
This sequence comes from Pteropus medius, assembly GCF_902729225.1. Lineage (NCBI taxonomy): Eukaryota > Metazoa > Chordata > Mammalia > Chiroptera > Pteropodidae > Pteropus > Pteropus medius. The sequence goes on along the minus strand of NW_024342473.1, from coordinate 16,720,678 downwards.
GAGAGAATAAAAGGATTTCCAGAAGGTATTAAAGATTTTTTAAAAATGTTTAAAAAAATTCTACTATTGCCCTATTATTGTAGGACACTTTATAACCAATGATAATAAACAGAATTTAACTAGAATTTAACAGAACTTTTTGAAATGGAGATATTTCTTTCTTTTCAGTAGCCTGTTGCTTAGTGATGCTTTTGGAGGCTGGTTGGATGAATTACAAGGGTGGCTGGCAGCATGATAATGTGGCAAAGGTTAATTCAGGTTATGCCAATGGAAACCTTTGGCTCTCACCTTTGTTAGTATACCATCTTCTCGATGATTCTTCTGTAGGACGTGCTGAAGAGCTAGCTGAATTTTCTGTTGCAGTTTTTCAATTTTTACCTTTTCCTGCAGCCACGAGCGATCTAAACATGAAAGATGACATTCCTCAGTATTCCTCCAACATGGTGTCAGAACACCCCAATTCCTCCTTATTCTTACACCCAGAGTACTGTACCACAATGCAGAGTTAGAGATTAACAGGCCAGTTTCATTCTCCCTTCAAAATCTGCTGCTAAAGGAAGGAAAAACTGATCTATGATGGGTGTAAAGGGTATTAAACCCTTTCGTTTCTACTGATACTTAAAGGAAGGGAGGATCCTCCCCTTTCAAAAGGATAGCCATTTAAACTAAGGCCACACTCATACAAGTGCAATGAAATTACCATGGTCCTTCAAGCCTTTCTAAGAATTCCATTTCTGAATGATCTACTTATATCAATCCTGCCTGCTTTTCTGGAAAATATAAAAATAACCTTGTAATTCAAGGCAACTAAAACTGTCAGTAGAATTCCAGATGACTTTAGAGTTGTTAATTTAGGATAAAGTCTTTATGTATAAGCATTCCAAGCAGAAGATAGTAAGTTTGCAAAACATGATCCTCAAGAGGCCGTACTGGTTGAAAATATGGATTAAATTCAGATAAACTTGTGGATATATACAAAAAATTTCAGGAAAACATAGGATGTCTTGAAAAGCATGTTATATTGGACACTGACGTTAAGAAAGAGCAATCTAACTCTATGACAGCGTTTCTCTTGTTACCAGCGTTTCTCTTGTGGACTGCATTTCACTCAATTCTCATTTCTTAAGATTTTTTATCAGAACAAGCATGAGGTCTTCTTAATATATATATACACACATAATATATATATATACACATAATATATATATATACACATAATATACACACACACACACACACACACACACACATGTGCGTGGAGTTGTTATTTGAAAAAATTAAAGAAGATTTAACAAGTGTAGTGGCCTCTCTTGGTAGCCCACTCAATATTCTAAAAGTTATATACCTTGTAAAAATTCTTTACCTGAACAGTTTTTAAACCATTTTATTTGTATTTGGTTATTTTACCTGCTGACATCAGTACAAATGCAGAAAATAACGCAATTTCATCTTCAGTTAGGTGCATAGAACATAAACTCTTTCCAAATTCAAATACAAAGCTAATAAAGTCTTCACAACCTGCCGAAATTAGAATAAAGACAATTTAGGATTAGGGTTATTATCCTAGGAGAAAAATGTAGAAGAAGGTAAAGAGGAATCTAGTAGTTGAAAATCAGAGGGGATTGTGATAACATTTCTACTGTTAAATAGTTTGAAATATCAAAAGAAAAATCTGTCTAACCAACATCTCCATCACCACCACCATCACTATGTGGCATAACCATCATCACATCAACATCATTCAGAATAACGAGTGAACTTTTGCTGTGTGACTGGTATGTTAGGTACTGCTTGCTCTAAGAGATCTCTGAGTTTCCCACTATTTCACAGCAGCCCTCTGAGGGAGGTCTTATTTTTATTATCCCCATTTTAGAGGTGAAAAAACAAACTTGGAGAGGAAAATAATGTACCTAAGGTTACACAGGGAGGAAAAAACATTCTGAGATTCAAAGTCAGGCTGCCTGACTTCAGAGCTCACACTCTTAACCAAACTAACTGAAATGTTAAATTCATTCATTTTTGTTTTTGAGTTTATTTGATCTACAACACCCTTAAATACTAACAAATAATACACTATAGTGGTAAAATCTTTATAAGTTATATATATAACTGTTATATATATAACAGTTATATATATAACTGAAAACATAGAAAGTGAAAGTCCCATAAAAATAATAATCCATCGCCAAAGATTGGTTAAGTTTGGTGTCTATTCTTTCAGGTTTGCATATTATGTATATATAGTTAAATGGCAATGGGCTATATTATACTTCAATATACATACCTTCTGTCATTTAACTGTTTTTAAAATCACATAACACATCTTAGATACTGTCCCATTCTTTTTAATGATTATATCCACTTTATTTATATTATAGAAATCCAAAATAATTATTTATAAACTATATATTATAGTTTTACTTAGCAATACTTTATTTCTCTGCTAGCTACCTTTAATTCTCATCGATGGTTATTATTTGAGGAATATGGAAAGGCAGACTTTTAGCTTTTTGCTTAATTTTATGTATCAAATCACATGTTCTAGTTTATCTGAATAATATATCCCCTGCCCATGTGGTTCTTAAAATCTGGAAGGGAACTTTGAAGAGATATAATATAAATTTCTTCCATTACCAACTAGATAAAATGAATTTTCTATAAATTCTAACTATAAAGTAAAATAGGTATAAAATCCTTAAATTTTTGTTTCCAAATAACCAGTTTCCATTTTGTTCAATAAGAGCTTTCACCAGCTCCCATCTTTTCCTATAGACCTGATTTAAAGACAAAACATCCAGAGATTGCCTCACCTAAGGATTTGAAGACATCGGGGCTAGCATATTTCCCATCAAAGTACACGGTGTTGTTCTGAGAGTCGAAGGCACGGCACATTCTGATAAACACCACCTCTAGAGAACCTAAGCAAAGGCAGAAGAATGATTTAGATTATACCATCCTGGTGAGTTTGTTTTGGAGATACTAATGTAGAGACCATTTCTGAGTCAGTGCACTGGGCGTTGCATGCAGTTTAGCTAGTGGACTCTCATCACGTTAGCTCTCTAAAAGGGCAAAGTTCACTAATGTAATTAAACACTTGTGCTGAAGCTAAGGCCTGCTTTACAGAAGAGAGGATTGATTTACAAATTACTTCTTTGGCACTCTTCTGTTTTGCAATATAAAGTCTCAGAGTTGCTAGGAAAACATTTATTCATATCTATTAAAACAAACTAAAAAACCAGGGATGTCTGAGCTCCGCAGCCTTCTTCCTAACAACTAACCTCGGGATCTAGAGTATAAAAAAATAAATAAATAAACAGGTGATGGTAAAATTGGAGAAATGCAGGTGTCCTTCAAATTAATCTTTTCACCCAGAGGAGAAGCAAAATGGAGGGAATGTTTTCTGCAGATAGCTCAAAACCTTTAAAAAGAACTCAGTTTCCGCTAAGAGAAACCTGAGCTATTATCATTGGATAAAAACTGTTCCCGACACCTTCCTTACCAAGCATTTCTTTAATAAGCAGGTGAAAGCAGGTTAGGAAGAGATCTCAAAATTCACTTGCAAAGCACATACCTGCTTTGAGAAGCACAATTTGATCGTTTTGACACAGTTCCATAAATCCATCAATGCGTTTGGCAAATTCCACCACATACTGTATAGCTTCTGTGATTTTGATGGCACACAATTGCCACATCACCTCCCGTTGCTGTTAAAGAGGGAGGCACATTAACATCCTCAGTTACCCACATCCTCAGCACAATTGGTTTAACTTCCTATTTTGTAAAATCCTTCTTTGGGAATGGATTCAAAAAGGCTAAAGGATTAAAAAATAAACAGTTGGCAGTTATTTGGGTTATTACGATTGCTTCCGAGTAGTTTCTCATCTCCTCTAATTCCTTTCTTACCTCTTTGGTGTCAAGGGGACAGGAGGAAGATGTTGTGAGCATACGGGTAGCAGAAGATGAAAACGCATGCCACTGCTTTAACCCTGGGCCACGAATCGTAGCAAAAGTGGGATCTTCTTTTAAGTAATTATTTTGCCTTGGGGAATTCAATACCACTTTAGTGGCAAAAGGGAAAAAAGGGGGCGTCAATTACATTTATGAGCTAGGTGCTTTAGGACATCCTTGTTTTATTTCATTTTCACAGGAACATTTTTCCATTTTCCATAAATGGACATGAATGCTCACAGCAACTAGGTATTGGAGCTGGGATTTAAATCTCAGCATCTCTGATACCACTCCATACTCTTTGCTGCTTCTTACTGCTTTCCTGCTTCCTTTGTCACTTTGGCTGCTCGTGTTAACTGCTGTCTCAAAGGCAAACGAAGTGATGTGTTGCTCTTCCCTAGCCTGTCCTGTTTTTAATTTCTATTATATACCCATTCTCCAATTTAGTCACAGGATGACCTGGATCTGTTGTGTTGCCCCAATCTTAGTTTAGGACTGTTTCCACCAATATGATGGGGTATAAGAAACAGGGAGTTAGGAGCTAGGAGTCACAGTCTAGTCCTGAGGTTTGCACTCTTCAGCCATATGCCAATGGATGTTAGTTTCCTTCTACGTAAAATGAAGGAGAAGATTAGCCTAGATAATCTCTATGGTCCTTCTTAAGCCTGAATTTCTATGATTACCGGGAAAAACCATAGCATTTTCTTCAACCAAAGGCAGAATGGAGAATTAAAAGTTCCCCTTCTCTAGCCCTGCTCTCCCATTTTGGTAGCTTATTGATTAGAGTGTTTTATGGAAAAGGCAAGTAGCAGCACCTGTCAGCCTCATATTGCTAAGTTCAGATTGGGGTTATGATCATAGCTTCCAAACCTTTTTGTATACAAACTCTCTAAACTCCTTCTTCTTAACCTCTGGAAACATGAGGCTGAGATTATTTTACATGAACTTCTCGACCTTGAAATCTTCCATTATGATATTGGGACAAATCCCAATTCATTTAGGCTTTTGGAAACTGCTTAATTTAGCCCCCTGCTGACAAATAATAGGAGATGTGTGTGTAGTTAGAGGCACAATAGAATTTGTTTGTTATTGCTGAAATTTCCCATGCTGGCATCTCAGTAAGAGAACAAAGCCTCGAATACATGATCAGTTCTATAAAAAAGATTTTTAAACAGAAATTTGATATCCGATGAAACGCATTCATTCTTTGGAATGTTTGTAGTCTTGATCAAATCCCTTGCATGAGCACCCTTCCCAATGTTGCCTCGACCCTACATAATTCTCCAGAGTATACCTTGCTTTGATAGTTCTCAATCTCCTCCTGTAGAAAGGTCTGCCACGTTATCTGCTGGAGCTCTTCTCTCAAGTATTGGCAAGTTTCCAGATGCGATTTAGATATATTCTGTGCAAGATGTTCTAAGGAAAAAATAGAAGATCATAACATGAAAAGTCAAATTCTTCTTTGGACAATCAGTTTTCTCCTTACTTAATATTTGATTTAAAAAGTAATAAGTAGAAGGCAACACACTGAACCAGTTTTAATTATCTTTATGCATTTCAATAAACAATTTGGAACTATTCTGTAATTTGGAACCTGAGGATGAAAGACCATCAAAGCCAGCAGTTAGCAATAAGTCTTGGTGACTTTGAAGACCCTCCTGATCTCGACATTCTTCTGTGCCTTTCCATCAATGTCTGGGAATGAACAAATATTGATCTAGATAGGCATTTTGATACAACCTCTTCTTGGCATTTTTTAAAAAGACACATCTGCCATTGACCAGGGAAGGGCTACTCTTGAAAAATTAGATTTTTTTTTTTATGATGACAACTATGTATTTCTATAGCGGGACAAGCATAACTGAGGGCCTACTATGTCACTATATAGTGTAGTAGTTAAGGAATGGATTCTGGAGCTAGGCTGCCTAGGTTTGAATCTCAGCTCTGCTACTTTCTAGCTGTGTAATCTTGGGTAAGTTACTTAACCTCTCTGTGTTTTGGGTTCCTCATTTGTAAAATGAGGACAAAAGTATCTATTCCATAAGGCTTCCGTGAAAATTAAATGAGTTGATGACTTAGAACTGGGAGGGTTACAGAGTGTGCACTACCTAAACATTAGTTCTTAGAGCGTAGGAAGTTTGAAGATATTAAAAGAAAGAGATGCCAAAGAAGTTTCTCTAGGGACTTATAATTTGGTGAACATGTATGGACATGCTGAAAGGACAATTCAAGACATTAGACAATAAAGTATAATGTTGAATTATATCAGAAGAGAAAAACTGATAATAGGTGTTGTCAAGGGAGGGAGAGATGAATGTTGGCTTAGGGGAATTAGTGGGTGCTTCTTGGCAGAAGAGGGACACCTGAGTTGGACTCTGAAGGATCGGTATGATTTGGCAGGTGGAGGCAAGTAGTGTGAGGAGGTAGACCATTTCCACATTCGAAGGATGGAAGATGAAGGAACGAACATGGCATTTATAGGAGACAGGTGGATGTGATAGAGTCAAAATAGAAGTTTGAATAGGTAAGAGTCCAAGTTCTGAAGGATCCTGAACGTCAGGATTGAGAGTTTGGACGTGATGTAACAGAAGGAGTCAGCAAGATTCTCAAGGGGGAGCTGACATACTGAACATTGTTCCTGGGGAAACAGAACAAGCAGTTTTGTGACTGGTGGATTGGAGGATGGAGAGGATGGAGAGGACCATTCAGAAGGCTGCTGGAATATAGAAGCGAAGGAATAAGAGCTTGAAGCAGCTGTAGTCATTGTTACGTAAGGCAAGAACAATAAAAAATATTTAAAAGAAGATAAGTGAATATGAAACCATACTAAAAAGTGATCCCCCTCCCAGCATCTTAAATATTTAACAGGAAAGCCATTTAAAAGAACAGTGCTGGATGCAAACTTAGCAACACTAGTAAGGATATTTATTTATTTGGAAATTTGTTGCTGCTTTTGCCAAAGAGAACCAGTTGTTTGTGCGAAAATGGAGCAGGTTCACCTAAATGAAGCTTGAAACTAGAATCTCTTTAGAGACATAGAAACACAATAAATTTTAATGGCTCTACTGGCAACACAGACACAAAACAATGTAAGTAAACATAATAAAAATAAAACATAAACAAAAGAATATAATTTAAAGGAAAGAGAGAGAAGATGAGAGAAAAGTAAAAGCTAGTAAATTATGTGTCTTAGAATATGATGCTTGTGAAGAGGAGAATAAAGACAAAAACGATGGAAATTCGGAAACAAGAAAATAAGTGTGTAAAGAGGTAGTGAACTATCTTCTGCAGAAAGAACTGTAACCATATAAGACAGATTCGAGAATGTAAATCATAGTTTCAAAGACATGAAAAAAATGATAAAGTATTCACAGAGAACTAGGGGGATCCTATGAGGTGAAGGATGGTAAGAGGCTCCTAGAATTCTTTTCCAGATTATTATTCTTTTCTAGTTAATATGGTCAGCATCTTGTTACTTCACTTTATCTTAAAAATTGTTCCCACTCACCCCTACCTGTTTGGGTCCAGCTTTTATAAGTGGCAATGAATGATACAATGTACGTGACAAACCAGTAGAGGGCAGTGGCTGCATTCTCACCAGCTGCTCACCACCTGCCTTTGACTCCCAATTCACAGTTGATTTGGCAAATGTTAAGGTTTTAGAAACTTTGCTGTTTGCAAATCTTCATTTTGACAAAGGAGAATATGGTCAGACTGAGTTAAAGTTAAGAAGTTAGTCTGGTCTCTCAGAGAAACAGTCTGGAAGAGTGAAATACCTTAGAACTAGGAGTTAGGAGACCTGGTTTCTGGTCTGAGTTCAGTAGATAACCCGTTTGTGATGGGCAAATCAGTTCACTTCCTCAACCATGACTGCTTCATCAGTACAGCCAAGGTCTAGACACTTCGGAGGGAAAATCCTGACTTCTGAGTTAGTCACAGATTTTCATAGTTGAGAAGAACTTTAGACATCATCTGGTCCAAACTCTCTTCAGTTTATAGATAATAACAACATTAATAGTGATGATAGTAATTAACACTAATATAGCATTTACTATGTGCCGGACCCATATAATATAATATTATATTCTGAATATGTATCTTCTTGCTTAATCTTTGTAACAACCTTAGAAGGAAGGTACTAGTTACCACATAAAATTATCTCCATTTTACAGATGACGCTGTGACTTTTCCAAGGTGTCATAGCTGGGCAAGTGGCTAATAATTTAAACACACAGAATTTGGCTCCAGAGTCTAGCTCTTAATTTTTATGTTCACTAGGTAAGGACACTGTAGCTTGCAGAGGTTACATGACTTATACGGAGTTGTACAACCTATCGTAAAACTAGGACCACAACCCCTATAAGCTAACTTCTTGTCTCATGCTTTGCTCAATATGTCATTGTTTCTCTTATATAAGGCTTTAGTTATTAATTATAATAACAAGTATAGTTAGTTCTTTAAAAAAATGAACCTAGATTGTTTATCAGGAATGTATAATTCTGGTACTAATTGTACATCAAGGTCAAAATTTCTTAGCCATGAATGCAGGCATATTCTTGCTAAAAGTGACAGATTATAGATACTATTATTAAAAGACAGAATGAGGCTTAGGATATGTTAATTTACAGTTCATTTTCTAATTGAATAATTGTTTTCATTTGTTTAAAATCTGATGACAAAATTTAGCCTAAATGAAGTCAATAATCTTAGTTAAAGAGATGGCAAGTCTTAAGCTCCAAAAGAAATATAGCTTTGAAGAAGGAGCAGCAAAGCCTTTGGCCACATTTTTGCTATTCTTAGCTTTTCAAACTATTTCGTACATGTAAATGGGATAGAAAATTAAGCCAAGTTATATCCTTTTCAGATAAATTCTTTAGTTTTAGGTTTGGGACTAATCCTAGTGATATTCATCCTGGTAAATGCCACAATATATGTGAAAATTCCCTAACTTAGGAGAACGTAAAGAAAATATGAGGCATGGGGCTCCTAGACTACACTGGGAGGTGACAAATGTGAAGAGGACACTGATTTGTGGGGGAAAGGGGAGCTGGGGGAATCAGCTTAGCCATTTATGGCCCCACTCGAGTTTTAGTACATATTTAGCCAAAGTGCCTTATCCAAGGGCAACACTTTGGCTAAGCTCTGTGGATTTACCTCAGGGTTGAACATTTGACAAGCAAACAGGATAGATTCACTACTATTTATGATATAAGGTGGAAGCAGACCTAAAGTGAGCCAGGTCATTTTCCATGATATCATGTCAGCTTTCAATCAAATCCTTATTCATTTCTGAAAATTTTACTTTCATTACAGTTGTGCTTAAGGCTCAGCCAACCAAGATCTCATGACAAAAATGGAAGGTTTTTGTTCTAGTTCAAGAAAAATAAAATCAAGCCTACCTCTGCTCAGCTTGGCTTCTAGTTCAGAGGTTTCTCTGTTAATCAAAAGAGCTGCGATACACCTTTAATGCTGTTCAGTGGTTAAAGACCAGGCTTAAAATGTTCTCGCTCTTGAGGATTTAAATTTAGACCCATAAAGAGGTGCTTGTGTAAAAACCGTAAAGAACATTCAATTTGTTCTATTTGGAGAAAGATTTTACTGGAAATATAAATTTCACTTAAAAATGTTTTATGGGATACAGAGGTGGAGAAACCATCTAAAGAACACAAGCGTTTTTTTTTTTTTCTGTGAACTGAGGATTTCTGTGCTCAAGTCAGAACCTGCTGGTTCTTTTCCATCTGAGGTCTTCGTTCTCTCCTCGTATTAACTTAGTCATCTCCACAGCAACTAATTGAAATATCCCAAAGGATTTCAACCTTGTGTGAGGAATCATGGGGAGGAACAGATCAAATTCTAAAAGTGCAAAGGTTCTTATCAAAGTTTCTCTAATAATAGTGCCATACTCAAAAATCGATTAAATATAACAGAAGATGTTAACAATTCCTTGAAATGGAAAGTTTTCCATTGTCTGTTAACATTTCTAGGTCAGATCTCCCAAGAAGCAACAATGTCACAGGAATAAAGAAATGACAGTTGTGTGTTTTATTTATATGGTGAGTCTCCCATGAAATACATCAGTTTTGTCACCAATATCCATCACCAAAACATTCTGGCAAATAAAGAAGCTGATTTCCCTTTAACATTTATAGTATATATCAGAGTTGTAAAACTTAGATGTCTTACAGGGGCGGGGCAGTGATGTAAATAGGAAAAGTGGAGCTGGCCCATCTAATAGCGGTAGTGTCTAACTGGTGCCGGTTGGTTTTGCCATTCACAAACGCTGGTCTCCTGTATCTAGATCTTTTTTTTCCTCTCACAAGCAGCAGAAAATCTTAATTTCTTTCTTTTTTTTTTTTTATAGGGGTTTTTCCAGGTTTAAAATTTTGCCAACTGATTCAAAATTTTAAAACTTTGCACTGGTCAAAAAAAACATGTCTATGGACCAGGTTCAGTTTGTGGACTGCCTTTTTTATGACCTTAGGTATAAAGCGATACCTGGAATATAACTAAAGTAAATCACTAATGAAGTTAATAGGGCCACTCCCTGAGCTTAACAGTTTCTGTGAAATTTTAAGACTGCTCTAAGTTCACGCTGATCTATCTCTGATGTCGAGAGGTCAATGCATATGATGGAAACGGGGTTCAGTCAAAAGGGAAGAAGCAGGGCAGGGTGGAATTATGAAGTGGTTCCAATGGTAAAAGTGAATTGCCCTTCTAGCTGCATTATTTTAATAACATAACTCATTAGAGGAAAGTTAAACATATCCCATTTACTTCAAAGGGGATAGGCAGCATACTGCAATAGAAACATGAAAGAAAGCCTTTACCTAATTCTGCCATGGACACAGTTGGGGAAGTCTCTCCATTGGTGAAAGAACAGTAGGGAAAGAAGCCTGATGCTGGTGTGTAGTCACATATTGGTTCTGGTTTGATTCCATTGATATCAAGACCTGACTGGTCTGGGGAAGGCTGTATGTCCAGGTAGAAGCTGCTGACAGCTGAGTCTGCCTTGCTCCCCTCAGGGGTGTGCCCGTCGATGTAGTTGCTGAGGTCGTCGTGAAGTTCTGTGAGCCCATTGGCTGAGATGTTGTAGGTTGGAGTCAGCGGCTCGGCCTCTCCAGGCTGCTGTTGGTGGTCTCGCTGCTGTTGCTGCATCCGGTGTTTCTGCACTTCTGCATACAAGCTGTCTCTCTGCTTTTTCGACATTCGGCCAAATTTTACAGCTGGAAGAAAAAAGCCAAACCACATCATGTATGATGTGCTTTTCTTCATTATCCTCTCTGGCATGTTTTATGGAGTTCCTTTGAAGTCTCAGACAATCTCAATCAAAACCACGTAACCACAAAAAGGATGTGATCCAGAGGTGAAAACAGTCCCACCCCACACCCCCAACAGCAAAGATATATCCCTGAGGAACTAAGTTTCAAAAACAGACCCAGGACAGCTAGAAGAGACCTGGGGTAATGACCATCTATGTTTTCCTGCTGTCATATATCCCTGTGCTCAGTGGGGGCTGCTGGTATGTGACTGAATGAGCTTGTTCACTCTCCACCAATGCAGCTGGCTTGGACCATCTCTTTTTCTTCCCAGTGTTCAGACCAATGCACAAGGATGCACAGATTCACAGAGGTATATTGAGGCACGAGCAGTCAAACTTCTACTTTCATTCATTCCACTATTCTGTATGTTTGAATAAATTTCTTCCTGATCAAAGAGCTGAATCTGGGTCTTCATTGAGAGATCTAAACAGACTGCGTGAGGCCTTGCAATTCTCTGAATTACATCTCTAAGTCTACCTACCTAAGAAGCCTCTTTCCCTACTCCTGGGTGATGATGGCCCCTGTAAAACTCTTGGACCTATCTTTAAATGACACTTTGTACTGTTTTCATTTAGTCCCAAGCAAAAAAGAGTACCAAGATTTTGGAAAGGGTAAATGCTGTGTATGATCCCTGTTGGGCAAATTTGTGTTTGTAATGCTTCTCTTTGCAATATATCCTCATATTTAAGGTGGAACAATGAGTGTAGTAACCTTCCAGTTGGTTCAGAATTCCAAATGATTTCTCCTGAAGCACCCAGATAATTGAGAAAAAACAAAACCCTATGATTTCCTGGTCTGAACTCTCTCACTAACCCATTTACTTCTCAGCTTGACTCTGAGTATGTACATAAAGCCTCTGCTGGAGGGACTAAGATGCCCTAATTGATTGTGGTTAAATTTATACCTTACGGGGTGAATGAATTCACCCATTTGACCACCATGAGTCTATGGGAAGGAGGCAGGATAGGTGGACATGAAGTTAAAAACAGAGGCTACCACCTGGGGAATTCCTTTTCTGCCAAGGAGGACATGCTGTTCTTATTCAGAGAGGAAGCAAGCAAGCTGTATACTGGTCAATTTCCAGGTTCTAGGACTCAGGTAACAAACCTGGGTGGGACTGGTTAGACAGCAATCAGGCTGATGTGGGTTCTGAATTTCAGGCTTATAATTGTATAAGCCCCCAAATTCACTCTAAGTCCACAACAACATGTGCTGTTACTTATATGCAAAATCTCCAAAACGTATACTGAAGGCACTTAAGTTTTTGTAAAGAATCCATGCTCTAGAACACCCAAGGGAATTAATACCTATAGGTCAAACTTGTTCAATTGTGACTCTGAATTATGTTTTAACTTTTGCCTGAATATTAACAACAGCAACCATACCATCCTGTAAGCAAAATAAAAGGATCAGCTCTTGAGAAAATACACACACAACTTGTGATTTTAACCTACAAGTTCGTAAGAGATGAACCTAACTTTGTCAGTTTAGTACCACTGGAAGATGAAATGTGTAGAGTTGCTTACCACAGGAATTTCTGAGACTAAGGTGTAAGTTCTTCGATTGCATATTTTGATGGTACAAATATCGTTTCTGATTTTACGTATTCCAAGAGCCCACCCTGTGCCCCGCTACTGAAGGTCATCACACTGGTGCTTGGGTGGGTCCGCAAGCCCCAGGAACATCTGATCGGGGAAGGCAGGCTTTCAGAACACTGGCCCAGCATCTGAAGTATTTTTCCACAGGCTGAAACTCTACTGGAAGAGCTGTTTCCTTCAAAGGGATCTGTTAAGAGAGCCAGCCAACCAGTATATTCGGAAAAGTCCTTAAAATGTACCCGCTGTACTTTGTGCCCAGTTTCCTTGTATGAGAATAACTGTCTTGAAATCTGGTGTTGATTATTCAGTGTACTTAAGACAGTTTTCTGGGAAGATCTTGAAATGTTCTGCAATTGAATGGTAGATGGTCTCTATTTCTTAAAATAGCTTCTTTTCATGAAAAGAACATTTGTCATTTAGCCACATTTTGCACTATTTTCACACATTCTGCATGTACAAATATTTGATTTTGGCATGTGATTCAAGATATCCAGTTAGCATAAAAGCTAATTCAACCCAACTGCCAATAAGCTTACTTGTGTAAATCATGTAACAATTTGCCCCCACTTATGTTTCTTTCTGGGGAAAAGGCCTATAGCGGGTATATTTCAGGGTCCTCAGATGATATTTGCCTTGGATCAATTCAGTCACCTGTAATGTCTTAAACGTTAAAATCTGAAGGTGTTCAGACCACACAGACGTGTCTCCTCCGCACCCACCATTGCCAGTCAGCTGACTCCGATGGGTTATGGAAAAGGAAATAATTGCTGTGAAACCCACAAAACTGCCAGGGGAGCGGGGCATATTTTGGCAGCTCTGGATCCAGGTTTCAGAAGGCATTTTACAACCCCAATATACTATACAGCTCAAGCTGTGAGTGCTCACCATCTCGAGACATCCCTACGGCAAGGCATTTCTGTAATCGACAGTGTTGGCAGCGGTTTCTACTGGTTCGATCAATCAAACAGTTCTTCTGACGAGGACAGGAGTAGGTGGCGTTGCTTTGCTGACTTCTCCTGAAAAAGCCCTGTGATTCAGTTATAAAATATAAAACAGGTTAGTGTCAGTTTGAGCTGTATGATACTAAAGACAGTATACTAAGCACTGAGCGGCATTAATATTTAATGAGAATTAAACTTGTAGCAGAATCATCCAGGAGACCATTAATGATATTAAAGTCACTTCTTTTTCCTTGAGTGAAATTGATCCCCAGAGCCTAATCCTCGGTCCCTTACACATGCAAAACTTTCTTTAATTCCAAGAGCTCGTCGTCTATGTAAACGGGCATAGGAGCAGACCCTGTTCTTGGCTTCTGATGATCAAAAGCAATGTGTTGATGGAAAAGTACAAAGGCATTTACCTTTAACCTTTATCCCCAAAATATTTTTAGTAGAATAAATGCAAAACACTTCTCTGTGATGTTCAGAGATAAAAAAATGCAACCTTACCGTAACCCAGGGTGGCTGCAATCCTGGTATACTGTGGTTATTCTCTACCGGCCTCCTTAAATTCACTACCCTTTAGGTGTCTTGCATTCCCCAAGTGAGAATCTACTTCTCTAAGAAGTTAAATGACACTTGGATGGATTATTTTGGCAGATTAACCAGATTGGGAATATTTACTAACCCTGACAATTTGAAAATACCATGTATTCAGTTTCACGGCCTTTAAAATTGAACAAATCCAATCTGATGTTCATCAAGTTCCACTTATTTGTTAAGCACTGTTTTGGAGATGAGAGAGTGTACAAAGATGCATAAGGAGCGCTGACTTCAAGGATTTCATTCATTCATTCATGTGTGCTAAGTTCTTGAGCTAGATTCTTACTAGTTCATCAATTTTTGGTGTTTATTCTTTTCCTAAAGCTGCAAGTTTTCCTTTTAGTTATGTATTAGTAGCAACCCACAAATTTGCTATGTAGTATTTTCATTATCATTCAATTGAAAACGTTCTAATTTTCCATATATATTTCTTGTTTAATCCCATGTGTCATTTAGAAGCACATTTCTTAATATCCAAACATATGAAGGGTTTGGGGTTATCTTTTTATTGTAAGCTAGGGATGTACTCTGACGAAAAAGAAAGTAACCAGAGTTATTTCTATGAAGCAGAGCCATGAAGGGTACAGAGGAGTATTATCATCTTCAAATCTTTAATGGCAACAATAGATGATTCCAACAAAAGGGACGCTAGTGGAGAAGGGAGAGGTAAAATCCTGAAGAACTGCCAGAGTGGTGGGCAAACTGATAAGGGTATTCTCTTACCAAAAGATTTTTCTGGACGCCAACTTGGCAGTTGTATCAAAATCCTTAAAAACATGTCTATCCATTGAACTAGTAATTATTCTTTAGGGAATATATTCTAAACAAATATTAAGAGTGGTACGAAGATTCACCTACAAGGATATCCATCACAGCACTGTCTGTATTATAAAGAAAGTTTCAGAAAAACACTAAACGCCCAACATTAGTGAACTGGAACGGTCGCATTGGATACCCACACATTCAGCAACCACTGAAAATGAAATTTAAGAAATATAATTATTGATAGAAAAAGGTGATAAAAATAGACTGCTGAATAAAAAGAACAGCTAAAGAACTAAATACAATAATCCAATTTTTTTTGGGGGGGGGAATCCATATATTTATGGATTAACATAGAAGAAACTTTGGAAAATTATTCTCCCAAGTGAAAAGAGCTGTTGGCACTGGTTGGTGGGGCCCTGAGTGATTTAAATTCTCTTTCTGTGATTTAAATTATCTGTGTTTTCTGATTTTTTGACAATATGCATGAGCTATGTGGGAAGAGCAGTCTAGTACATCTGTTCTCTTTTGTGATGGTTCGGTGACTTTGTGGATTAAATCGATGTATATGATGGATATGACCTCAGTCCCCAGTTCTTTCCTTTTGGAGGCCAACCTGGAATGGGAGGGAGCATGACCTCTCACGCCCCCTCTTGGCTTTCTGCTAAACTGCTTCCTCAACTAAACATGGTTTAGGTTAGGCTGGGGGCCCAGGGGCTCAGACTGTCCCTGCATTGTACTTTAAACTTTTCTTATATCAAGTCTGTGAAGCAATCTCTCTTTTCTCAAAATATCTAAAGCTGTGGGTCCCCCCGCCCCGCTCTGTGAAAAGGAAGTGAGAAGAAGTAAGGCTTTCTTTGGGGCTTAATGGAGGGAATTCAAGAAAATACAAATGGTAACAGAGGTAGATACTCATTAGAAAGAGAAACTAAGAGGTCAGCTGTCTAGGTATTCCATTTAGTCTGAGACATAATGTCTGCCAAAGCTGAAAGGGGTTTCTTTCTTGAGACTCTATCACCACTCAGACCCTGTGTCTGTTGTCACTGCAGATGTCTAGGACCAGGAATTGTTTGCTTTTCCTTTAGTTGAGGCTAAATTCTGCTTGCTTCACTATGAGCCTGTTGAATTTGTCCTATGATCATTGAATATGGAGAATGTCTGAGTGATCTCTTTTTTTCCTTTAAACAGAAGCACTACTTGGGGGCTGCCATGCTATCTCCCAATATTTAGTCTGTAGACCAAATCGCAGCACCTGTCACTGTTCTTTTTTAGGTTCTTTTCTACCTTTAGCATTTTTCCCCTCAGAATTCTCTCCAATTTCTCTTTCTTTAAAAATCTGAAATCTGGAATTATATACAGTTCTTGAATAATGGTTTAGTCACAAAAAGGATGCTACTTTTTAGTTTCCACATATTAAATTCAAGTTAACATTGATTACCACTAATAAAGTCCCAGAATGGGAGCACGAAAGCCATATATAACCACCAATTTGCTCTGCTATAAGGGAATTCTGAAAGGGCATGGTGATCATGATGATGTTGAAGGGTTTGAGATAGCAAGGGAGCAAATAGACACATCTTGTTGTTCATGACACAGTTTATTCTTCACTGAGTCAGTTGAGCAAGTGCCTGGAGTGGCAGAGCTAAGAACCAGAGAAGAGAACTTTCTTTTGGAGGAAGTCAATAGAGTCATGCCCACAAGGAGAACTACCAAATACCGGATGGGAGGGTTCAAGCACAATTATAAAGTGAGAGCCTTAGAGAGAGAGGGGCTTAGCCTCCATCAGTCAGATAAACATTGAACTTGGAATGTCAGACAGAATGAGGGCTTGGTCTTCCTTTTTATGTTTTGTTCCTCAATTCTTTTCAGTATTCCCTGGGGGGTTTCTCAGAGGTTTAAGGATTTAGGAAGTTAAACAGATAAAATATTTAAAGCTAAAGAACACATAAGAGGGAGACAGATTAGAAGAGTGAAAAGGAACAGGAAGAAAGGTAGAAAGTATGGTACTTTCTACCTAAAGGTAGAAGAATGCTCATAAATGTGGAAGCATAATCTTGACGGATTGTGTAGCAATCCTGGAGAGGGTTTTACTGAGAAATGACTGAGCTGAGACACCCCTTCTAGGGAGTTTGGGGAGTTTGAGGCCACACAGAGAACAGGGACAGCACAAGCCAGTGCATGGAGTTTTGGGTGGAATTGAAGAAGAAGGTATAAAGAACAGCGAAAGTGCTGAAGCTGTTAGTTGGGAAAGATATTAAACACACAATTTTGGAGTTTTATTTCTAAAAGATGAGCTAATAAATTACTTCACTTGCTTTCTTAAAAGTTCATTTTTTTACAGGTGTCAAAACACATGGAGATGTGCCATTACAAACATGGTGGGCTTGAGCAGAGAGCCACCATGATGAATTTCAGGGTAAGATATATTTAGTGTGACTGCGGCACCACCACCTGGTGGCAGCAGACTAACATGCAGTTATTGCAAATAGTAAATTAGAATAATATAAACAGGCATTTAGAGCTGGAAGAGAATTGAGAGATGATCAGGTCCAGTAGTTCTCAAACAGACAGTGTATCAGAATCACCCATGGAGCTTTAAAAAAATACTTTAGGTCTACTGAACTGAAATCTTTGGGGATGTAGTCCAGCTATACCTATTGAACAGTATGAAATAGTCATTTTTGTAGGTAAAAAAAAAAATGGCAATTTTGAATGGTAAATATTTTAACGCAGTTTCTTGAAAACTCTGCTGCTTTCCTCTTATTAAGAACCAGAGATCTACTCTAATTTTCTGATTTTGCAGATAACAAAAATGAAGCTCAGAATGGTAAGTGGTTTGTTCAAGGATGTCCCATGGCAGGTGAGAGTCAGTGCCGAGATTCAAAAGCCAGTGTCCTAATTTTGAGCGTAGTGCCCTCTCACTTAAGTATCTCTAAGTGTTGGACTAACAAAACTAAGGTCACACAGTCTTGATTTGCTCACGCATAGCTTCCCCGCATATCAACCTTCTGTCTCAATTCCCTCTGTGTCAACAACTCTTCAGTGTTGTTTCACCTCGTCTTTCGAAGTGCCAGTCATTGAGTTTTATTTCTGATTTCTGCCTTTCACTCTCTGGAAAATCCTATTGCCTATTTTTTATTTAATAATATGGTGGTACACCATGAAATTGTTCATCAGTCCCAGTAGATTGGAGCTTCCCAGGACCGGGTCAAAGGGCAAGGTATGTGGGGGAAGGCTCATACCAGTTTGCAAGAGCTGAATGTTAAAATTTCGTGAGCCAGTTGTTAAACACAACCATTATTAAAAATTGACTTATTATTTTATTATTGTTTTGCTAGTATCCATGTGCTTGGGGTTATTTATATCAATTCTATCTGAATGGTAGAGATACTACATGATTGTCTGTTGCTGTCCAGATCTTCCCTACTCTGTATTCAGTAAGATCACATGTTGGGAGGCTTGATATTGACCATGTGGAGGTAGTATTTATACCACAGAAGTTGGCAAATGCTACAAATTGGGTCTTGCTTTATTGTTTCGCTTTCTGTCTACTTTTGAAAAGTGATGGAGAAAATGATAACAATGTGGGTTAAATCGAAAAGTATGTCACGTCTGTAGTCATTGCATTGTGAACAGCACCCAAGAATGAGGAAACATTCTTCCAGTACTTAAAAACTATTATCTGATTCAGCAAAGAAGTTGCTCATGTCATCATTGATGAGTGAGTGAACTTCCAAAATATGTCTTTGTTTTACTTTCCTCTTACTCATTAATGTAAATGAAAATATTAACTAACATTCATGTTGGTACTACAGTCTTTCGCCAGCTATAACTATAGGTATGAATGGCAGAGTTCAACAAAAATCAGTGAGACCATTCAGTGAGAATCATTTGTCTATATGAAGTTTATAAATAAACAGTATTATAGAGTTTGCTCTTTGTAATGGTGTGAAATTATATCAATGAAACATACACTAAAGTTATATATATATACATATAGACACTGTTTGCTTTCCCAAGAGCTGGCTGTAAAAATTGAGCTCACTCCTTGCTAGATCCCCAGAGTCCCATCAGGCTGTCTAAGACTAGCTCGGATAGGTATTTACTCAAAATTGTGGCTTGGCTTTCTATAGCTCCATCATACCCCTCCCCAAACCCCGAAAATTAGCTGAATGGTTTTCTCTTCATTCTCTTCAATATATCCCGATCCACTCCCCGCTTCCCAGCCTTGTCTCCTCCAGTATTTTCTTGCTTGCTTGGTGAAAGGCACCATCTGTACTCCAGTTACTCAAGGCAAAAAGATGGGCTTCATTTTATCCCTGCCTCCTCCCCACCCATATTCACACAGTCATTACATTAGGCTCTTTCTCGCCACCTTCATATTTCTCAAATGTATGTATTTCTCTCCATCTTTACTGTAATTTTCCTTATCTATTTTCTCCTTAATTGGTTATTAAACAGCCTCCCAACTGGTCTCCCTGCTTCCATTCTCACTCTCTCCATAGTCACCGAAGATCTCTTTCTCAAACATAAACCTGATCAAGTCACTGCCCTGCTTATTAGCCCTCAATGGCTCCCTACCAATGACTAGGCTATGACCACCTGTCCAGGCAACTCTCTCTTACATTGAATCCTCTTCTCAAAGTCACACTCTGGCTAAGCCTAAACTACTGTGTTTACAGTTCCTCAAAAAACAACCCCTCTTCACCCCCAACACACACATAGACACACAAAGACACACAGACACACACAGACACACACACACACAGACACACACACACACACTCTCTCTCTCTCTCTCTCTTTCTTTTCTTGGAAAGCTTTCTCCTTCTCTCCAGGATCTACTTTCCCTGGGAACTTTCTCTGACCTTACCCCTCCATGTGTACCTTTAGAACTCTGTAAGTAGTGCCTCCCTCATAGCCCTTAACTTGCTGTGTTACTAATCTGTCTCCCTCACTGACTGCTTTGTTTTTTTGTTTCCAACAGCTACCACAGGACTTAAAGAATTATGCAAATACTTGTTGCATAAATATCTAGAGTAAAAAATGATGGTCGTGATAAAAATAGTGGTGACAATCATATGCTGAGCACCTATTCTATACTAGGCACTATGGAAGATGCTTTGCAAACATTATTTATTTGCAATTCACAGCAACTCTGCAAAGTATGTATTTTTATATCTATTTTACAAACGAGAAAATTAAAGTGTAGAGAGGTTAAGCCATGTGTCCAAAGTCACACAGCAGATAAAGGGAAAGACAGGATTTGAATTCCTGAACTCTGGGGCATCTAATTTCAAAGGCCATACACCTCTTAATTTCCCACCAGAATACCATCAAGACAAACATGCAGGGCAGACCCAACAAAAACAGACGAACTACGAAACAAAATAAACAAGCATAAATCTTCTACTTTTCAGTTCCGGAGTCAAAGTTCCACATAATGGTTCAGACACAAGGTGAGGAACATGGCATTTTAATAGGTTATTAAAAACATATGTGTATGTTTACATTTATATATAGCTAGTGAAACACTTTCATTTGCTACAACTACTTAATAAAAAGCTTTGAAATGTACATGGCACTTCTCATTGGAGTGATTAATAGTTCTGCCCCACAGCGTGGGCTGGCCCACACAGAACTGGGGGTGTAGTTGGAAAGGTGCTCAGGGGTCCTGTTCTGAAGGGCTCCCCTCCTGCCTGGGGCTTCTACTCAGTGCAGCACAGGCTGAAATACAGATCTGATGTTTGGTCTTTTGACAATTTTCACTTAATGAATTGATTCCTACAGTTCATTAACATACCCACTTCCACTTCTGTATACACATATGTCTTAATTAGCTGCTCATTGGCTGTTTAATTACAAGAAAACAGCTGACAGCTGCCTCGCTGCATTCTAATGGCAGACGCTTTGGAACGGCTACACATTTGCTTTTGACAACCAAGATTTATTCATAACGCTATGATTTATTGTGAATGCTCATATGCCTGACCGAATTATTGCATTTTCCAATACAACTAAAAATTTTGGAATTTGAGGGACCGTTAAAGTAGGTGTATGTCTCCCTCTCGTAGGATTTCTGAGGCTGAGAAGAGCAGAGAATCCTATGTGTGAAAGCATGAACTATGTTATGATTTTATTTATCTTGGGAACTTTCTGTTGAGAATTTCAGAAGTAAGGGGGTGAGGAAGAAGAAGTATCTTTTTGGATAAATGTGGGTAGAAAGTGAAATATCTGGATAAAGAAAAAAAGAAGTCAATTGTTAATTTCATTAACGGGTAAGAAAAAGACATATATAGATTAAAATCAGGGGGAGGAAGAGCCAGAAGAAACAATAAAATTAAAATGGGGCGGGGCAGGATTAATAGTCCTCAAGAAAGCAAATGAAGAAGGAAATTTGTTCTTTAGAAAAGAACAGGCAATCTCATTCGCAAAAGTTAGCTGGTATAGCCCTACACTCCTACATCTGGCAGCAATAAATCACAGAAATGCGGATCTCTTGAACTACTTTCTCATTCAGTAATGACTGATCTCCCTGTAGAATTGTATGTGCAAATGATCTCTGATTAAAGCTGACCTCGTGTGTCAAATTTGGTAAGGGTAGATGTCTGCTTTGCCATACTGTGATTTGCTATACTCAGATCCAATCCAAGTGAACACATTCAGCAACAGTGATTCCTAAGCAAGCATGAAGGGCCCTACCCTGAGCCACACACTATTGACAGAGCCCTATCTACAAGGTCCCAAGCCCAGTGTTTTCTGTGAGTTGAGGAAGGGCCGTAGTTACTGAGACATGATTAAGGCCTAAACAAAGCAAAAAAAAACAAAACAAAACAAAACAAAAAACCCAAACAAAAAAAACCTTAATCATCTTGATGTAAACTGGAGTTTAACACATCCTACCACTTGTGCATTTCATCACAGGACTGGAGGATTTAGCTAAACTAATATTTTTTTCTTATCACCTGTATGTAACGGAACTGCAACTCTGATGTCACAGTATGCAATAACAGCCAAGTCCAATTTTCATTTTAAATGGCTAACTCTAATACCAGGGACAGCTATTTTAAAACATTAAAATAAAAATGTTGAACATGAATGCATCAATGCTGGAAAGCGGACAAAATTGGTCCAGGGCTAGTGACATTTCCCAACTGAAATACAAATATTTGAATTTTCTAAAAAACAATTGGGGTCTAAAAGGAACATTTATAAATATTTGTTTTTAACTTAAAACACAAAAAGCTCCAGAAATTGCTTTAGCTCTTTCAGGAAAAAAAAGTACCAATTATACATTCTAGATATTTTTAAAAAGGCTTTCTATTGTGAATTTCAGGTAATATATTTGTCAGCGAAAAGACACTATTCCAAATTCTTAATTTACTCGGTGAAAGAGAAAACTTAAATGTATTATGATAAGTAAATATTTGACAAATGAATGCTACTCTAAGACCTATCAAAAGCAAAGGGTCTTAAATGTAAGCAAATCGATTCACTAATACATTAGCATTTAAAAAGTTATGGTTGAAACTGTAGAGCCAAAAAGTCTAAAAACATACAGATGATAAAAAACTGTGTATGTGTGTTTTTTATCTCCAGATAAATTTTTTATCATCATCATCTGAATGGCCACTGTATCTAATGATGAAGCTAAGAAGTGATGTTAAATGATAAATAGGATCATATTTTCAAAAGAAAACTAGTAGTCATTTTTCTATAAACACTTCAGCATTTTTATTTACTTTGAAGATCGAACCTTAACCCTAACATCTACGGTGTCTCATTTTACTTCTGGCCTTTCTTTCTGACTGCATGTTCTGTGGCCTGGCCCTGCTTCCCTGGCAGGTCTACCCCAGCTTACCTTATACCCACTCCTGGTGTCCACCCAGGACTGGGACTAAATTCTGTTCCAAGAGCTTACGAACACCTTACAGAACTAAACTTGGGGCTTGGATTCTATGTTCTTCTGAAATGCAATATTCAAGGTTTGAGCAGGGGTAGTACACTGTTCCTCGTTATTTCAAAAGAACAAGTAAACTACTTTTAAAATAAAAACCGTGGCATAACGGAGCCCTTAAAATTTTGGGAACGGTGTACCTGCGTATCCTTATCTTTCACTATCTACAGTAAGTGACTCTTTGCTCCAGTCAAGCTGGGTTATAGATTGTCTTCAAAACACAACCAAGCCATCTCCCTTTCTAGGCTCTTGCTGCCTTGTGGGTATGTGCTTCTTGTGTCATATTACACTGTGGCCTTACTCCAGTATTTAGTTCTTGCATTGCTATGTAGTTTTTCCTGTGTAGATCTCATCTCCACAATTAGACTGTAAACTGCCTGATAGAAGGATGAGGCCTTCTATGTTTTTGGATCCCTCACAGTGTTTGTAAAAGTGCCTGGTCCCAAGGGGGTGCTCATATTTTTGTTGTTTTTATTGGCAGAGTCTATAGAACAAATTATAAATGGTCACAAAAATCAAGACTGGACTCATAGATATCCTGAAATAATATCTGAATATACAGAGTGGCATTACTCGGGCATAAAGAGTTTGGCCAGGAATGACAATAACAATAGCCAACATGTACTGCGTGCTTGTACGTGCCTGGCACTCTTCTAAGTGGTTTACCTAAATGCACGTGTCAACCCTACAAAGTTAACTAAAATTATTATCCTCATTCTACAGATGGAGAAATGGAGGCACAGAAAGGTTGGGCAGTTGCTCAAGCTGGTAAATAGCAGAGCCGGGATTCAAACTTAGGCAGTCTGGTCCCAGAGTCAGGGCACAAGCATGACCCAATCTGTCTCTGCAGGTAGCCTAGGGAACCAGGTGTGGGTGAGCTGGGAATACTTAGGACCAGAGAAAGAGCTTCCAAAACAGCTATCATTTTCGCTGTTCATGGGCAATGCTTACCTGAACCAATACGTGATAAAATAGATAATCATTTCAGCAATTTATTAGGTTCTTTAGTTTCTTGTGGGTCCAGGACGTCACTTTGAAATGCAATTTAAAAGACATTCACAAAATGATTAGCTCAGAAAATGACTGAGTCACTTGCTTTCCTCTCATTAGATATCTATTTATATACCTAATTATAAATTTTCCTGATATCTAATGATACTATCACAGAGATAAACTATTTATAATTTGTCATGATGTAACCAGCTTCACCTGGTTAGAACATGATAAATCATTAACATCAATGGCTAAAGCAGAAGGCTCTTGACTTTACCACAACTAGAAATAAAAATGTTAGTTATACCAGAGAGAAACTACTGTGTGGAACAAATACTATATGTATCAAACATAAACACATACCACTGTAAAGGTCCCAGGCTGGACATAGGCCCAATATGTTAATAAAATTAAGTTTTAATTGTTTGTTTTAATGACTTTGAACAGAGAAACACAGATAACTGGAAACCACATTGGCATTGAGTCTGTATATGGACAAGTTCTGAATAGGAATCTAGAAAAGTGACAACTGTGAAATAATAGATGGCCTTTTATTTATTGTTTTTATTTCTATCATAAACATTGGGGGTATAAAGAAAACATACATTGCTTATGCCTATGTAAACACGGTGGTACTCAGACAGTTGATTCGGGTTTTATTGGATAGCACATTAATTAATCTTCTGAATTGTTGGGATGATTCATAGAAAGTAGCCCCCATCCACACCATAGCCCTGCCCCAGACTCCATTCCTAGATACTCACTGTAGTTGCCACATAAAACCACATGTGGCATTACTGAAAGACTCAGAGACGGTGATCAGTTTCTTGGGCAGAATGAAGGTACATATAACAGTTAATTTCTAGCACCGTGTCCACTTAAGATAGTGTGTAGGTGATGATACCCAGTGCACAAAAATCACTTGTGCTTGGAATTTCTGGTGGGCAAGCATTGCCGACTACATACCGTCCATCAAGAAAGCTGAAAACAGCTTTGGAAAGGTGTGAACACGAGAGTTAGTGAGGGTGATGAAGTGCTACTACACCTGTCCAGCCAAATCGGCCAAATTAATTCTGAAAATCAATGGTGACAGCTGTCACAGGCAGATCTCTCTCTTCCTTACATCCTAAGATGGCATAGCTAGGCAGTCCACTTCATTTTGTTTTATTTTAATTAATTAATTAATTAAATAAGTTAATTTTTGAGGGAGGGAAGATTGAGGAAGTAAAAGGGCAAAGGGCATAATTTTTTTTTGTCTTGGTAATCTAGAACCCTGTGGCCTTGAGGATTACCACAGAGATGAATAATTCAAAATCCCATTTAAGGAGCAAGCTCCCTATTCCTAAAAGGCAGGTGATTTTTTTTCTTTTTAAATTATTAAATGCGTTTGGCAGTGTGCAGAAATCTCAAGCTTCACCAAGATGGGCTCCATATGAAGCATTTGTATACATACAAGGTGGCAAATGTTATAATGATTAACAGTCAAACAAAGACTTAAGGAAATTATGAGGCAAATGTCCCTGCAATCTCTCAGTATTTGTGTCTGGTGGTGATTTTGTATTTTATGACACTGTATTTTCTAATTTCACTAACAAGGAGCTAACCAAATTTGTGGATTTTATTTATTGCCTTTGCTTCAAAATGCCTTAGGGCTAATTCAGGCCTGGTTCAGTGGCAATCAACTGTCTCAAAGGCGTTCAGCATGTTTAAATAGCTGCTCTCCTGTTTATTTTGCACTGTTTTATCCTGTAAGCTGTCTCAAGGCCTTTCCAATATAAGCAGGAGGATTTAAATCTCAATAAATTGAAATTTAAATAACAGAAGCAATCTGGGTTTTGGAGTCTTGAATGATTAGGATAAATATCTCTATTTCCCATTGCCATATTATGCATGTGCTGTACCTATTGCCCTGAGATCATCATCAGTCATAATTAAAATAGTAACAAGAGCAATAAGAATGATAATGTTTAGATTTAAGTAGCATTTTTCAGTTTACTTACATTTTTAAATTTTATTCTTAGAATAATTCTAAAAGATAGGAAGAACAGGTGTTCTGCCCACCTTAGAAATGAGGAAACATACCCAAAACAACATGGACAAGTGATGGCACCAGGACCAGAACTCAGTTCTTTCCAACGGCCTTGCCACAATTTGGCCACCTGAGACAACATCTGTGTGCCAACTATAAGACTTCCAATCACATTCTGATTAAATTTATTGGCAGTATCTTCTTATAAAGCTTGTAACAGGGACGTTACAGAAGTCTAGATTCATCTCTTTTTTAAAAAGATAATCAAGGAGATTATTCATCAGTTCAATCAATTCTGGGATTGGAAATGACAAACAAACAATGCTTAAACACCTTTCTCTAGCATCCTGTTATTTTGATGGAAGGCGTAAAAAATATGTATAACTTCTTTAATTGTAACTTAACACCAAAACACTCACTCTGTTCTGTCATTTTTCATCACTTGAAATTCAAAGACGTTGAATTTTTAGACATAGTAGAAGTAAAAACTAAGAATCGCAAGATACATTTTAACATTAATAGAAACAACAATTAAAAAGGCTTACCTTGCAGCCTTCACATGTAATGACACCATAATGGATTCCTGATGATTTGTCTCCACAGATCTTGCATGGAATAATTTCAATTTGAGCTGCAACAGAAGCACGCAACCAGTTAATTACATTTTCTTTTAAACACCTTATAAAAGCGTTCCCTGATCAGCATTTGTATAGTGAAAACTAATAACCTGCTAAACATTATACTGCATTAACTATTCATTGCTGAACTGTGAGGGTCCCCCTAGAGCCCTGGACTAAATTATGGCTGCTCGTTATATAATAGCTTTCGGGTTATTAAAATGGGTCATTTGAGAAGGTGTTTAAGAACCCACAAGAAGGCTGGAATCAGCATTTCAAAGCCTTCAAGAACTGGAGAGTTCGCAGTTTAGGCCTCAGAGCAAAGCAGATACTAAAATGTTTCCTCCGATCTCATTTTCCATCATTATTTTTAAAAGGTCATAAATCTGTCTTGGCGGTAGCTTGACTGGTAGAGAAAAAATACTCTAAAAAGTCAAGACTACTTAGGAAAATGAATCAATTCAAAATAATAAGTTACATGTGATGGTAAGTTAAGAATTCCTTACTCATCCTTTTTTAATTAACATAGTTGCTATGTGTTAAAAATGAGTCCATTTGTGTACGATCAAAACCTTTCAACCATAAAGTTAATATCCTATCTGAATCCTGACAAATAGAATATGTAGATTTAGATTCTGAGTTCTTTACATTGAAAATTGACTTCCTGGTACAGCGTGCATGTGTTTCTATCTAACTGATTACTTAAAGATGCCTCATGTTGTAAATCTAACCAAATAATTAATATATATATTACATCAAAGTTCTCAAATATGAAAAAGCGCATGTCTAAACAAATATTCTATCTTGAACAGAGGTGGAAATAGCAAAATTAAGGATTTAAAAAGATAACCTAAGAATAAAATAATTAGGCAAAACAAAGTACTTGGATTACCTATTAAATATAATTTATGTGAAATAAAGACGACCGATGCTGAGGTGTACACACAGTTTACCTGGAGGATTCCATTATGCTATGTTTATTTTCCATGGTTTTGAATACTAGATATCATGTCAGATTATCTACTAAATCACACATGCAAACACCACTGTAAGTGCCCAAGTGTATTTCATTTTCATATAGCCCTTACCTGGCCCAGGCCTTACACAAAGCAATGACTTGTCTAAGAATGTAAGTTACACAATGCAAGTAACACACATTTACAAACAGCACGCTCTTTCTTCCAATGTAATCCCATATCCTGGGATCATTTCCACAACATTTATTTTGAATTTGGTGTGAAGTAGTCAATAATTAGAGCACGCATAAAATTACTGGATTTAACCTCATTATAAACCATGTATACTTTGCTAACTTCCTTTCAAAGGGACCAGTGCAAGTACTGTGATAACTGGGAGCGCAAGCTATTCTACCAGTGTCCTCCCCCTATCGGTCACTCTTAGTGTCGATATACTGAGTTTCATTGTCCAGATTTAGAGATGGCGTGCAATCTCACATCCAACATATTTTCCATAATTCTGAAGCTTTATAATATCCCAATAATGGAGTCTTAATACACTGATAGGTCTACTTCTGAGTTATGCAACTTAACATGTTATAAGACTGCATTTAACAAAAATGATCATCTCCAAGTCTGCCTCCTTCTCTTAGCACCTAGCTTGACTTCTTCAAGGAAAATTCTTTATGAAATCTGAACTCTAATAATGTTTCACACCTCTTGGCCCCTCTAACATTCTTAATATAGTCAAGGCAAAGTTTTGTGCTATATGTTGTCTGCAGTTTTAGAGAGAGAGTTATATCCAACATTTTACAGAGACTCAAAAAAGCCAAGTGCTAGTAGAGAAATGTTGAGAGGTGATATCTGCTGAGAGTTATTGCCTGGATTTTCCCAAGTGAATTAAGCAGTCTATAATGAGAACCTGCTTCCCCCACTCCGACCCCTACGGAATAGAATAATTAGGCAACACAAAGTACTTGGATCATCTATTAAACAAAATTTATATGTGAAATAAAGAAGACTGACACTGAGCTTCTTCGGCCTATGTTTCACCTCAAGCGGTGATCACAGAAATTAGACATAGACAAATCTTGCTAGGCCTGCAGTACAAGTCAGCATCAAAACTATCTGAGGCAATTAAAGCAACACTAGTGCTAAATTTGGAACTTTCAAGAGTTATCTTCATTACACTTTAACGATGGGGAGATAAAACACGTCTATTTAGTTCTTTATAACAGGGGTCCCCAATCCCCAGGCCGCAGACTGGAATGGGTCTTTGGCCTGTTAGGAACAGGGCCTCACAGCAGGAGGTTAGTGGCAAGCAAAGCTTCATCTGTATTTGCAGCTGCTCCCCAGCGCTAGCATCACCGCCTCAGCTCCACCTCAGATCATCAGGCATTAGATTCTTGGTCCCTGGTGCCAAAAAGGTTGGGGACTGCTTCTTTATAAGACATGAAGGTCCTGGGCAGGCCACACTGGGAACGCTGAGTAAAACTGTATCTAGATCAAATGGAAAATGATATTTTGCCGCTCAGTCTGCCTGGACTCTTAGTGGCTTACCCGTCAGAAGTGAAATGACGACATTTAAGCCAGCTAATGGCTGCTATAATCCGGCAAGTGATATGGAGGTCTGGCCTGGAGGGGTCTGCTCATGATGGTAGTTTCCTGGGAGTGCCGCCCAGCCCAGTACTTTCACCTTTGGAATGGCTCCTGGCTGAGCAGATGGTGGAGGTGGGGGTAGGAGGGTCATTGTAACAAAAACCCAGAGTTTGCTGCCACTGCTGCATAGGACAGCTGGCCTGAGTCAGGCTCTCAAACTCTTGGTCTTCAGCCTTGTTTCAGCTCCCAGGGTTTTTTGGATCTGGTGGACACTCAAGCTGAGACATATTTCATAAGATTTACGGAGGCCAGGATGCTTGGTATGAATGGACGCAATGTAGATGATCTGTATTTTCAAGCAGGGGACTATGTGCCTAACTCTTTGCCCACCACTATGTCTAGGCTTAGTTCCAGTGGGCAGTGTTGGCCAAACAATCAGAATTAGGACAAGCTTCTCTAGGAAGCTCGTGGTAAGGTGATGGGAGGGTCCTCCATAGCAAGGTTCAGGTACCTTGACTGGTTAGATGAAACTATTCTACTAGCTTACTCTCTGGGGGAGGCTCTCTTACTTCACAAGACAATTTCAATTGCAAGCACTCTTCAGGAAATGACTAAAATCCACCTGCTCCAAAAAGCAAACTCTCTGAATGTGATCTGACCGCATGTGTTGATATTTCCAGAAAGCAAACATTTGCAGATTCCAGCAGGGTACTTACTCTGCCTTCCATTTAACCCAACAGTGAACAAGAGCCACTCGCCCTCCACCTTATAGTCAATTTACAGAATTCAAATGTATCAGTGATAAAAAAAAAAAGGTAGTCACTGACTTGCAAATTTTTCAAAAGGCAAGCAGTTTAGTTCCATAAATTTGAGTTTTCAGTCCAATAAGAGAGCAAAGCACACAAATCCGCTTGCCCATTGCTTTCTATCCCTCAGTCTTTTCCATTTTCCAATAGGCGGTGTTGTGTCTTTTCAAAATGATCTTCTTTTAACACGAATTGAGTCTTGGCCCACAGATATACTGCACGGATTAACTCAGCCAGTATTTCAAAGGATGAGTTCTGTCAGACACCACTACTGTCACAAGTATATTGATTAAATTAGTCCAAATACATATTCATAGCAGCAAAAAGGTTTATTGTGTAGACGAATATCTGAGGGAAGATGCACACATATAATCATGAATTGGCTTAACAATGAACAATCTTGCTATGAAAAATTCTAATTTGCCCACATTTTCAGCTCTATTGCCTAAATAATTTGTTCTCTCATGCACCCTAAGTAATTCAAGCAGGCTCTCCACACCTGCAGAGGCAAATTTCTGCAGTTTCAAGTAGCTAACAACAAGTGGCAGCGGGGAGTCAGGAAATCCTGGAATGCAAGTGTGCTAATTAGCCAAGTGGTCCTTGGGCTGGGCTGTCATGGAGCATTGTATGTACTTCTAAAAAAAGTCTGCTTTATATTTTTAATTAAAAAAAGGAAGAAGAACATGGGCACTGGTATTCTTAACACCTCATTTATACAACAAGACCTATTTTGAGAGATATGTTGGTACAGAGAAAACTGTCCATTCTCCAAATAATTAAAAAAATACAACTGTACATGAGTTGTAGCCACCACTTCATTCGCTCTGGGTGAAGTGATCTCTTGATGATAACATAATGGATTTATAATAATCAAAAATATCTAACATGTATTTGTGTTTATAATCTGTCAGGCAATATCACATTTACTTCTCCAACAACCCTATGAGGTAGGTGTAATCATCATCATCATCATCATCTGCATTTTTTAGATGAGAAAACAGGTTCAGAGAGGCTAAATAACTTGCTCGAAGAGAGGTAGAAAGCAGTAAGGTTGCAATTTGGGCACATTTTGTCTTTTTGTCTGACTAAAAACTGAGGGATCCCCCTCCATTCTGCACTGCCAAGATTCAATTATTCCAATAACGAACATTAAGAGCTTACTGCTCTTGGTATATACGACCACTAACCAAGAATCAAAAGATATTTCATAAATAATTCGGTTAAACTTACTACTCAGAACAGATATCAAGATGTCTTTCTGGAAGTTACTTGACTAGTTTATAACTGGAAGTAATCATTGACCTTCTAGGCCATTCTTCTCAATTTTATAAAATTCCAAGTAGTTTTTGACCTTCAGGTGACCAAGGTTTAACAATACTTAAGGTTGAGCAAATTAATTAACCTGTCTGAGCGTCGGCTTCATATGTGAAGATTCAATGATAAGGATGTATAAATGACAGCGTATATATGATTAACTTTTATATGTATTCTATATATACATATGCACATCACACAGTTCTGAGAAATAGTTGGCATTCAATAAATAGTCATTATTATTATTGTTATTGTTGATAAGAAATCCTGCCTTATAGCGAAATGAAATTCTTTTCTGCAGACTTTAAGCTCCTTCCAAAGTGGGGATAGAGAAAAGCTGCTTATCCTCCAAATAATATGACAGGCAGTTCATACCAGCCACCACAGCAATCCTTTACAACATTGGCACTTAACTGTTCGCTGCACACAATGCTGCGTTGCAATCAGCTATGGGGATGTGTCATATGGCATTTGTTACTAAAAATAGCAAAAAAAAAAACCTGTAAGTTTTTTTATGGGTTCATATAAAAATAAGTGGATAGGAACCCAAGGTCACCCCAAAACTATCTTTCACTCTAGCTCACTTGCACCACTACATAGTTTCTTAATTTGGACTGAACAGGGTGGGGTTTCTGCTGGCATGCCAGGACATGGCCCAACCTTGGATACACCCATGAGAGTATGTCACACATAAGAATGTCAAGTCTCGCAAAAATGGTCAAGAACCACTGATTAAAAACAACAACAACAACAAAAACTCTCTTTTATATCAGTTGACAGTGTTTTTTTTTTTAATTTTTTTGGCGGGACTGAAAAAATAAAGGACTTTTACTTGCCATATTACATATTTCTCTAATGTTTTAAAATTTTTTTTTACAACTAGCATGTATTACTTTTGTAAGCAGAAAAACCAATAAAGATTAAAAAGAAAAACCCTAAAGCATTTGATTTTATTTTCAGTAAAATGGCTTGAGTCCTTTATGGATTAGTCACTCTATTTTATCCCCAGTTTAAAACTGCTGGGGTATTAAAGGCTTCTGCAACTGCCTGGATGGCAGCCTGGCCTGCATGTCAAGGCCGGCTAGTGAAGAGTGGCGAGTCTTCACCTGGTTCCCTGGAGGGACCTTGGAAACTCCCAGCTTCTAGAGTTTTCTGGCCCCTCTGGGTCTAGCCACCTTCTAGTTCTAAGGACACTGTGGCCTGCCCAATGGAGCCTAGCTGAAGGGGCAAAGTTAGGGGCTGAAATTCACTTGGCTGTCAGCCCTGCCGCAGCGTGGCTGTAACAGCCTGGAGTAAGGGCACGTTTTCCTAATTTATCTGCCCAGATAGGTGCCTTTTTTCCAAATCATCCTTCCAGAGGTGACGCCCTGCGCATGCTAGCTGTGGACGGTTTGGGGAGCAAAGGGCTTTTCTGGGACTCTCACTGCTACTGCTGGAGGCCCCAGGCCACCAAAAGGGTCTGTAGAGAGCTCTCATTACATCTCCATGGTGGAAGAGGAACAGACTGTGGGCTTCGGACAGTGTGGCACATTCTGTCATCCTGGACCTGTGGCTTGGAGTACACATGAATATGTTCCGTGTCCCAGGCATGTTCGGCAGTCCTCTGGAGACCAGATGAATACTATGCAAACTAATAATCAGCTGGTTCTGCCATTTTGTCTACTAAATATGTACTAAATATAACACTAGTATGTTTCCTTAGTCTAGTCTTTTCTTCCATGACAGTACTGATCCTCACTGAACATCACCAAAGCAATTACCCCCTAAATAGAAAAACCTTGCCCCTTTGGTAGTGCAGTCTCCTGGTCATTTCTAGCAACAAAAATAACGCCTGACATTTGCCGAGTTCTGTAAAAGTTTTTGTTGTTGTTAGCTTGTTTTGATTTTGGTGCTCGCAACAACTCTGAAGTAGGTAGGTGGGTATCACTATGCCCATTCCACAGATGTGGAAAATAGACCTCAGGAGGATTAAATGGCTTCTCATATCTAGATTTCCCAGGGTTTAATTGCAGAGGCAACCACAAAGCAGAAAGCCTGGGAGTCTCTTATTTAATGCTCTTAGATTTACATTATCAGTGACCTGAGGCTCTCAAGGGGAAATGACACAAGAGAGAAAGAGCTGAGGTCCCTTCAGTTAGGAAGTGGAGTGGGCAATCCTTTGACGTCTCTGTCAGACCCTCAACTTCCTGGGTGGCCTCAAGCAAGTCACTAACACCTCCACTTCCTCCATCTATAAAATGGGAATAATTCTTACTTCCCAGGTAGGTGGTGGTAAATGAATGCTCGCAAAGCTCTTTGAAGATGAAAAGACCTATATAATGGGAAGCTTTAGGAAGCTTAGCATATCATTCTTGGCAAGGACCAGGACGCTGTGCCCTCACTACCCACAACAGGCTCTGCCACAAAGAGAATAAAGGAAAATACATAGAACTGTAATTTTCATATGCTAGCTAGACTTAGTTTTTTAACTGTTGGCTCCCAAAATGCCTTCCTGAGAGACTGATGGGTTCAGATGTTACTACCTTAGTCTCAACTAGAGAAAAAAAGAGCATATCAATAGAGAAGTCACTCTATAATAGATGTCACAAGCAAAGTCACTGAACTAAACTTTTACTAGAGCCTGTACAGTCTCACGGGGACGCCATGGAAATGGCATGATTCCCACTTGTTAAACACATAAACGTGTTGCCCTCTGACATTCCCAAGTCTTGGTATTAAGCTGATATCTGACTCAAAGGACCCTGCGTAACTGTAGTCATTAAAGAAAAAAACTCCTGTATCTTACTCTGCGCCCTACTAAGTCTCACCCCTTACTTAACTATTAAAAACCACTTCTTAAAGGCTTTAACTTGATTGCGGCTTCTGTTGAAACTTAACAGCTTAAAAAAAACATTTTTAAATAAAAAGTGTTGCATATATTTGCCAAATACAAACATATAAGCACACCTCACACAATCGAGAGATCAAGTATTTGCACACTAAATCTAAAATAAGACAAAATTGGAGTTTTGGAACTTTGAGTATTTCCTTCAGTCTTTTTAGATGCAAGACTCAGGTGCAAAAGAGTTAAAACACTGGGCCAGAATGCCCCACATGAATTCAGAGAAAGCAGGGCTGTGTATGCAGGAAATCTCTGAAGAATAAGGAGGACAGACACATCTTCTCATGTGGCTTTCTGTGAATATGCAGGTAGTTCTGACAATGGAAACTGAATATTTATCCTTTGTAATATGTTTCTATCCCTACTAGATTAAGCTTTCCAGAGAAACTGACTCACATTCCCTGATGCATATGTATTTTTGCTAAAAGCCAAATCCAAATGAGCACTTTTGTCCCTGCACAGGGAAATTCTGTCAAATCAGAGAGAAAACAGATTTTTCACATAGAGGAACAGTGGATGGCTTTGATTTTTAGATCCAGTTCTCTCTAGAATTCTCCTAGTATATAGTAATGCACAAAATAGCTAAGTCTGAGGCAATTAATTGACTACTTGGTCACCAACTAAGCCTTGAATAAAATAGTTGAATAGCAAGACAAGCAGCTTCCTAATACTTCACTTTACTCATCCAGTGGGTCAAATATTGAGTAAATTTTCACCCAATAGAAGATGATGATTAAGATCAGCAATACGAATAGTTTCCTCTTTTTTGTTTTTCCTGGTTTCGCCTCTCTCTTGCCTTTGTAAACAATGGAACAAATTTGTTGTTGGGAATTTGGGAAGCTAGGTGAGATCAGGGACTGAGACAAAGGTAACTGGCCATTGGCCAATTATTCCCAGGTGGAATAAGGTCCTTCTAAGATTCTAGAATTAACTGCACTTTTTTTCAATATATAGTTCTCAAAGATTTTCTAAGATCTTTAGATAAGAAACACCTAATAAAAATCCTTCTCTTGAACCTCCCAGTGTGGGTTAACTGTCATTTCATATCAGTAGGAAAAAGAATCCACTTTATTTTACTAAGTGATTAGACTATGCTCAAGGGAAATTCCTGACAACTTCTTTTCCAACAATAGGTGTGCATCCCTTACATAATTCTAGATAACACTAAACAACAACAAAAAAATGTCACCTGAGTCACAGAACTGCATCTAATCTTTTCTAGCGATCGACCTCACTCCAGATACCAGTTCTTTTTTTCCCCTTAACAAGAACAATTTTGCCACATTTAGGTTAAGTCTTCCTTTGCTCACAGTTGAGAGCAATGGGGTCAGCTCTTTGCTTTTATCAAAGTCTGTTTTTCACAACAACAGAAAGAACATCTTTAAAACCAAACCAAATCTGGAGATCTTATCTAGTTTCTGCTTAACCAAAAACATCAGAATTACTCTTACTGCATTTTATGAAATAACCTTACTTTACACAATTCCCTCCAAATTCTCACACCTAAACCTGAGACAACCACTCCATTTTACAGCTCTCTTAACTTAACACCTGTGTATGTGTACCTCAAGCTATACCATTGTACGATCTTGGTGTTGCAATTTAGAAGCTTTTACGTTTTTTAATGGGTACATATAATGTCACAAAAATAAACCTGGTGATTCAATTATAAGTCCAAAGACAGGAAAATCTATTGACGTAGAAGTGAGTCTTGTAATAAAAAGGATATTTATTTAAATCTATCTGTTCTATGGCTTCATGTGTCTCTGGCCCATTGTATGCTTGACATACAGCATGAGTTTACCAAATAAATCAATAAAAACATTCTGTTTAACTCAGAATACTCCTCAAAGGGCCAAAGTCTCCTGTCTAAAAAGGTCAGCCATTAATTGCTAATTCCAATTGCACAATTTCTATGACCCACTAATGCTGCCATCACAAAAATCAGCTAGATGCAGATGTGCAGAAATGGGTTAAAATAACAAGAACCCAGGTTAATTCATCGAAGCTTACCAGGCAAAGGAACCCATTGCTTTTTTCCATTAGCTTGGATGGTTTTTTCAAGATCCATTACTGTTCATTGGATAGTAAATTATGCCATTTAAGAAATACTCCCTAACCAAGTTAAGTTTGAATTCATGGCAAAAAATTGGAAATAAACTTGTAACTTTAAACCTTGAAAATACAATTACATCTTTCTATATTAAGTCATAGAGGACTAAACTAACAACACATCCATAGCCACAGCAACACAGACTGGTGAAACCTAATTTTTCTTGGTCTACAGATTATTTTAGTGGGTGAGGATGGTCAAGAGGATTATCCCCCAGTCCCGATCCCTACACCACTTCTGTGCTATTTCCCACTTCACGAAATTTCCCTAGAATTAATAGGGAGAGTAGAGCTTTGGGCAAGAAACCAGGGAAGCATCTGATCTTTATTAAAAATCATAAGCAAATTATTTAGAATTTCCAGAAGCGTAAGTGTAGATGTCGTCATATTAATCATTTTAAGGACGTAAGATTTTGAAAGATTAGTGACTAATTCCTAGAAGAAAAATTCTACTAGGTTCTCCACTTACAATTTCCAGGACATAGCAAATGACATTTAAACAATAGATATGGCAAGTTCTAAGCTTTCAAATATATCACAGATGTAATTTTGGATTGCAGTTTAATGTTTTTTTTGTTTGTTTGTTTGTTTTTAATTCTCTTTTAAAACACTTTTCCAAGACCACCAGTTCAGGCCCTCTGAATGACCAGATAAGTGACCTGAAGAGTTTTTTTTTTTTTTTGACTCTCTCTCTAAACACATGCTTTTAAAACTTACTCATTAAAGAAACATTTTCATTCTTAATTATAATAGATACAATTAACCAGAGAATGAATAACAATATCTGCTGATAGCTGAAGCACAGCTGTTTCTATGGTCTATTCCAAAGGGAAGAAGGCAGGAGCTTGTAGCTACTACTTCATAAGAAAAGGGAAGACAGAAAAAGGCAGCAGAGCCTTGGGGATATTAAGTAGTTGTGAGACATGAGGAGGAGGAATGCTCTGGACCAAGTTAAGAGACTGACAGATTTATTTTAAGAAGGTCTGACATCGAAGCATCAATTCAGACTATAATGCCTAAGAAATGTCACTTTTTTCCAAGGAAATGTACATCTTGGGTGTTTATCTTGAAGCTACCTATTTTTATGTAAGTCATGCACTAGAGGGAAGGTAAGAACGTCATAGCCATGCAAAGATATCATAATAAGGTTCGTGACATTATCCTTTTCATTCCATTTTCAGTTTCTGTTCTTAGAGTCCAAGGAGCTCTTTTTGCCTACAGACAAACATTTCACATGACATTCTAAGCCTGTCCTGCACATACTCCGTTCAGCTCTCCAGCATTTGGCAATGTGTGTCTTTGCCACTTAAGATAACTTGAGTGAGTGAGTGTGACTTTTTCATTGGAATAAGTGAATCTTTCTAATTTGCAGTAAAAGTGCACCATTCGCACACTTTGGTACTTCAGTACAGCAAGGTTTTGAAATCCATTTCACAAGTGATGGCAGCACATTTCGCATCAGATGGAAACACACTCTGATCGCTAACAGCTGCTATGAGCACATCTCGCTGTCATAGCAGGAGCTCAGAATAGCAGGTTCTTTTTAATGCCAATGGCGGCTACCATCTTAAATCATGACACACACACACACGCACTTATCACGCATTCCACACACTCACACATACCACGTATTCCCCATGCTCACACCCATCCAGCTGCAAGTCCTACCATCCCTTGCTGAGAACCTGCACAACTAGGCATCAGAGATACAAAGAAGGTATACAGAACTCACTAGCAACCTTCATCTTTTTACATTAGCTTCACTGTATATGAATTAAAGATGAAAGTGAGAACTTTTTGAAAGGAGTGGAGTACAACCTGAAGGTAAAGAGTCAAGGTTCAATTTGCAAGCCCTAGAGCCTGGGGTTGAATTCCTGCCCTGTCACTTATCAGCCAAGTGAACTTAAGTAGCTTTCTTAATCTCTCTGTGCCCGATCTTCCTCACCTTTAAAATGATCCCTACCTCACTATTATAGGGTACCCAAATCAAGAGCCTGAAGAATCAGTGCCTAGAACATAGTAAGTGCTCAATAAATGTTACCTATCATTTATCATTATCATCATCAGCAGCGCTCATCTTTTAAGGCTGGTAGTATTTGGCAAGGGCTGTAACTGGAGTTGAGGAAACTAGCAGAGAATGAAGAGGGATGGTTCTTTTCGGTAAAACATGGAGTTTAGCAGCTTTACTTATGATGTAGAGGCCTAATGTGAGAAGTAACACTTAGCAGATATAAAGCATGACTGAAAGAAACCAGTGTGTGTTATGTCAGCTACCCACCTTCTAGGAAAGCCCACAGCAAGGCTGGCATCTAGGAAAGGTGGTAAGCGGAGGAAGTGGGAGAGAGGCCTCTAAGAGCTGTGTGGTGAACTGGGGAAAAGACTGAATTACACGGTTAGAAGCCTTGTAAAACTACTTGTGTAATGAGCAAAGTTTATAAAACACTTGTGAAACTTTGTGACCATCTTTCTCCAGGGCTCAGCTTC
Source organism: Pteropus medius (assembly GCF_902729225.1). Classification (NCBI taxonomy): domain Eukaryota; kingdom Metazoa; phylum Chordata; class Mammalia; order Chiroptera; family Pteropodidae; genus Pteropus; species Pteropus medius. The sequence goes on along the minus strand of NW_024342473.1, from coordinate 16,681,762 downwards.
CTTGATCTGTTCTTAGGTATAGTGCTATACTAGGTAACCTTCCAGACCTAGTCCTGCTATATCACGCTGTGATTCGGTAATTAAGAGTGAGTTGAACTGTCATTTCTTCAACAGCGGGGACATCTTTTTTTTTGTGGCAAAATCCGGCACGTGTCATCTAGTTAGGGAAAAGTGATAAAAAGTGGAGCAACCATTTTGTCTATTTTCATTGCATTTTGGTTCAAGAAAGGGAATAAACTGTATGTTCTCATTAAAGTCCAGAGTAAAAATTCTGGTAAATTACTCATTGGAGCTAGAATACTGTGTTTCAATACAACTACTATTTTTTTTTTTGCTTTATTTAAAAACAGTAATGTTTATTATTATTAATCAAAGAGAATTCCTTTCAATACCACATCCTGCCATTATAGAACAGACAGGGCAACACAAAGCTAACATGGTATTGATGAAAAAATAATTTATTTTTTCCCTTCAAGGTAAACAATTTCAAATGAATGTGCTTGGACAAAGTTAAGTTTTTATTTCTCTCTTTCTTTGAAGGCCACTAATTGTACACTGTGGCAGGTAGCATCAGTCATGCAAAGGTATTTCCCATTATTATTTATTTTTTAGAACAAAACCTTCTCCATCAGTGAAGCATTTTAGGACCTCAAGCTACATGGTTCCTAGCTACAAATGTCTAAAGTATTAGAGATCAAGGACCAAGTCCAAGGCATGTCAAGGACCATTAGGACATAGAGAAGTAAATTCTGAGGCAGGGTCTAGTGATAACACAAAACATTTACTCATCAGACAAGCACCATCCCTGAGAGATGTTGGGGAACTGATGCCTAGAGGGAGGTTGGAGTCATCTCAGTGCTCCAGGAAAATTCATCTAACTACTCACAATGACTTGGCCCTATTTTGCCTTCACTTGTATTCAAAGAGACCCAAAACACTGAAAGCAATTCCTAGAAATGGAGGTAAAAAAAAAAAAAAAAGAAAGCCTTAGAAAAAAAATCATTTGAATAAGTATACAGACTCCCAAACTGAAATTCTGAATGGGACAAGATTCTTTTCAGGTGGATAACCTTGGTATGTTTGTTTTAAAAAATCAGTCACACCTCAAACACACCCTTCAATAGTCAGGATGGCTAATACCTATGAGGAATTATTTTTCATTTAAAACATCCTTTAAAATATGTCACAAGAATAAGTTTAACCAGTCTTTACCTATTACCACCCTCTAAAATAAACAAATAGTCTTTTGATTGAAGCCAATTTCCAGTTCTTGGATTTTGCTTTTTGAGCTGTCAGTTAGATGAGATGAATTGATTACCATAAAATTTAACTGTTGTCGATAGCAAATCAGGTAACTCTACCAGAGAAATATCAGTCCACTTCAAAATGTTTCTTGAGAGTGAATTCCTCCATCTATGACAGAGCAATTTTTTCTTCTCTTTTAGTCTGTGAGGTGAATGGTATTCAAGAGGTACATTTTGTTTCCCAATTAGATAGTCCAGTCCATTTTAGAGTGAATATTATTTTCCTTTCTTTCCTCATTTTCTTTCTTTCTTGACTTTTTTACATGACTAATTTCAAAGTATGTTTTCTTTGGGCATAATTTTACAAATATTCTTTGAGAACCTATATCAAAGTTCAAGGTGTGCTGCAAAAACATAATGCTATCAATAAGGCAAGGAGATCTCAGGAACAGTTTGATGGTAATTATTTTAAAGAGTCTGTGTGATTTTTATATTGTGTCATTCCAGGGGCTTTCCTTAAAGGGTCTTTGAGGAAGAGATTAAAATGGAGAAAACCAAACTTTGAAAGAATGATGTAGGAGAAAACTGAAAATCAACTAACAAATTTCCTAAACTAATGATGTATTGTAATATTCTAGGAATTTAAATTTGTATTAATTGCTATTTGAATTAATGCTTGGACTATCGAGAGAGTAATTACTAAACTGGGGAAATTAGTTACGAAGACTTTAGCAATGGGTGTAAGTGGCCAGTGGACCAAGGGGTTTGAGACAGATCTAAGACCTAAGTGATTTCTCCAGAAATGTTACCACTCATTTCACTCTAGTGTGCTATTTTCTCCCAACTGCAGCAAGCCCAAACAAGCCCTAGGGGAAAAGCACAAGGACAAGAAAATAGGTAGCATTAGGTAGCTAGTCAGACATGAGCAACAGGGGGAACAAAGGAATAGAGGCCCAGCATAGAGACCGCCCAAAGAACACCCCAATGGTAGTAGAATTCTGGGTACGCACATGCGCACTAGGCAAAGTTATATAGCAGCCAAGTGTCAATCAAAATGACCTCACTTGCAATCACGTAGGAATGCCTTTGGAACCACTCATTATGGCCCATATTTAATGCAGACGTTCCCACTTCTGGGCCTCTTTTGTGTTGGTTATTGTGGTGGTGATTGTAGCAGTTCCATACATTCTTCAGCAGCATATCATAAACCTTGAAAAATGAAACTTTAAGAAAGCCCATTTTTATATCCCTAAACAAACCAAATTGCAAAATGGGATAAAATATTGATAGTGCCAAATGACTTGCCATGGGGAAAGTTTCCATGCCATAACTAACATTTCCATCGAATTTTCCAGTGTGCCTTTGTTTTGACCCCTGTGGCTGAGTGAGGTCTGCCCAGCACGGAAATAGGGAACTCTGTGCTGACTGCAGTCAAAGCACTAAGCTGCCCCATGACCAAACTCTGCTGCCTCTTAGCTGAAGTCAGATTTCTCCTGTGATTACCATCAGATTACGATGGCTGAAGTCATCACTCTGTGGTCCTCTTGGGCAGGAGTTTCCCTTTGGTTCTCCTTCCATTCAGCTTCCCACACTCACTGCTTGCTGTATAATTTCATTGGTCAGGGGAACAGTAATTCTGACCCAACTGAAAACGTGTATGATCAGGGTGATCTGGATACTGTGTACCAACTACATGTGTGGAGGTGCTCCTGTGTTGCAGCGGAGGATGGCTTTGAATATCCTTTGTGTTTGTTGTTGCTGTCATCTACCATATTAATATTCCAGAAGAAGAAAATTAGCAGCCAATATTTTCTTCCAACGAAATCACTGGCACCAGTCCCTATACCAAAATGAGGCTTGACCTTCAAATGAGTGATGTTGTCATTGCCACAAACTACTTTGAACCACTTCTTTCACAACTGTTCTCAGTGCCAACAAGATGAGAAAGACAAGTTTGTCACTGTATAGTTCCTTTTTTTTTTTAAAGGAAAATGACCTGGCCTGGTTTCTTCTCTTGTCTTATTCACCACATTAACTATTGGTTGTTTTCAAAAATTAAATTCGCTTTTCCAGGAGGACAACAGCCACTATGGAGAATATTAAAACATTGCTAAAGGAGTTGAAAAAAAGTTCCAGAAGAGGAATTAGTTTTTGGCAGTGACAGTGAGCGTTTTGGCACCAACATTTATTAGCCTCCCTAGTTGACTGCCTTGAAGGGGCAACATTCATGTGGAAGCATACCTCCCAGTACATTTGTCAAAATAAAATCAGCCTCATTACCTAATAATGTAAAGGATGTTGGGAGGAAACTCTGAGTCTCATGTTTTATTTCTCCTTACAATACTGTTCAATTAGAGTGGACTTCGTGGAAATTCTGATTTTATTACCATCACTGCTGCATTAAAATATGCTTTCTGATGTCATGCTCTGAAATAAACTGTTGTTTGCTACAACTACCTACACACAAATTAGAAAATTATATGACAAGGAGTTTAATACAGCCTGCAGCCAGGACACAGGTTATTACTGAAAGTAGTTGTTGGCATGGTTTCTGGTTTCGCAGTAAAAGAAGATGACTTGAAAGGACTCAGTGGTTTTGATGCTCTTCTGAAATGAAAACATTCAGTGAGTGCATAGCATTGGGTTGTCATTAATGTCAGCCATGCGAAAACACTGTCTCCAACACTGTCTCCATGAACACTACAGTCATTTCCCCGTCGAGAGCATGACTTTCCGCTCTCTGGCCTTTCGGGCATTGTGCTGGTTCTTTTCCAAAAGAGAATCTTTGGGTAATCCATTCTAGGTTTTCAATTAATAGGTGGCCTGAATTTGCTTAACTCATCCAATAACTTCTGTGGGAGAATGTGTTCCTTTCTGAGAAACATTGTAAGTCAGTGATGAAATCCTCAAACTTTGGACAGCAAGAAGTATAAATATTACACTTAAAGGTACATAGTATTGGTTCCAAATAAAGGTACACAGTATTGGTTCCAAATAATTGGTTCCAAATAAAGGTACATAGTATTGGTTCCAAATAATTGGAGCAGCTTTACATTGCTACTCTTGAACTTGACGTACACAGTTAAACAAGGTCTTATTGACAAAAGTAGAAAACTCTCTGGCATTCTTGAAATGTCTGATAATATGTAGCACCTTTTATGTACTGTGTCTGCTGCCTGACTGTGCTGTAAACAAGCAACAAAACACCATATTTCTCCCCCAAAGTTATGAGGAATGAGGAATGAAGCATGCTGTATCGGGTGGAATGAATGACACAACATTAAGAACAGAGTTGCCATCTACTTTCTCTTTGTAAGCAATCATGATAGGCACAAGACCGAAGAAAATAAAGTTATTTTCTTAGGTAGGAAGTAAACAGTAGGAAGTGGTATTCACTATCATATCACCAGGGTATTTTGTTGTTGTTATCTTCCTCCCTCTATTCGCTGCCCATGAATTAATTTAAGAGAGAAACAAGGCACCAGGGAATACATTAAATATAAAATAGCATTTGCTATAGTCTTTGGTTTCAAACACTCTGAGAGCAAGCTACCAAACTCTGGTTAAGAAAATATTTTGCAATTTCCCAGAATATCACATATTTGTCATCCATGCTATGATGGTAGTACGCCATTTTTTATATCACATTTTTATTGCAATGACTTTTAAAGGCCCATGGTGAATTCTCACAAAGAGATTGTCTGGGTGTTGGGGAGGGTGGAACATCCAGTGACATTCTTATGGCCGTATTTTTTTTTCACTCATTTTCTATGCTTTCAAATTACAAATTCAAACCGCAATGTCATTCTCCATCCTCTCTTATCTCCTTTCTAATCTACAAAACAAAAAAATAAAATTCTGTTTTTTTGTTTGTAATGTGAAATAGTCACAAATAGGACTCCAGGGGTTTATAAGTCTTGCTTTATATAGTGTCTGATTTCCTCCAGCCATCAATTAAATCCCAAGGATAACACAGCTCATTTTATAAAACAAAATATAAGTGATTTTTGAAACTAAGTGGCCAAAGGATATAATTGTTTACAGCTGAGCTGCTTTTGACCTAGTAAAAAGCATAGGAGAGAAACACCTAAGACTTGAAATCTGGATGGGAATTTTAATATTTTAAGTTGTTCACATCCGATACTAAACATGTTTATTTCAAATAAATAATGTTTAAAGCCATAAAATTTATAATCTATGTATCTGTGATTTCCCTCCTTAGTGTTCACCAAAAAGGCATTAAACCAAACTTTGCTGTAGAATCATATCTAGAAAATATCAATAGAGATATTATCAGTTATCAATCCTTGTCACTTGGACATTAAAGAGATTAGATTATTGTCAGCACACCATAAGCTTTCATTGGAAAAAATAAAATCTTTTTTTGATGTTTGTTTTCCTCAAGGACAGTCAGAAAAAGATGGAATGGAAGTTATATGTAAATGGTGACCCTCAAAGGAGATAAAGGAGTCTAAATAATGCTACCTTAATTTTGAAATAATAAAAGTTCAAGGAATGAATGGCTGAATTCACACCCTCAAGTTACACCAAACATAGGCTTACAAAAATAAGTTTTCATTTGTGTGAAATTACCACACTTTCGGAAAACAAAAGAACCATTTTGCAGAGTCATGCTGGTTTTGCTGCTCTTTCTGCTAATTTAGTTTGTGCAGAAGATTCGTTATATAGACCACTTGTTCTTTACCACACTAAGCCAACATCTTTAGAAGACAAGACAGCAATGAATTAAGTACTCTCTTTTCATCTTTCAGATTTCTGCCAGGAGATTTCACAGGATCCCATAAGTGAAATCAATTAAGTAATAACTATAGCTCTGCAGGGAATATGCAGCACATTAATCTATCCACGTAGAAGAGAGCCACGCACATTTAGTTTCAGCATTTGGAAATGACTGGGGAGAGTGATTCAGTGTTCTTGCCTATTGTCTTGATATACTCATGTTTTTCAAGCAAAAGGAAATGTATACTGCATAATAGCTTTACCGCCCTGACCTCAATATGGAATAAACTGACAGATAACAAGGAAGTAGAAGCTGGTCACTTACACAAGTAAATGATTTTGATGCTTTGGCTCATTTTGGTTCTCTGCTCAGTTCCCACATCCTGGTCAGCAGATGTGGCTGACAGTTAAAACCTGTTATTTCTAAGGGTTAGGATATTAAACATAGTTTGGGTATATGAAGAGTCATCTTTTCATTTCTTAAACAATCTCAGTGAGAGTCCATTCCCCACATTAACTGTCCTCAGGAAGAAAAGTTAAAAGACCTTGAATTATTTCTTCTACTGCCTTGCAATGATACCCTGCTGCCCTCCTTCCTTGTCTGAAACTTCTTCACTGGGTTAAACAATCAAGACAGAGGCACTGCCTCTTGTGAATCATAGTTTTTGTTTTGTTTGGCACGCTATAAGGAGTTAAACAGAACCGGTCACATCACAGAATTCCAGACCTGAAAGGCCCTCTGAGATGACCCAATCGGACCCTTTACTTTTTAGCCAAGGTAACTAACTGAGTCTTTGAGAGGTAAAATGACTGTCCTGAGATTACCGAGCCGGGGAGAAACCCAGGAGAGGCACCACCCACATCTGCTCATTCTCCTGCTTTCTTTTCAATTAGGTTTATCCCAAATCCCCCATTTCACAGACGGAAAAACAGGACTAGTGTCAACAGAAATCACTCACTTGGGAGGCGTGAGCAGAGTCATCTTTTCATTTCTTAAACAATGCCGATAAGAGGCTAGTGTATCAGAGTGGCTAGTTGAGGCCTTGGCAGCCACAGGGGGCCTGACCTTGAGGACAGGAAACATAGAATGGTTCATGGTTAGCAGCAGTGGTGGTAGAGAGAGGCAGTGAGCTTTGGCACTGCTCATAGAATGATGGGAAACTGGAGGTGGAGAAAGTTATTGGGGAGAGGAGGTCTCGGCAGATGGGGAAAATGATGGTGGTGCCAAAGAGGAAGATTACACTGAAATAAAACTGTGTTCACTTAACATTTACCCCTAGTCTCGGTCCTAGCCACAAGTGTACTGTAGATATATCTAGAGATACAGAAGCTTAACTTGCCTCTTAAAGTCTCCCTTAATATTTATCTTAGGGTCCATAGGAAATCAAAAACCAGAAGCATCCTTAGCCCTCTCTCCCCAAGTCATCTGTTATTATAACACCTAAATTCATTTTTCATAGCATTTATCACTTCCTGGAATGCTACGTAATTGTTAGCTGTCTCCACACGTTTAGAATGAAAGGTGTATGGAGCCGAGACCTGTCTTTCTTTCTCATCCTATATCCCCAGTGCCTAATTCAATGCCTCACATACAGCAGGTGCTCCAAAGGAGTGAATAGATCAGGGAATCCTATAACTTGCATCTAGCATGTATTAATCTCTATTACCCTAGAGGGAATGAAAGGGTTGCTAAAGCTCTCCTAGAAAGCCCTAAGCATTTTTGTTCAAGCGTGGAAACTCTATGGCAAGAACCAAAATAACTTAAAGATTTTCTAATTTATCATAAAATGAAATGGAAAAATGAAAAACCAACCAAGGTATAAGTGTTCTTTTCTGAACTATATTTACTAGAACCTACAACCCAAAGATACCAAAGGAATTCACAGAATTGAAAAAAAAAGGCCATGGGGTCTGGGAGTAGGGGAAGAGGGACTCTCGTGGAAAGGAAGGCAGTAATTACTCTTCTGACAGCAAGGTCTGGTCCATGAGCAGTCGCCACATGGAGGCCCCGCATGTGCTGTCAGATGCCATGGAGTAGCCTTAGCGGTAGACAGATCAGAGCCCAAACGCTAAGCCAATCACTTGTTAGGTCAGTGATCATGGGCAAGTTATTTAACCTCTCCAATCCTGTATTTCCTAATCTATGCCATGGAGATAAGAGGAACTATTTCACAGGGTTGTAATGAGGCTCAAATGCAAGAATACATCTAAGCAACTAGCTCAGTGCCTGGCACACATTGGTAGCCACTATTACTATCATTCCATGAGCTATTGGTATTTTTATCTGACCTGCCATAATACTCAATAATCAAAGGTAATCTCCATCTGCTTTTCTGAACCAGGAATTACTACTTTATCCTGGGATTACTATAAGGTCAAGGTAGCAAATGGGTTTCAGCTCATTTCCTAAGTCAAATGGATTTCTAGTGGATACTTGTAACGCTGGTTGAGATGCACTGTGCTGTGATTGATTGTGACGTCTGCCAAGGGTGTGGGGCCAGGCTCACTGGTTCTAATATTAGACCTGGTAAGCCTCTTCTAGTGTCACAGAGACTAACAGCTATGTTAATATTACATAACAAAGCATAAAGAAATAGAAAGAATGGGCTAAGAGTCAGGTGGTCTGGGCTCTAATTCTAGCTCTGGAACTGGCGAAATCATTTTTTTAATCCAGTCACTTTTCCATAAAGTTACTTCCTATTCAAATCCTGTAATTTTCCAATATTGATTTTGAAAATTCAAGTAAATATATACAAGGCAGGGCCTGGCCTACAGGAAGTCCTTGATAGTTACTTGTTGAGATCATTTGAAAAAGCCCAAGGCCCTCATTCAGAAGTGTAACAGTTAAATATTTCCTGTCCTCATTTAAAAAGTTTGACTTCCTACCAATGAGAAATATAATTGAAAGGAGAAAAAAGATTACAATATTTTTGGCACTAAAAAAAATCGGCTAATGCTTAGGGATGCTCCAAGAAAGACAAGGCTGTTGAGAATATGGCAGCTCTTTCATAACCAAGGCACCATTTAAAAATAGCTGGAATTAATTACAGAGCTAATGACCCATTGAAAGGCTTATTTAAATACCAAAGCCAGCACTGAATAATCATGGAAAATATGGTGTAAAGGGTTTTAGAGAGCAGAAACCAGGAAAAGCAGTTGAAAACAAAAAATACGTTATCCTAGAACACTAGCTACTTTGGTGAGAAACATTCAGGATGTCAAAATCTCAGGGGAGTTCTCATACCGGGTAAAACAAGCCACTAGGATCAACAGAAAGACAAGAAGATGACACATTACAGTCACCTGCTTGGAAAAAAAAAAGGGCCTTTCTATTCAGCATTCACCCCGAGGAGAGAGCCCTTCACATACAGCTCGCTTTCTTTGCCAGGCTTTCTTTGCCCTCACCCACCCCGTTTTTCTGACGTACCTACCCATCTTTAATGTGCCATAGGATAAAATGAAAATTTCCGCAGGGAGGAAAATATATGTTTTAATAAGTCTCCGTGGCTATTTTAGAGTTGCATTATCTCCACGAGTTTCCTGTGTCTCAGTCCTCTGTGCCTCACATCCACACCATCATAAGCCAAAGAGGAGGTGATAATCTTCAGCCTGCCCTACTTGCCAGGCAAAAGTGATACCACTGCAGTTCTCAGCTTTTCTCTGTACAGAAATGGCCTTTCTGTACGTCAGTATCCTGGGAGCACACCGGCTGGCCAGAGCTGGAATAGTTTCATTACTTCATTCATGTCCATTTATTAAATGCATTACTCTTACCCTTATTTACTATATAGCCCAGACGTGCCTTGTAGTTGCCTTGCTAAGTTAAAAGTGTAATGGAATCAAAAGGTTCCGAAGCCCTTGAGATCGATGTGGGGATGCGGGGGTGGGAACGAGGCATTCTTGACGTATATTGGTTTCAAGGAGCAAATATAAATTTGAGTATAAATTGCTGCTCACAATAACGCTTTTAAACTGGCAATTACTTATACTGTACTACTCGAGGAACCCTATAATTATTCCAAAAGCGCTTGCCAACGTCTACCCTGTTTCATAATTGCCAGCACAGCCTTGTTCAAAAGAAATAGTGGCTATGTTAAAATTCTGTTTGGTGTTAGGTTACTGTTTGAAACGAGAAGTGATCGCACTGTGTTGCGAAGGTCAAGCGGAACAGGGACAATGAAGGAAAAAGGAACTGTCTTGTATTCACAGGTGGGAAGAGAAGGAAAGTGGAGCTTGGGAGGACACACATATTGCTCGAAATTTTTTCTACTTCTTTTCTGAGAAATGCTGTCATCTGTTGAGCACAATGACATTAAGGAAACTTAAAAAAAAAAAAAGTTTCAAGTGGTAGATATTTGAAAGAAGAATGACAACCCACTTCTCCCTCTTCCCCACTCCCACCTGCCCAGAAAATATTTTTCCACTTTCTGGCCTTTACTCTTGATATTTGCAAGTGAATCTGTGATTATAGAACCACAGCTTACACATCTCGAAACATACATCTGTGTAGGTCACTTGACTTTGTTGACCTATTTTCTGCCATTTCTTTGTTACAGAAATCTCCTCCACTTGAAAGAGTGGTCTCTCTACTTTCTAATGAAGGACAGGCAGCAGCGGGATTTCGTGTTATCTGTAACGAACGCTTTTAGAGTGTCTGGCACTTCAGGCGTGTGTTTAGGAAAAAATGGGATGCATCTCATCTTGATTTCTTGCTCTCTCCTTACAGACCTACTTGATTGTGGATGAGGGGTTCCGTGTTCCCTATCCACCCCCAAATGAGGTCTACTCTCAAAACTGAAGGTGCTGTGAATATTTTCATTAACAGAAACAGTTGTGGCCTAAGCAACAACTTCTGAATTGAAACCATTTATTCTGCTCCCATGCCCCCTCTCTGTTACAAACAGATTATGTAAAAGTAGAGAACTAAGGCAGTTATTTGAAAATAAGTTTTGTATTACTTGACTAAATATTTCAGAGAAATGTTTTTCCTACTCTGAGTGCTCAGGCTATTTTCTCAGTTCTGTTTGCTCTGCAGGTGAAGATACTGCCATTGACTGCTCCCCACACTTCTGAGAAAGGGTGGTGAGCAAATGTGCCTGTGGGTCATAGGTCAAAGTCAGCAGCCCATGAATCCACTGGCCACAATGGAGTTCCTCTGTGCCTGAAAGTTCCTGGCTTCCCCTCTCTCTTCATCATTTCAGATTCCACTGGAGACTCCATCTTTGATTCCTACTTTGGTTCCTCCTAAAAGCCTTCTGATATGAAGAAACCTTTCAAATTACAATAGACATTTCCTCTTCACCATTCATCTATCCAGTTTGAATGTCCTCATCTTCCTTTTGTGAATATGTTGCCTTGCCATTTTCCCTCCAGGAACATTTGTTTGTCCATCCAAATTCAATGATAAATGACAAGAAACAGATTTATCGAAGCACATATTTCTGCATCGTCCGCAAATGTTTGAACCTCTCCAAATGCTTGAACAGGATCCAATAAATATTTATTAAATTCCGCTGTCACTGAATATGTCTTATTCTCCTTTTGTTCTAAAGAAATTTCTCCTCCTACCACTTGCTGGCAGTAATCATTTTCTGCTATTTGTATTCTTTTTGCCTAGTACTCTAATTCTGTGAAGGCTGAACTTCAAGTCGCTGTGGAAGAATCTGCATTATCCCTCTCTAGTCATACCTAAAATTAACCTACTTTCTTAAGTAAGATCTAAAATGCACTCAACTGTTATGGTTACCTGGGAACTAGAGAGTGGGACTTTTTGGCTCTCGAAAAGGATGTGTAAGATGACACATGTGGTTTGGCCTTCATTTGGAAGCAGCAAAAATCACAGAGGTCGTGGTTACGTGACAGGAAGGGCCAGGGTAGTGAACACTGTGCTTTGGTTAAGTTACTTTGTACTGTTATGTAAGGAGATACAGGCTCAGCCTTGCCTTGGCTTTAAATCACCAGAGTCAACTGTTACAAACTCTGGAATGGGAGGGTAAACACAGGAAATTCTGTCCTCTTTGGTCCTCCAGTCTGTCAAGTCCACCCCTTCATCAGGAGCACATTCTCCTGAGCTACAAGAGAAACATCTTGAAAATTGGAAACAAATTGAAGTCATTTTCTAGATAGTTCTCACAAAGAATTCAATCAAGTAAATTCTCCTAACTTCAGAAACCTTTGTGAACATTACGTATTTTAGAGCATCACCAGAGCAAACAGCAGTGAATCTCAGCTGATTAGAGCCTTAGTAAGTAATTTGGGATGGCTGAATTTTCAAATAGCTGGAGTTTTATCCAAGTAAGCACATCAAAACAAAGGAGGTAGTTATCGTAAATATTTTTTATGGAATATTTCTAAAATCATGACATTTATTTTTCTTCTTAGTATTATGAACACAATTTACTCTTTCTTGATGAGTATTAAAATATTTTAAAACTTATTAGAAACTTACCAAGAAAGTATGAAATTATTAGATATGCTGTAATACTATTAGGCCTGCTAAGATTTATATGACATTTTGCCCCCAAACTAAATGCCCTAGTATGTTGACTTTTTAATAGTTTTCCCTTTGTCACTTCCATCTGTAGTCATATGCTAGATCTTATGAGGCCCTCCTGTAAACTAATATTTCATTTTAGAATTAGCCATGTGCTTGGAACCTAGCCAGATCACCAAACTTGTCACAGGACCTGTGTAAAAACCAATTATAAATAGGATGTATTGGGTCTACAGGGATTTCCTCTGAGTCAAGGGCTTGAGCTGTAGTGCTTAAACTTTGGGACTCTGTTTTGGCAGCCCAAAGGCCTATCTGCTTACTTCCTAAGTTCTCAGATGGTTCCTGGTAGAAAAAGTTGCAAGAGGATTTAATCGTAATAGGTGAAGTATTGCTGTAGTAGGAAGGCAAAAGTGGTAACTGAAAGACCACATTTTTCAAATTGTCCAGAGAATGTGAGGTGCAGAGAGTAGGACAATAACCTTTCTGGTATTTGCATTATGGTCTTTGATAAATGTCAAAAGCATATTCACTTAGAGAAAGGTCCTCTAGCTCTTCTCGAAGCCTTCAAGTACATATGTTTTAAGGAATGGCAAACTGGTTTAATATAACTTAAGCAAGACAAATTTTATGTTCCTCCGAAAATATTCCAAGCCAAATATATATACTGTATAAATTCTAGCTACTATTTTTTTTTTTCAAATTACAGATAGTCAAAAGTTACTATAGTTGCTTTTTCTTAAGTAAGCATCTTGAGTTATAAAAGCAGTCTGTGAATAATTTGAATTTGTGGTTTTAGTTCATTTTTGGACCACGTCAACCAATCATGTGTAGTCCATATCGGGCAAAGCAAAAAGTTTATTACAGTAAGTCTTTATCCTGTTCCCAATGAGACTGTATTAAATTTCAAGCTCTTTAGAGAATCTGAATGACTTCTTAAGACAGTTTAGGTTGAAAATTATCATATGGCCACAAAATGCAGCCTGGCTGTATATTAAAATGCATGTTATTTTAAAAACATTGAGTAACAAGAGTGCTTTTCTAAAATTTTTTCTATTTATTTCATTTTTGTTTTGTTTATTTTTGTTTTCAAGAGTGCTCTCTGAAACAGTCAAATTCATGTGACAAAACCAGGGTCAGCTTGCCTCCGTCACACCCTTAATATTTTATTAACACAGGAACTGAGCTGCCATTCCACTTTTGTTATGTTTTTGCTTAATAACTATATTCAAGTGGTTATCCTCCCTCTAATGTGGCTACTTGAGCAATCTGTCAATCTGCCCTTAGCAGCAGCTGCTAATATTTAACTGTAATTTTAGGCTAAAAGTTGGTTCCTATTTAACAGTTACATAGGCTTATTAAACAGAATTTAGAAAATATAGAGAAGTATAAAGAAAATAATGTGTTCATGGTCTTTATTCCTGAGGATAATCAAAGCTTTAAAAATGTACATGTCTATATACACACATCTTCACATACACATTGGCGGTGATGTTTTAAACTATTATGGTTTCTATGCATGGGGAGTTTTACTTTGTATTTTTTAAATATTAGAGAGTACGATCATAAATAATTGAGATATAATTATAATTGTTATGATAAGAAAGTAAAGAAGGAAATTTTAAACTCTTTACTTTGAAATGAATGCAAGAATTTCACCCAGTGTTATAGATCCAAAAAACCTGAGGAAGATGCTTTCACCACAAGATGGCTCCCAAGGTTTTGGACCCCCTTCCACAATGTAATAGATTCCAAATTGTAAAATACTAATGCGTTTTTAAAAGGATCAAGAAAAACAGAAGGAAAGTAAATGTCAATCCGCAACTATATCCAAATAAGTTGAAATTCTCTCGAAGTGAGCACAGTCAGCCTACCAAAGCAAAACCAAGATGAGGTGAGTATTCAAATATTCAGACAAAAATCCCTGTTACTGAAGCAAACCACAAATATTTGCTTAGCATCTACTATGTCCAAGATTCTTACTACGCAAATAATAGGTATGCCAGACAACTGTCCAGCCTTTTATGCTTCTCGGCCTAACTAGATACACCTGCAATCTTCCATATGGGATTCCACTTCTTGTGTTTTGGCTTAAGTGTACATTCATTCTGATGGATAGAGGATATTAAACAGGTAGAAAGTGACTCGCTTCACTTCAAAGTGAAATCAGCCTTGTGAGTTTGATTAGAGAAAAACTTCATGAGATTTTAACCTTTATGTATATATTTTCGACTATTGCAGTGGTCAAGAACACTTAGAATTCCTATCTGCTACTTATGTAGATCTTAGGAAAATTTCTTTGAACCTCAGTTTCTTCATTTGTAGCCTGGGGATCCTATCACTCACCTCACCTCATGGTGTTCTAAAAATGAAATCAGATAGTACAGTACTTGAGGAATAGGGGGCTCTCAGTAAATGGAGCTCTTACCATATACCCCGAAGAGTCTACTAGGAAACTGGCTCCCCATATGGTTCAAACCATAGCTTTTCCTCTGTGGCTACATCACAGATATTGTTTATCAGAGGACATAGGCTCTAGTTCACTGTGGTTCATTCTTAGTGGTCACTGGAAAATTTGTTCTAATACAAGTACACGCACAGGTAACAATGGCCTATATATGAACTGAACAGCAAACACAGCACTCAGTGTTGGATAAAACATGCTCAAAGTATGTCATGGGCCTGGATCTAGCTTTCAGTTTGTACTCTCATGTGCAGGCCTCCTATCTTGAGCATGCTTGTCACCATACACTTCTTTCCCTTAGCCTGTGAGTTAACGTCCAGACAATGAAACCAACATCTGAGAAATACGCATGCTGACAATCTGTATACATCGCAGCTGTGGAGACATGGTTGCAAGGCTCTGGTGTTAGACACCTAAATTCAAACCTCAATTCACACCACTGTGTGATCTTGCGCAAGTCACTTTAACTTCTCTGATCCTCCGTTCCTCTCATCTGTAAAAGGAAGATAACATCAATTCCTACTTGTGGAGTTGTTAAAAGTTAAATGTGACCAGGCATGTTGACTGCTTTGCCCAGTGCCTGGCATACAGAAAAGATTCAAAAAACGTCAGCTTGTGTTGTTATTGCCACTAACTTTATCATAATATGGTGCTCTTTACATGTATTCACCACATCAGATCTGCTTTGGGAGCTAGGTTTTTTAAATTTTTTTTTTTTTTTTTTTTTGCAGTGATGACAATTTGGTGAGAATCATCCACACTTTCTCATCTACTTTTACCTTCACTTACGAGAGGTATAAGGGGTGCAATTGCACACAAGGGTTAGAGGTACAGTTGCAGGCCGCAAAATACTGTTTTCCTGGATTCAAAGACTCCTGGGCCACAACAAATCTGAGCATTTGGTCTCATTAGGACAATCCTCTACAAAAGACAGGGGACTGCAAGAACAAGTCATCTTTGACTTGTTGAACTTTCAATGAGTTTATTGTTCAAATATATTTTGAAGATGGAGAATCAGAAAGAATTTTAGATTAAAACCATTTTCTCCATGTAAAATAAGCATTCTAAGACAATGATGTGAGAGCATAAAAGTATTGATATATAAATAACTCAGTACCCTGATAACATCTTCGTTAAAACCCTGTAACCAATGCTCTAACAGTGTCATCATACATTTTTGCTTCCCTTTTTGGGACTTTAAATTCAATGCTACAACCGACTGCTTACAAACTGCTATGGGCAAACAGTGACCTCCTTGTGAGCTTGGTGAATATTATCTAGTGTGTGCTACCAATATCTCGGCAAAAAGACAGAGTGTTCCTGTAACCTCAGTCTTTGCATTTGTCCATCAGAGCTTTGAAGAACACTGCCTTCTTTTCAAGGGTCAACAGAGGTTTAACAGAAAACAAAATTGGGTTTAGATAAAATTGGTGTGTTCCCAAGAATTCTTCCAAAAAGGTAAATTCCACATATAAAACACTGACTTCATTTTTTTTTCCTTTTTTTTTCTTTTTTAGTTTTAAAGGAGCTGTTTCTTTCCTTTTTAAATTAAATTCATTGGGGTGACATTGGTTAATAAAATCATATAGGTTTCAAATGTACAATTCAATAATACGTCATGTGTGTATTGCATTGTATGTTCATGGCCCAAAGTCAAATTTAAAGGAGCTGCTTCTTATAATCGGAAGTTCAAGTATTGTTGTTCAAATTGGACTGGTTCCAGACAGTGGGAGAAATGGCAAAAATAATTCTCTAAATGCGACTCACAGTGTGCATGTTATATGTAATCTATTTTTATGTATTTGTTAACAGAACCATTTGGAATAGCTTGCTGCTGAATAATGAGATAAATTGCATTTGTCCAATATCTGCCCATTTGTGTCACATTTATATTTGGCATCAGCCTAAACTTGTCATTCAACAACCAACTTTGTCTCATTCATAATGGATTTTCTCCAAATGGATCTGTTTCATGTTAAAATTAGTAATAAAGGTAGTTTTTTAAATGGTATAGGTAGGTGGCAACAGCAACTTTTGAAAGTATAACCTAATAGAGATAACAATCATTACTATATCATCTACATACAGCTAGAATTATAATGAAACAATTTGGCTTAAACATATATACCTACCACCCCTGTTTTTTTTTTAAATTAGCTAATTATGATGTAACCTGGATTGGGAAAGTCAACACAGCTCCTTGAACAACCACAAACACTTAAGGAAAATGAATTGTCCTTGGATTTGGGCCAAATATGTGAAAGGATTTATAAATGTCACTCGTCTTTGGCTTGAAAGCAGGAGTTAATTCTAATACAAACATCTTGCCCACCTAGCCTCTTGAAGTTGGTAAATTGTTCAGAAAGCATTTGGGTAATATGATGCAAAGTTAATAACAGAGGTTGGTAATTAATATGCACTCATATGGGCACTCTAAAAATAGGGTACCAAGGAAAGTCTTCTTATTAGGCGATGTGATCAAGAATTAATTGGTTAATTCTATATAGCCCAACTATATAAATAAATGTATGATTATTATAATTATGGAGAGCAGAGTTCAAAATCGACTTCGAGTTCAAAGAATAGTAATTTATATATCTAAGTATAGACTCAAATATTTAACTATGCAAAAATGCTTATTTTAATACGATTTCAAATGTTTAATAAGTATTACTCATCTCTCAAGTTTTACTTTTTCTTTCTTAATAAAAGGTATTAGATGATTTAAAAAAATAATTCCCTTATTGCCATTAAAAACATTACTTTAATGTTGTTCTTGCTATTATTAGTATTATTATTATTGTTGTTGTTGTTGAAAAATTTGGTCATAGGAAGGGAAGAGAGAAAATTTGGTATTACATGCGGAAATGGCCATATTAACCACAGTGCATATTTGTGGGTGGTTAAGGAGCAGGTGATTTAAATTTATGAAAGCTAAGTTTACTTGGAGGAGAGAAGAGTAAATGAAGTCAGGTTCCTAGCTTCTCAGTCTTATATACTACTTGTGGTGGGAGAGATGACTAGATGAATATGTGTTAGGTTGTAAAGATCATAACAACATAATATCGCAATCAGATTTTTTGGAGGGAAATCAGGAAGATGATTTGTCATTTATCTGGGCCATGAAGAATGAATATTACAGTTCAATAGGCAGCTAGAGTTGAGATGGGAGTGAGGGAAAGCCAGGCAGATGTCCCGGCAATGAGCATGTATGAATTTTTCAAAGTCAGGCTCATTGTGTCTCATTGTGTCTAAAAGAAGGGTGGAGAGAAGCAAATGGATGGAAAGTATGTAGCTAGGTTAGCAAGGACCTAAACTTAAAGGGTCTTGATACTCTAAAAAATTTGAACTTACTTTCTAAAATTTTTATTAAAGTTTTTGAAAGTTTTTATTCACTTAAACTATTCAGATCCATATACTAAAGATATTCTCATCTGCCCCAATGTTCAACCACACAAAGTTTATGAGCTTTTAAATTTGTTTCTAATAACGAAGAACCAGAGAATTTCGAAATAAAGTTCAGATTTCCAGATTCTCTTGAAAACTCAAAAGACTTAGCAGTGGCGGACCAGTTATTCTAAATGGCGACAGTTGGTCAGAGCCAAGGGAGGTGGCTCCCTCCAGATGGCATATGTACTGTCCAGTGGTCTAGGTGACTCTTATATCTGTCACACTCATATGATATACCTAGGGGCACTAAGTATTTGAGTTTGTGCCTTCTGTTTTAAAGAGGTCCTCTCTCACCAGCAAGAATCTTTTTCCCATTGCATACAGCATAAATTAACTTGAATGAGTTAATTTATGTTGATTATCTGTGGTTTCTTTTGCTAATGTATTACTTTCCTTTTTTTTTTTTTTGTCCCTCATGCCAATGAGGTTTCCCATTTATTCGTTTATTTAAAAGTGAAATAAGTACTTTTAAACAAATTTCTTTGGGTTGAAAATGCAGATGCCATCTGTGAGGAGCCCAGGTGAACAAGAGGTAAAGAACATGACCCATGGCAGGATTTCTCAACCTCAACACTATTGACAGTTTGGTCTGGACACTTCTTTATAGTGTGTGTATTGGGGGGTAGGGATCTGTCCTGGCTTCTACCTGCTGAGTGCTAGTAGCTCTCCCAGTTATCATAATAGAAAATGTTTCCAGACATTGACAAAGGAGCCCTGGGGGTCAAAATCGCCTCCAGTTGAGAACCACTGCTCTATGGGGACAAATGTTTCCAGGAAAATAAGCTCCTAGTAGGAGAGTGCTACTCTGCTGGAAAATGGACAGGATGATGCCTTACACCTCCCACTACCACTTCTGCCCTCCCCCTCCCCTTCCCCTTTCTATTCTGCCAGAGACAAAGGTTGCCCCAACCACAGGGAGTGGAAACAGACAGGCAGTCTTAGCTAGTGATGCCAAAATAGGCCTCTTCTACCTGTGAGAACCTTTAAACACCTTCACAGGACAGCATAGCAGTGAAGACTCCCATTTCTATGATCTCTATTATTAATGTAGTTGAGGAAAACAAGACAGGAACTTGCCTCTAGATGATCTACTATCAAGACGCAGACCTCATCTGCGCACACTGGCCAAGTGTGGTTCAGCATGCCTCTGAGGACAGAGGAAGTCTCTTCTCCCCAACAAAACAGTGAGTGGTGAGGTCCAGTCTGGGTGTCACTGGGGAGAGCGGGAGTTGCTGCTGCTAACACCTGGGAGGTTGGAGGGAGGCCAGCCACAGATCTCAGAATACATCAGACCCCCTTCCAGAGTTTCCCCATCCTCCAGCTCTAAGGTCTCTGACGTCTAAGTTCATTTATCTGAGAGCTTCTTTCGTTTTTCCTGTAATATAAGTTTACCTTGAATCTAAGCATTATTGTCCTATTAGCAAACTGTCAGAATGAGATTTTGTATGTTTTCCCAGTATAAGTAAGAACGACAAGTTTCTTTTGTGGGGGAAGAGTGGGCAGTTGTTGAATGACAAAGCCAAAAAGTAGGTAAAAGTTGACGAAGAGTTTTGATATTTTTCAGATGGATGTCAAGTTGGATTGCTTTTGAGCTGAGAAAAAAATATCAAGATTATGGTATTTCCTGGAGTGTAAAATTGATAGGGTGACGATGTGACTTACAAAATCTTTTTTTTGTGGTTAGTATCTTTTCACACTTTTTTCTTCTGGCCTATAGAATCTAATCATTTCTCCGCAGTGAGAGGTATATTATACAGGAAATTGGTTGAATTAAATTAATTAACGAAAGTGGCTTGTTCATTTTGCACCCCTTCTCAAAATAAACCAAAGGCCCCATTTTTCAAAATTCAAGTCTTCTAAATTATGCTTAGCAAATATATAATAGATGCTAAATACTGTTTAGCTAATGACAACAGTGATTCTGGTCCCCACGATGATTTAGGGGAGAGGTGGTGGTTAAAAGTGAAAACAGGACAACAGTAAAAAGAAATGACTGATCCTCTCGTTCGCTAAATAATGAATAAATGAAATAAGCAGTCACCTACCAAAACAGAGATCCTGTTTACAGTAAGGACAGCTCAAAGGGAGGAGCCGCTTAAACAGGGGGAGGATGAACAATACTGGGGTAAAAGGGGGACAAGGACAAGGAGGGTTTTGAGTAAGTTAAACCTACTGGTGACAAAGAAGGATAGAGAGCAGGGCTGGGCTGCTGAAGCATCCTTTTATTCACAAATCAATGGAAGCTATTCAGACCAATATGGTTTGATTTAGCAGATATTAACTGCAGCTAAAGAAATGCAAATACGTCAGCAAAAGGAGAGTAAGATAAACAGGAGAAACCAACACTGGCTAAAAAAAACGGAGACGAGAACAGAGACTGACATTTAATGACCAGATTAAAAGTATAAAAAAAAAACTAGAGAAAAGTAAGACGATGTGAGTATGATATCCTTAGAAGAGAGGAAGAGGACAGATCCAATGATCCCCTGCTTATTAGACTCAGAGAAAAGAGAGGATAATTGATCATGGACCACAAATAGAGCACAGGCACCTAGTAAATAATTGTTGACTAGCTAAACATACACAAAAAGTTCCTTTCTTTCTAGATAGGACAACTACTTAAGATTTATATGGTATCGTATTAAGTTTTTACCCTTTGGAGATGCTAAAAGCCACAGACAGCTTTAATGATGATTTTTAAACAGCTATTTAGAGAAATTTCCATGAGCTTCATCTTGTACCCCTGATGCTGGTCCTGTCAGATTCAATTAGGGGGTCATGCTAGGCAGAAGCTGGAACACTGGACTGAGAGTCTAGACTAGGATTCCAAAATTGGCTTTGCTGTGAAGTGTGTGATGCTGGGCCAGCCACTTAACCTTTCCGAGTTTCTGGTTCCTCTGGAGTAACAGAAGCGGCCCGGACTAGATAACGCTCAGGACCCTCTCATGATCTTACGCATGCAGTGAAGTACATTACCATGTTGATCACAGATTTCCCTGTCTCTATCCTGCCTTTAAGCCCAGAGTCGAATGGCAGATAAAAGTTCTTTTTTTCTCCCCTCTCTCCTCATCTTGCCTTCTAGTGGCTCGTCAACAGTACTTTGTATAATCAATTCTGGAAATGTTTATCCATCTGTATTATCTCAGGGTTGTTATTTACTGTTCCTGTTCTTTTTTTTCTTGGGGGTGGGGGTGGGGAGGAATTTTGACTTGTCTCTCTCAGGGAGACGACAGCAAACAAGGATAGATTTTCACAATCCTCAGCATGGAGGGACCCTGTTCTGTTGGCTTCTCTGACACAGTTTGAATTGAATTCATTGTGATGATATATTTAAAGTGGTTTCCTGTGTTTTTCTGGGCTTTTAAAAAGTAAATAAAATCTTGGCTACATATGGGTCTTTATGCTGTTGCCCTTAGCTGAAATATTTTTTTTTCTATAAAAATACAAACAATTATACAATTGGATCTTTTGATAAAAATGTCTGACCTAGTTACTAAAGAGTTAAACAGGCCTAACGTACCACTGACAGCACTTTTTGATCTAATATTACATGTAAACTGCGGCACTCTTAGATGAAGCACAAACAGTGAAAAACATTGTGTCAGAGGAGTAAGGTGATTCTGATTCCGGTCCTTAACTGGCCATAACTTATTCTGGGCATGGCATTTAATCTCCCAACCACCTGATTTGTAAAGTAAATGGACTGGACTGAATGACTTCTAAAGTTGCTTATACGTCTCATATTCTATAAGATGCCGGACTAGCTAAGAAACTTTTATTTTTAGCTATGTCATCTTCCATGATCAAAATTCCGCTCCCAGCTGGGGAGTTATTAAAATTTACTCATCAGAACACCGGGCCAACATATAAATTGATCTCACCACTTTTCTGTTACTTTGTTAAAAGCAATAATCCATGCAAAAGTGCAGGGTGTGAGAGTAAATGATATAAATAGAACAATATTCTAACTTAACTGTACAAAAGCAGTCCCTAGAGATCAGAAATCCCAGCACAGCGATATGGGGAGAGGGTGGTCTGACCTCTATGTGTCATGCACGAGCTTCCACAGGTCTCTTCCTCAATATCCACGACTTGGTGTACCCTCCTCTGTTCCTCGATATCCATGATTTGAATTTCAGGGCCTTAAAGGGACATAGCAAAGTTGAGTAGCCTTAAATGTAGAAAGAAGGTCAGCCAATGGTTATAAAGTGAATGCATTTGTTGGAAAGATGCTGTCCTGCATTTTACATGGCCAGTATAAGGCAACGAGGGGAGAAAGACTTAGAAATTTGTATGTCAAGTGGAAGGAAGAATCCCATAAGAAACCAATCGCAAAATGAGCAGAGTTTTTCACAACTTTCCCAAACACTGGAATAATTTTGGGCAGATTCAACCACAAGGAATGCAGGGAATATAATCCAGAGGCTTTAATAAGCTCACAGCTTTAGATAGCTGGACTGTCCTACCTGTCTCACTGGTAGCCAGACAAAAAGGGTGGCATTTAACTCATCTCCTTCCCACTGTTTTTTAAAAAAATCTATAAATAATACTAGCAATAATACTACATTATGAAGCACTTAACTGATGGGCTGAGTACCTTAAGTGTATCATCTCATTTAATGCTGAAAACAATCCACCGAGGGTAATACTATCCTTGTTAGATGATGAGAGCTGAGTGAGTTAAGCAACTGGTCCTGTGATGAGGAAGTCAAATCATCTCTATTTTTGATAAATCTGCCCAGTGCCAAGTGTTTATTTTGAATACACGAAGGAGAAACAACCTGAGAGGCAATTGGCAGTGATATTTACTTCTTCACGGTTTGGGCATAAATCCTAACATATATTAAATTACCAAGCACATCTTTAAATAAACGTGTGCTACAGCAACTCCAATTCAAACAACCATCTTCAATGTAATAATTACGCCGGCTGTGACACGAGCTTAGCCGAGAGTGTATTTTTATTTTAACAAGCTTGAGTAAGTGCATGAGTGTGGGCTGAGCTTTTTGCTCGACAGTCAATACTTGAAAGCTGGCTCCAACCTTTAATTTAAGCATTCGCTTGTAGCACCAACAGGGCTACAGGGTTTCTAGTATCAAAGACACACTCCTCCATCCTTTCATGGTCCTACTTTTGTAAGCAGCACGATTGAACTGCAGCACCACAGAAACTTGTTTTCCCTCCTCCTGGCAGCTCGAGCGAAAACACTACTGCCCCCTTCATCTTAGCGACATCATAATGAAGTCCCTGAATCAATTTATAACAAGCAAAGTGCACAAATCCATTGAAGGAGTCTTGTGGCAGATGGCTTTCATATATCCCTCAACAGCATACGAGCAGCAAAGCTGTCTGCATAGTAACCCAAATCATACCATAGAAGGGGCTTTTGCTACATCCAAAGAGCTGTTTTTGTTTCTCTCACGAAATGATTTCTCTCAAGAAAAAGGAAGATACAGAGAATATCTGATTGTCCCTAATGATTCCATGTGCCTTAAAAACATTTGTCATCCTCCTTCAATGGCTTCCTCTCACCTGCTGTCTAACAGCAACTCCCTCAGAATGACAGTCAGGGCCCTTTCATGGTCTGAACCCCACCGGCCTCCTCTAACTGCCTCCTGCAGTCCCCACGGGCCACACTGAAATTACTCGCCATCCCCAAACTCGCCCACTCGCTGCCTAGGCTTTGAGACTTTTCACAAGCTTAACCCTTTGTTGGAAAATATTGTCCTTCACTTTTAAGTTCAGCTAGGTCTTCACTCCTCTAGAAAGCAGTCCCTAACTCCTCAGTCTGATTTGGGCTCCCCCTGTGTGCTCCTGTCACTCTTTGTCTGGTACTAACACTGTGTCGTGATTTTATTTCCACCTCAGGCCCTCACTGGCCTGTGAGCTCCTTGAAGGCAGAGATGACATCTTTTCATCTCTCTGGTTCTAGCACTTTGTACAATGCCTGGCACACAGCAGATGTTCACTAAATGTTTGTGTTTTGCCTACTTCTGCTCCATTGAAGTGTTCTGAAAAAGCACCCAACCCCAATTTGCATGATGATCCAATCTCAAATCTGGAAAAATGCATTTTTGTGAGACTCCTATGGTGCCGTGCTGTTGGGTCTGAAAAGCAAGGTTAGAACAGCCTTGGGAGTCAGACAGGCTTGGCTGCCAATGGCAGCTACATGCTAGCTCTGAGATCCTGGCTAGGTTGATCTGCCTCTCTGAGCCTCAGCTTCCTCCTCTGTAAAAAGCGGGGATGAAAAGTTGATATGAGTATTAAATGTGGTAATCCATTTCACAGTGCTTGGCACAGAGGAAATGCTTTAGAAATGACAGGCTTAGAACATGTATCACTGCTTACAGTGGCAGGGCTTGGATAATGCAGAATTATAGAAGCCTCTTATGTGTTGAAAAATATCATCGGTGACCCTTCTATCAGCCCCCATGTGCCCAGATCACATATCTCACATCTTTGGGTACTGGCAAAGGCCCCTGTTAAAATGCCAATGTGTTCCAGCTGAGATAAGATTGGGTGAAGTCAATACCCTGACTTCAAACTCATGAATATGATGTGCGCCATCGTCCACGTGAACATGATGATGAAGATATTAAGTGTTTATTATGTGCTAAGTACCTGTTTCGAGTGAGACACTGTAGTAAGCATCTTCTATGTGTCATATTCCACTTTCCAAAACCCCTATAAAGTCAATATTATTATTATTTTTTGTTTTACAGGTGATAAAACCGAGGTATAGAGGAGTTACGTGACTTGCCCAAGATCCTTCGGCTGGAATGTAGGATTTCTGGAACTTAAACCTTATATTTGGAAAAAAATTTCCAAATCCATACATTCATTTTACCTATAAAAAATTTCTTATGCTCTTTCCTAGTCATTTCTCTCTTGTTATCTGGAAGAGCCAGGAGAAGTGGGATGCAAGACCTGAACACTGAGTTAGGGGAGAGGGAAGAGGAGACGCTCTGGAGAGAGATGTACTGCTCCATCTTTCTGTGTTAGGGGAGCAACTCTGCCCTCGGCTATAAGGTGGACACCACTGAGAACACTGAGAAAGGAGATGATGGACCCTAAAAATATAGCCAGTTTGTCTGAGGCCATCTTTACCGAGGGTCAGAACCTTTAGCAAAGAGCTAAAAAGTGCACTGAAAACATTAAGTTTTAGAAGAACTTCCTATTCCCATAAAAATATCACCATATCTTCTGATTCATTTTCTCCTCCTACCTTCGAGGGTCATTTGAAAGTCAATGTTAAAAAAAGGAAAAGGAAAACATAAAGGTTGCTATCAGGCCTTCGTCATAATAGAATTATGGTTTTGTACACATACTTGAAGTATATAAATGCCTTTAGTTTCCCTTCTGTAAGGTCGCAGACTCAATTTTATGTCTGCGAAGTGATGGTACAAAGGAATTGAAGATAAACAAAATGTGTGTTAAATGCAAGTGAAAAAATTCCAAAGCCTCGAGTCTGGAGAATATTTTCAGTACTGCGAGTGTATTATTTACAAAGAGAGTACTAGAATATCCCCACTTTTTAGTAAGCTTTTTATTAAAGTGCTATATACACTCAGAAATAGGCCCAAATCATAAATAGAAGCTTGATGAATTTTCACAGAGTGAACAATCTTAGATCAAGGAAAAAAATGCCTTTCAGTGTTTTAATAGTTTTCTATACCTGGGTCAAAACCAGCAAATCATGGAAAACTTCATGTATAAAATTTATTAAGTTCACTTAGCAGAAAAATGCTAAAAATTTAATAAAATATAATGCCTAAGAAGAGCCATTTTACTTCAAAGAAGATAATTATCTTGGAAATTTGGAGGAAGTTTGTTTTGTTTTTTAACCATGAATAGACACATAGTTATTTCTCTTTAAAAAAAAAAAAAAATGGTTAGTGCTTCACCTTCCCAATAGCCTTTCTGAGACAGGATACTATCTATCTTTGTTTCCTTCCTCTCCACTCCCATCCTTCCCCACATTATCGCTGCGAGTTGTTCTGAAACTAGGCCATCTCTCTCCCCTTAGTCCTCCTGATTTTGGGCAGATCCAAGAGGAAATGAGGTGCTTTTTATCACGGCCAGGCTAGATGTGGGCCAGTGCACAACCTCTGTTTACATAGTGCGTATGTTTCAGTCTATAGCTTTAATTGGCTAATAAAACCATGCTGGAGTGAGCTGTCCTGATACTCTGACACTGATCTGGCTCGAGGGGCACCAATTTCTCTTAGTTACAAGAGTCGGGAGCAAGACCTTGGAAATGCAGAATGTGTTGAAACGCATTTGCTCCCATTCAACTGACAGCCGATTGACAGAAACCAAATGAAACCAAAACCTGCGTGCCCCCAATTTGATGACAAAAAGGCCGACGGCCCAGCCACAAAGGGCCGTGTAAATGTCTACATGTTAAATGCCAACAAAGCGATTAGAAAATTATAAGAACAAGTATTAGAATGTTGCTTTCTAACTGCACATTATTTTTCACAAGAAATTTCAGGGAAGGTTGGACTTTTGTACATTTAATTAGCATAATGGAACTGATTCTGCCAAGTGCATTTGTAGTTAGTCAAAGGCTCAGTTTTCTTGACAACAATCTAGGTGTGGATGAGTATCTGGGCAGAACGCCTCCCTCTTGGGAGTTGGTCTGAGGGAGCATAAATGAAGGGCCCACGGTGGAAGTCACATCGCTTGTGTAGTGGCAGGGCCTGTGAGAGTTTTCTGTCACTATACACAGCAATAAAATTCCCTAAAGCTCCCACAATAGTGGCAAAAATCTCACATCTAACGAGTTGGGATAGTCCCGGAAGTTGTGCTAACTGTAGCAAATATTTTTTCCTCGTTATAAGGCAAAACTGAAAAGACAAATAGCAGTAATTTGCCACTATTTATGCTAACAATTAAAGATAAATTGTAAAGCCTCCGTAAACCATACTTTTATGCCAAATCTCTGTTGCATTAAAAAAGAAAATAACAAAAACTCTGAGAATATAACATCAGTAATGGTTCTCGTCTTCCCCAGCATTTAAAAAGGAAGAAATTATAAAGAAGATGGGGATTAGAATATTGTTCTTGAATTCTGGTTTGAAAGTGCTTTGTTTAATATGTAATGCACAGCTTATCTGATAAACCTGTCTAAATTTAAAGCCTCTTCTATTGCTACTTTGTGCCTTGTCACAAAAATCTTTTACGTCCCCTAAACTGTAGAGCAACAGTTCTCAAATTTTTTGGTGTATGGATCCTTTTATGCTCTTAAAAGCAACAAAGAACTTTTGCTTATGTGCATTATATATTAACAATTACGTTATAAGAAATTAAAACTGAGAACATGAAAAAATATATAATTTAAAATAACAGCAATAAACTCATTACACTTTAACAAAGTATTTTTATGGAAAAAATATATTTCTCCCAAAACGTCAGTAAGAAGGATGTCATTATTTTACATTTTTACAAATCTGTAATCTGACTTAGTAGAAGGCAGGTAGATTCTCATATCTACTTCTGAATTCAATCTGTTTTTTTGGGGGGTGGGGAGGGGAGTTGAAGTACATGAAGAAAATCTAGCCTCATACAGAAATACAGCTGGAAAAGGGAGGAATATTTTAACAGTCTTTTCTGATAGTTTTGAATCTTTTTTGATACTACACCAACTACTCAACAAGTGGTGGTTTCTTAAAGGTTAGCTGGAATAT
Organism: Pteropus medius; assembly: GCF_902729225.1. Taxonomy (NCBI): domain Eukaryota; kingdom Metazoa; phylum Chordata; class Mammalia; order Chiroptera; family Pteropodidae; genus Pteropus; species Pteropus medius. Next base: position 16,653,685 of record NW_024342473.1, on the reverse strand, counting down.
AAAACCTGAAATACCAATAATTTTTTTTGTATTCTGTGCAATTCAAGTACACTGGTATATTTTATATCCTGAATGAATCTTTTACCCAAAGATATTTTTATAAGAGCATGCATTGGTCACTTGGAGACTATTAGTTTACTGAGTTATGTAACTTTCCCAGATGTTGACACAGTTCATTACCAAATGTGATTATATCTAGTAACCATATTTAGAAATATCACCACCAACATCATCAGAAAAGTCTTTAAATACGAGGAAGCCGTCAAGTTCATGGAGTTGGATACAAGTGTTCCAAAATTCTAATATTTGCCTGCAAGCTAGAATTTATTGGCAATAAATATTACCAACTACTTTACTTGAAATGACGGGCACACTTGGTTCATTTTTGAGAAAATGTATAACATATACCTAAGTCTGAATAACCATAGTCAGTCATTCTGGTAAATAAAATGGCATTCCATTTAAACAAAAACAGCTAGTTCAACTCTTAACTCAAACAATGACACAAGTTCTTTTCCCTGGAGAGAAATATTCTACTTCAATATGGAGCAGAAGTGCTCTATGTGCTTTACATGTACTTCCCAATTTTGTCATAAAGAATATTAAAAAGACTTGTACTCAAGGGTCAAAAGTTAATAAACTTAATTTTTACTGCTTCATCAAGGACATTCTCAAATGAAGCTGGCAATGTTCTGTTAACGACAAATTCACAGTAATAATGAATGCAATGACTGCTAGGATAAGTTGGTGTCACTGCCTTGATGCCTGCAAAGGTGCCAGGAGTTTTACCCACCACCTTTGGCACTATTAAAGCACTCTGGTCAATACAGAAAAAAAGGACAAATTATATCTTAGTGTTGTTATGCAAATAGTTTTTATCTCTTGGAACCCCAGAATGGGCTTTGGGTACCCCAAGGGGTACCTGGATCTACATTGAGGACCAATGTTGCAGAGGATAGTAACAGTATAAATCCACTCCCTAATCTGCTCAATGCTTATGTCCTTGTGGGGTTCATATAAAGAAGATTTAAAAGGTTTATTTCTGTCTCCACCCTTCTGCCCTCCCCGCTTAAAAAAATATTCCATTGTGGCAATTCAACGTAAATTGTGTGTATAAAACAAAGAAATTGCAGTACTCTTGACTTCATCAGCATCTTTCTCCCTTACAAAGAAAGTGACTCTAACAAGTTATGGGGAAAACTATCATGAGATATAAAAAATATGACATGCTTGGTCCCACCTCTCTCCCATCTAACTCCCAACCCTCCCCAAACCTTTCACTTTGAGGGTATTTCGGATGAGTTCTTAGTAGTGTCCTCAGAAATAATTGGGTGTCCTAATTCAGCCACATGCAAATTAATGCTCCCCTAAAGAGGCCTTATTATAATTTCCAACCCTTGATGTCTACATAATCCCCTATAGTTCTTTAACTTCTTGCTTTCTAACTTCTGTTTACCGATGCACTACTTTGTCAGCTCAGTATAGCATCAATTAGTAACACAGTTGTGCTTATTGGGTCTCCCTAGAGCCTTGAGAAAGCTGCTTTGTATTTATTAATGACTACAGAGAGCACTACTATTTTTCAATAGCATTTAAAAATGAGTAAATTACTGAAGATGAACTATAAAAGAAATTCAAATTTCAAAGGCAAGCAAAAAAAAAAAGCACATTATTTCAAAACACCCATAATACTTGCCTGGTTAATTTTTTTTTTTTTCCAATTTACTATCAAGCGGGGTGGAGGGGAGTCAAATGCAGACTCTTTCCCCCTGTTCTACTTTTGGCATTTTGGAGTACAGGTCATTTGACTTAAAGAACTGAGGCATAGGTCTGATGATTAATTAAGAGCTGGTTTAACAGGTCTCAATTTCATTATCACACACACCTGTTAAGTAATGCACATCTGAATCCGCAAAAATCCACTCACAAGGTTAATTTAAAAAAAATTAAAAAGCAAGCGAGCATTAGAGAGAAAAAGGCATAACTCCACAAACTTAGGTCCAGTTTTATGTTCTCAAGCATAATTCAACACAATCAACTTGAAGTGAATCCAATATGGACTCTTACTTTGTGAATAATTCCCGGGACTATATTAGGTGAAGTTAGAGCTGCCCACACTGGTACAAAATTTGCTACTTAAAGAAACCAGAGAGACCAATCTCTCCTACGATGACTCTTCCTTAACCAAACTTGAAGTGATGAGGAGCAATTACAGCACTCATTTGCCCTGCTTTTATATTCCTGGTCATTTATGAAATGAAGACGCTGATCTGCAAAAATCACTTTGCATTCATGAAAGAAGTTCTGGGAGCTTCCCCTGAGCATCTGGCTATGAGGCAGAAACATACCTCAGTGCACTTCCTTTGTCTTGCGCTCTCTCTTTGATGTGCAAGTCACTGGTGGAGTAAGCTGTGATCGCTTTGATGTTGAACTTCTAGACTTTATTGTTACTAGCATGCCTACAAGGAGAGCTGTCAGTCATTTCTTACATCTGAACAACCATGTTTCTTTACCACACCTCTTTTACAAGCATCAATCCTTAAATACATGTTTTCACATTCCTGCTGATTACCACACTATCTTTGTTGGGGGAGGACTGTGCTCAAATATAACTACGGCACCCACATTTTCTGTAAACACCCTGAGGCGTCATCAGATGGCTGGTAACCAACCTTCTTCAACGAGAGAAGCCTCAGTGCAAAACATATTTCTAGCAAATGAAAACATTCGAAAAATGCTTAAGCCATCTTAACAGTCAAAATGAGTATTTAGTCAATATTTCCCCTAAGGAGCCATTGAAATCACAAAGAAACTTCCAAGCCATTTTAAAAGGGATTCTGAATGCAACAGCAGCAGGGGGCTTAGAAAGTCTGCCAAAACTTTGAGACATCTTAACTCATCTTAAACAATTTTGTTTCTTTGCAATGGTGGAAACAAAACACTTCTGTTCTACACGATTTTACTTGTGATAAAAACATTGCTTTTGAAATAGATTTCTGCCAAACCCATTATTTTGTTAAACAGTATCATTTTCGGAAGGTGCTTACTTTTATGGATGCAACTTGTTAGAGGAAGATGGTTTTTCATAATTTTATGACAGCAAACATATGGATATGCATTCAACCTGTGTACAATTTCTTAAATATATAAATGCAAGATAGACAATATGCTCATCTTTAAAAATCTGTTGAAAAAGACAGGTTCTAATTCCTTTTACCAGCTCCCATCAGATTTCCATTTCAAACTCCTTTATCACTTTTGGAACTGCTGAATACGATCAAACCTCACTGGGAGATTCCACCAAAAGGAAATAAAGTTAAGGTGCTTACATCACACCATGCTGCTTTATAATGAACTATTATCTTTCAGAATAAATGTTTCAATGAAACCCAAGTTCTTAGAGATACTGGGTCTCAAAAGAGAAAGTACAATGACATTTTTCAGATAGAGCTTAGTTTTGTTATTTTCCTTTTATAAGCTGGCGACGCGAGAGATACACTGTTTCCGCTTGCTAATAAACTGCAAACAATATATTAGGAAAGACAATTTCCTTGGGTTTCTGGCCTGGGATATTTGGTAAGGAGTAAAATGACTATGATGCACAAATGGTAAGATCATTCCAGGGTTTCCATTTTTAAGCAACCTCCCTTCCCCCCGACCGCCTTGGTTTTAACTCAACCATCAAAAATGGAAAAGGCTTTGGGCTAGAATTTGATAAATAAGGTATGACTGTAATTTATAAGCATTAAGTCTGGGCATATATATTATTAATATTAATGAAAGCTCACTTGTTCTTTAATTTATTTAAATAGTTGGCAAAAAGTAATCACCCCTTTCTACCTTAAATTTTCACTTCCAAAAGGGAACTGATTAGCTATTTGAGGCACTTATAGTAATTAGGTGTTGAGACAGGGCATAAGGAAACTAGAAGGCATTCCTTTGCTTCTTCAAAGTCTTGAACAAAAAAACAGACCATTTTTCTGTTTTAATAGAAACATTTTCATAGAATGAGAGAGCTGGAAAAGATCTTAATGGCTATCATGTTCAACCCTTCAGTTTTACAAATGGGAAAGTGAGCTATTGAGATAACTTGACAATGACTGAGTAGCAGACCTGGGAGAAGAACCCACAGCTTCTCCCACCCTACAGAGGGGGTTTTCCACAATCCAGTGCCGTTTCCCTGAACTAGGGACTGATGACTCGTTTGTCAAGTAAAGGTGCTGGACTTCAGGGGTTTCTCAACCAGAATCATTTGGGCAGCTTAAAAAATTACCAATATTTGAGCCCCACCTCAGACCAATAAAATTGGAGCCTCTAGGAGCACTGCCTGGGCTTGTGTATTTTTAAAAAGCTCTATAGACAGTCTAATGTGCAGACAAGGTTGAGAACTAAGAGACCAGACGACCTCTAAGTTCCCTTCTGGGACTATTGCATAACTTTCACCATTGGTTGGGAAAATTCTTGGAATCTATTCCCTGATGTCCATCCATACACATTTCTAAGCCATTACACTGTTACACTGTTTTTATGTTGACCTAGCTGTTGTCACTATCTGTATTTATCTACTTCATTTATGTGTTTACTGAGGTATTATCTGCCTCTTCCCATGAGAACGTACATTTGCAAAGACCAGAGACTAAGTCTGCTGTGTTCATTGCTACCCTTAGGGCCCGAGCTCCCAGCAACAAAATAATGGGATAGCATATCACCATTTTCCAAAGATAGAAGTCTGGAGTTAGTGTGGCAGGAGGTAGGCTGCCCTCCGCTACATCACCAGAGCAGTTCTACTTTGATCTGTTTCACCAGACTAGAATCCAGGCTGCAGGAAGACCATGTTCTTCCTCACCCTCAGTGCCTCACCCTCTGTAGGCAGATACATGCCATGTGCTCAAGGCCTGTGAAAGGCTGTCTTGTAAATAGAAAGCACTGACTACCTTTCAGGGCACTGAAACCTTTATTTTGTTGCTGAAAAAAGCAACAAAGACATCAGTCTTTCCACTGGAGTTGGCCTTGACTCCTGCAGCATAATCCTCAGCCTACTTCCGCTTAGCGGTCGCAATAGTTGCAAAAACCAGTCTAGAGCTCGCTGGCTGCAAGGCCAGTGCTCCTGGGTAAGATTTATGTAGAAGAGGAAGACAGTGTTTGGAAAGTGTCTCAGACACCTCCAGCACCAAAGGGTCCTCTCCTTTTGGGCCATTTGGGGGTAAGATTTGAAGTCTGCCTATTTCCTTCTACATGCTAGTTGATAGCAAGGCTAAAATAGCCAGAAAAATATCTCAAGTATGTTAATGACATCCAAATAATGGCAGACATTGCTTATGTTGGGTACTTCTTCCACTCTGAAGGAGATTTCGGTGGACTAAAGGGAAGCTATGCTTCCCCTAATATCATTTACCTTTCTGAGCTGCAGTTTCCTCGCTAGTAAGAGGAGAGGGTTAGAACACCACACAGTGCTTCCCAAACCTGTCTGATTCTCAGTCACCAGAGGAGCTTTTAAAATTCCTTGGCCTCACCCCAAACCACCACAAGAAGGATCGCATAGGTGATGGAGAATGGGATTTTATTTTTCTAAATGCTTCCCAGTTGACTGTGAAGATCAATGATATTTGGGAACCACGGAAAGGCTGGAGGACTCCAGTGCCCAACCAGCTCTGATAGGCAAGGTGTCACAGAGGAAGCTCTGAGGACCAGTTGAATCAAAACCACCCAAGAAGCTTTTTAAATACATGTCTTCCTGAGTCAGGAAGACCAGAGTACAGAAGAATTAGGCTCTCTCTGGATAGGACTCAGAAACTCTCCAGGTTATGGGCTGTACTGTAAAGTTTCAGAACCACTGCTTTATGCAGGATTTTAAAGCCAACCTATGGCTTATTTGGAAGGAAATCATGTTCACACATTAGTATGAGGATTGGCTTTATCCATTTAATGTTTCATTGTGTGTCACAAACTCTTTGTTTTAAATGGCACGTGGCTCATAGAAACTGCAAACCTATAAGCCCAATAGCCTTAACCCTTCTCTAGTTAAACATGGCTGCCAGTTTCTCAGTGCATTTTTTAAATGCTGATTCATGGCTTCAGAGGTATGATTAGGAAGAAATTGTCTTAATTCTATTATAAAAGCACAGAGGTGGCACCTGAATAACCTAGCGCACAGTAGGCACTTATTATTCGCTCAAATTGATTTAATTATTTATATCTAGTGTGCTACAGAAGATCTGACATGAGATAAACAAACAAAAGAAGGAATAAAAACCCCAACAAGTGAAAAATGAAAATAACATTGTGAAAAAAAATATTTCTCATGTGGTGAAAGAATCACACTTCTGGGTGGCGCAGTTTGAAAAACCGTTTGCTTTAAGAACCGATCTGAAACTCAACCACAAGTCTTCACTTCTGAACTGCTGCCTTATTTCTATGATGGAAAGGTTCAAACAGCCGGTTTTTCTTGCTTCCCCTCACCTTCCTGGTTTTTTTATGAAAAGATGCAATTTCATCTTTCTAGTAGGAACAAGTGAGCACTGTCATCCTTTAAAGTCCTTGTGATGACCGGTTAGTATTATTACACGGGTTATTCTAGCTCAGCTCAGAAGGCTTGACTTCTTGAGCAATGCAAAATTCATGTAAACTTGTGATCTCATTCCTCTGTGTAGCATCAAGACAAATGATATTTAAGGAAATAGGAAGATCAATACTTATTTATTTTCCAATAGAGAAATCAGATTGTTTTATGACTGACACCTGATATATCACCAGCAAAATCTGAACTCACAATTCACTTGTATTAACTATCCAAAAAATTACACAAAAGGATGCTTATCTCTACTTTGTGCAGTGTTGTAAAGCATAAGGTATGTATGTTCTAAAAACGTATGTAAATATAATCTATCTCTTTGGCAAATTGTATACACTTAAACGAAACAAAAATCTAACCATAAGTCTTCAGAAACCAAGGGGTTAATAGTTTTGTATACATGTTAAAAAATTTCTTATTGCCTAAAATAGCTACAATAGTTTACTTGTTCCTAAATGTTTATCTTTTTTGAAAAAATAAGTTTTAGATTTAAAAAGGGAAAATGCGGCATTTCTCTGATCAAAATGACTGACAATCTCTTTTTAAAAAATATTTGAGAATAGGGGAATTGAACTAAGGTTGAGACTCTAAAAAAAACAAACAAAACAGAAAAATCCATAACAAAAACAAAGCCTGTCATAAAGGTCACAATGATTGTTTACTTACAAACAAAATCTCACTTAAAAAATTAAATATGGAGCCAAGCAGAATTTTATTAATCAGCTTTAATCTATCTCAAATTAAAAATAATTTCCTTACTTCCTTTCAGGCAAACTTTTAAAATTCATTATCCTTCCCCCCCAACTGTTACATTTCTGACAACCATACAACAATGAATTACACTTTTGAATCTGATGTAGAATTCCCCAAAGCAACTGAGAAAATAATTTCAACCTTTGACCCCTCCACTAGCCTGATGGGAAATTCATTGGCACTATTACCGCTTTTAGCTTTCTATGCATAAGTAACCACTAGAGGGCAGGCTTATCTCAGATCTGAACTACTCTGGAGAAAAACATCTCATAAATGCTTCTAATGTTCTAATTATTTTTGCAATATCTTTTATTTTCCTGGATATTTAATAATCAACTTCAGTTCATCTAAAAGTATTCCTAAATAGGTCAATTTGTTCACTTTCACAAATTACAATGATATCACAAAGGCTAAGATGGCCTAAAGATACAGCCTAGCTTAGGTACTTTAAAAATTTTAAAACAAAATTTAAAATCTTTACTCTTTACTACATGGTGGGTTACATGCAGAGTCAATCATACCATAACTAGTACTCAGCTTCCACTTTTGGCACAAAAATTTTGAGAGGTTCTAGACAAAAGTGTGTTTGAGGAAGATTGTGAGAAGGCTCACGGTGAACAAAGTGGAGTGGAGAGGGACAGCAAAGATTAAGGGTTAGAGAGGTGTGTGTGTGTTCTGTGTTTCATACTTTGTCTTCAAATAACTGACAATCTTTCATATGAGATTAAATGTGCTCTACGCAACCCCAAAAGATCAGAGTTAAGATATTAAAAGTACAAAGGAGAGATTTATGGTTGATATAAGAATTTTCTAATTCAAGATGGAATAAGCTACCTCTAACAATAGTGAGTTCTCCATGATAGATGTTCAAGCATAACCAGACAAACATTAGGCAGAAATCCTGTGGAGAGAAACCGAATGCCACAGGACATATATCTGAATGACTTTTAAGGTTTCTTCTTTCCCTAAGACTCTATGAAATCATGCTTATTTGCTTTCAGACAAACACACCTCAATGCAGTCACCAGAGAGGTAAACACCTACCAAGTGAGAAATGAGCGTTGCAGATCTATCTACTTGGAAACTTTTACCCCTCACGTGATTTTTCTACAAGACAAAAGAGTTCTCAAGAGTATGTCTACAATCATGTCCCTTAGCTGTCATGGAAACAACCAGGACAGCACTATCAAGACCAAGGACTCTAGAGCTTTCTACTACATAAAGGCATATTAAAATTAGAAGATGCATTTGTGAAGGCTCCTTTGCCTAAAGTGGAACATACAGATAACCTCTAACTCAATTCTATAATAATGGACATAGGTTACACAGGTTAGCTTTACTTCATGGTATTCTGTATTTTTTAGGAAAGTAATGCTTATATTTCACCCAGTTCCTCTTATAACAAGCAGACTCAATGAAAATCATGGATGAAGAGTGCTAATGATAAGCAAATAAGAATAACCCCATTTGTACCAAATTGATTTTATTAAATAGTAATTTAAGGATATTAGGCTCAGCAAAGCATTACATAATTCAATCTATTTTTTCCCCTTATAAATGCCAGAGTTATAATTTCCACTAACTAGAGACAAAGTTATATCCAGGACATTTTCACAGCTTCCTCCAGGGGAGGCATCAAGAAGATAGTGGAAATTAGGGCTCTAATCCTCACTTCGCCTTGTATCAGCTGGAAGAGCTTGGCTACATACAGCACATAACCCCTGTGAGCCTCAGTTTCTTCAACTAAAAAACATGATACTATCAATGACTTTCCAAGGAGGACTAAATGACATAAGAATGCTTGTAAACCGTAAAGCATAAAACAAATATAGATTAACATCATTCCTCTACTTATTTGTGAAATGCCTAGTAAACTTCAGAGGCAATGAAATCTAAAGCAAAAAAATGAAATCACTGGCAAACCTAGGGAATAGGTTTGACATTACTTTTTACACAGGAGCAAAGATTTTAAAATTATATTACCTCCTTATAACGTGACGAGGGCTAACATGTCATCTAAGAAAGAAAATCCAGAAATAAAAGATTTCAACTGTCTTCTTGCATTTTGCCCATACGCTAATATAAGCTATTATCTGTGTATTTAGAGCTCTTATCTCTGGACATAGCACTTATGTACAGAAAAACTACATTCCATCATGTCACAGACAACATTGATGGATACCAAAAGCTCTGACTACAAACCTCTAAGTCCGTGACTCAAAGGCTGGTGTGGAAGGGAAGTATCTCCAGTGGTGGAGCTAGAATGGGGAGAGTACTTGTAAATCATTCCCCAAATGGTCAATATGTGGTCTTCGAGAGAGTATCAAATGTTAATTCACACCTGTGTTGTCAGTAGTGTATGTCTCCAAATTATTATTTTTTAAGCAGAGAAACAAACGCTCTGAGTGTCCAGTGATGGATTTTAAAATTACTAAATGTAAAATTTATAGGTTAAGGCAGCCTCAATTTGTTATTAATAAACACTGTGATTATTTAGAATGCATGTAGAAAACATTTCTACGGCAAAATATTCTTAGATTTGTTCCATGTGATGGCTTTTACTGATCACTAAAATAATTTAAGAGAATTTTAAGAAAACTGAATTCCAGTTCTACCTCTGCAGATCTATCTATCTATCTATCTATCTATCTATCTATATCTAATCTATATCTAATCTATCCATCCATCAATCCATCCACCTACCTACCTACCTACTCATCTATCAACTTTTTCTCCCAGTAAATGGTCATTTGTACATACTGTTTTCTTAGCTGGGCCAGAGCAAATTACAAAGTAGCTAGCTGTGTGCTATTGCAGGTGCTTTGCAATTATCTACTTGCTGATGACATCTAATTTATTGTAATTCACTTGGCTGGGAGGGGAAAGTGGGAGAAAAAGGAGTCTAATGAGAAATCTTAATATTTTAACATATCTACAAAGTCTTAAAAAGCCCTAAGATTTAAACTATACACTATACATATATTTTAAGGACTATTTCTATTTAGAAATTGTATTATTTTATTACTGGGCAGTATTGAAGTTATATGGTACTCAATCCAAATCGAAGGCAAAGTGGTTTACTTGAATATAATATTGTTTTGTATTTTAAGTGACGTAACTGAAATATATAAAGTCAAGACTCTACTTCATAGAGGATCTGAGCTCCCATCTCCTCCCATGGACAAACAGATTCAGAGAACCTCTTTGCCTTTAAAAGAACTAACCCCTCCTCACCCAATAAGCAGTAGAGCAGACATTTGGGGTTCCTCTTTTCGAGATCTGGCCATTACTCTCTTCTAAACACACCCATTGAAGGTCAAAAATCCCAGTTAAGGGATACCTCTGACATGATCCTTAAAATAAAACCAGGGTTAAAATTTAAATCTTATTTTGGTAAAAAGAAAGTCCAAAATCTTCAAAACTATAAAAATCAAATTTACTAGAGTTGGAAATACTACTAATCACCCACGTATACAGTATTTTCAAAGTGACAGGGTACCTTGTATTTGCACATGAATTGTCCTGGGAAAGAATGTATTATGGAACAGAAATTCCGTTTAAGCCTCCTCTTCACTCTCAAAACTCCATTTACATGAACATATGCTGAGCGCTACTAAGAAGCAAAGACGTATATAAATCTACTGAAAGTGACGAAGCACTTGCCTTTCCTTTCAGCATTGGGCTGCTGCTTGACATGTGGCCAATACACTTTTATGATGAGCAGAACAAGTGCTCCCCTGATTATAAATGTTATCGCTGGCTCTCTCTGTTTGCCCAAGAAGCAATCCAAATGGTATTGGAATTTTGTTGTTAATTAAACAAGAACAAAACTGAAGGATGAGACTAGAGTTGCTCAAATGAAGATTTATTACTTCTAAGCATGAAACCACTTTAAGCCTAAATTATTTGACAACTAACGCAGAGGAAGGATTTTCTTCTTTGGTGAGTTCAAAAGGCCTGATTTAATGATGTTTAAAAAACAACAGTAAATCAGCCAACAAAGAGAAGGTTTCTCTTTTATAGTCTCTTGTCTCTCCTCCTCCCTTCACAGTCCACATCTATATACATACCAAAAACCTATATTATAAACAGTGTTTCTGTTTTGCACAAAAAATCTAATTATACAAACTCTCTTACACATGGAACTAATTTAACTAGTAAAACTGAGAGGTAGTAGGGAAGTATTTAATACAATTCTGGGCCAGTTTTTTCCCCCTTAAATCTGATATGAACACATTTACAGCATTCCTCATTTTCCCATGAACTATTTTTCTTTAAATTTGCACCAAAGCAAGATAATCCCATTAAAACACAGGATGTTATAATATTGAGAATGAAATATTCTAATTATCTAGATGTATTCTATTTCTCTCTCTCTCTGGCTTATTGAAAAACTGTTTTGCCAGTATTCAGAGCTACTTTTCTCAAAGCACAATACTATGAATCCATTATCTTACGGCAGCCAGAGGTCACTCCAAGACAAATGTGTGGGCTAGAGCTTTTTTGGGATGATGGTGGTGGTGTCATTCTCATGATTCTATTAGAAAAGGATAGTATGACACTTCACTTTGTACTATAACTCCAAAAGCAAAAACAAGCCCATGTACTTGAAAACGTCAAAATTAAAATGTTAAAAAGATACTTTATTGTTTGGTGATTACTGTTCATTAGAGGAAACGGCCTTAGCTTCTCACTGTTGTCCCAATCAACACAAATTATATTAAAGAAAATAGATAAGGACTAGCGTTGGCACCTTCCAAATAGTAAAATCTATTCTATAACTTAAAGAGAAAAAAATTGGAGAACATGTCTTAACTACTAAACTCTTACAGGATTAATGAAACGCAGCAAACAGGATAAAAGTTTTTTTTAGGGGGAGGAGACAAGCATAGACTTCTTTTACATAAGAAGATGGTAAGAAAATCTTAACATTTTTTTTTTCTTACCAAAAATGATTTTAAATGCCCAAGAAAGTGGTTCTTAAGAACCGGGAGGTTACATCTCCTTTATCAGTTGCATATTCTAAAAAGGATTGAATCCCATTCCCTGCAAGCCACAGGAAAAAAAGAAAATTTGCTGTGGGCACGTCGTAGAGAAAGATTTCATCTCAAGCAGCTCATCTTAGCGTCTCGTACGTTTCGGCCTGTTAATAATTAATAAAAGAGATGCCACCCCATCTCTAGTGAAGGAAGGCAAAGCTCGGTGATCCGAAAGTAAACCCGGCGCAGATACCGAACGGGTGTCCTTCCTTCTGGATTGCAACAAAACCTCAACCTAGCAAACGTTTAACGAGCAGCGCCCGCACGGATGGCAGAACCCGCAGGACAGTCCGGGTCTGCAAAAATTGTGCGCATTAGGTGAGCCCTGTCCGTCGCGAACAGATGGGGCTCTAAATCCCCACTCCAGGCGGCCGGGTCTGCGAAGCCGCCGGGGCAGATTATCTACCCCGAGGAACCTGCCTGGCGCACGAGCGGCAACGTGCCGCCGGCTGAGTTTCTCCGCGGCTCTTTGCAACAGTCCTAAGAGCGTGTCTTGGTTTTTCCCGGCCGCACAGGCGACTTCCTGCACACCTCCAAACTTTGGCTTTCTCATCAGAAAGTTCCCCGACTTGCCGTCGTTTCTTTCCTCCTCACCTGGGAGGACTTCGAGCTACTCCTCACTTCGGCCGGTGCCCCCTGCTATCCTGCTACAAGTCTGATAAGGGCTGAAGGCCGGCTTGACCGCGACTGACCCGCGTCGGTCGACCCTCACCGCCGTCCAACCACCACTGCCCGCAAATCCACACCCCAAAGTATCAAGTCGGGGTGCGCTGCGGCTGCGGGTGGCCGCCGAGGGAGACCTGACACGGCCGAGAAGCCCGTCTCGCTCGGGCCCAGCCACTTTCGGAAGTGGCCGCGGCGGGACGCAGCGCGCACCCGCTGCGCTTCCCTGGCGGGCGGCCGCTCACGGCCACTGGGCCGCCAAGGCGGGAGGGCGCAAGGCCCGGGGCGCTGACCAGTCCCCGGGGATGACAACACGTTCGCGCGCACGCACGGCCGGCCCGGCCGCCGCGCCTTCCCTACGTAGGCCAGAGCTGTTCGGGGCGCGGGCCCTGGACACCCGCCGCGGGCGCCTTCGGCTTCCTCCGAGCGCCCGAGACTTTCCCCTTCCTTTCAGAAGCGCGGCGACTCCCGGCAAAGTTTCTTCCCGGAGCCCCGCTGGGTGCCTGGCGGACCCCAGCGACTGACAGGAGCCGGAAAGGGTGGCGGAGGGGGATCCAGCCCGTGCGCCTTTGCCCCCAACGGGAGGCAGGCAGATCCCGCGGCCGAGCTCAGGTGGCGCCGCTGCGTTGGCCCAGAGGCCCTGGCGGGGCTCCGGCGGCCAGCCCCGGGCAGTACGTGCGCTCGGGCAGGCGCGCCCACCCCTCCCCCTGCGCGCCCGCCTCCCCGCCCCCCGGAGCAGCCAGCCCACCCGGCCCCGGCGGGGCGCCCGGGCTCACCTTTCATCGCTGCGATCACAAAATACATCATTTAAGCCGCGGTGCGGAGAGTGCAGGGAGAGCGGATGGTCCGACCCCGGAGCCCCCTCTGCCGCCGCCGCGCCGCCGCCGCCCGAGCCACAGCAGCAGCTGCCGCAGCTGCCCGCCCGCCGAGAGCCATCCCGAGCCATAAGAGGCTCCATGTGACCGGCTGACATCACGGCCGTCGCTCTGTTTACACCGCGCCCCTCTGCTTCCTCCCCGGGCGGGAGGCAGGAGGCGGGAGGCAGGCGCGCCCCAGCGTCGCGCCCGCCCCGCCCCCGCGGGCAGGTGAGCGGCTGCGGCTTAGCTGGCGCACCCGGGCCCGGCGCTGCTCTCCCGCGCCCCCGGCCCGCGCCCGGGCCCCCGGCCTTCCCTTTCCCTTCCCGAGCACCTGTGGCCGTCCGGGCGCTTTCTGTATGCAGAGCCGCGTGGAACTCGCACCTGACCACTTTATCCCCCCAGCCGGTGGGGCAAGAGGCACAAAACCCAATCCCACTCTCCCGCTCCCTTCCCAGCCCCAGGAATGTTAAATGCTATGGCTTGTTGGTGGGAAAGAGGTGTTTGGTCTGGGAGGCCGCAGCCAGCCGCATTACCCATTTCCCAGAGCGCCCCAGCTCTGTTCCGAAGGTAGAGCCCTTGCAGATCCGTGGAGAACGCGGCCATCGAGACCACCCCGGGGAGTAGAGTAAGCACCTCCGAAGTCTTTCCTGACAGACTCGGCCGGGGCAGCGGGAACGCCCACCAGACGTTGGTAACCCTCGTCACACCAACGATTAAGGTTCTGATTTACACCTGCTTCTCTCTCAAGACCACAGACTCCCGGAAGAAGAGCAGAAAACTCTGTATATGAATCACCTCCGTGAACTCCAGCCGCCAGCCTATTTGAGCCACTAAATTCCTATGCTCTTCCATATTCAGCATTATCTCCTGGGAACCCATTTACAAAGTGAAAAAAGGCTCAAATTTTCACACCCTAAAAATGAAACGTTGTGCAACTTTGGACAGGAAAAAAAAAAAAGATCTCTAAAAGTCAACTTTGTGAATTTTAACTTGCAACTAAGGCTTAATTCCCTTCAAATTTGAAAGCTTAATTCTTTTTGGCCTTTTGGAGACTTAAATCATGACATTATTATCAGATAATTTTTTTTTACCACGAATTTCAGATGCTACTAGCCAGAGTGTAGTATTTAAAATTTTTGCAAGTGTGTCTGCAGTATCGAGCATAACAAAAAATTATCAAAAGTCAACTTTGCATACCTGCTATTATTCCTTCAATTCTGCTTTCTTTTCTGATGATCTGTTTCTATTTACAACTTAAAATATTAGATGGTTATTAGTTGCTGCAGTCATAGTGATTAAACAAGGAGAGTCCTAGCATTTTTTCCACATAACAGTTGCCCTTGCCCCTGAGTTGGGCCGTAATTTAAAACGCACGTAGACAATCAGCACTGTAGAAAACTAGGATCACACTCCGCCTGCCCCCTCCCCCGACACACCTTCAGGCAAAATTTACAGAGTCCTTTGATTTAGAAGGTCAAAAAATTTCATCATACCTTAAATTAAGCCATAGCTTTATAAAAGGTTGATTTCAGCTAAAGTCATCCAACACAGTTTTTCCTTTAGAATTTTTTTTCCAAATAAAACCACAAAAATAAGAAAAGTCATAAAAGAGTGAAGCCAAGACCTACCCATGTTAATTCAGCTGACCAGCCATAGCAAAGTGGACAAGAGTTTCAAATAAATCAACCATACCCACTGTGATGTTTACAATTATGAAATTAAATCACACCATGTTCCTATGGTGCAACTGTATCTCGCAGTGAGGCAACACCCCTCAGTTACACTGACACTATCATTCATATCTGGTTCTTGATTTCCTTTGTGCTAACAACTTTAACAAGGATGGGTAATGCCAAACTATCCTGTAGGTAGATCCCAGGTACATTTTTCTTTCCTTTGTACTGTTAAAGGATGGGAAAACATCAGAGACTGCATGCTCATACTCATTGCAAATGAATCCAGATATACAACTCAGAAAATTCACAATGTTACTTTAAAACAGTATCCTGCTTTAGAAAATAATGCTTGAAAATGACCAAATCCATTAGCTCTAGCCTGCCTGTCAGATATCTGACTTCAAGGTAAATAGTTGTTCATTACTAGTAATCGGTGGCCATTTCAAATGAAATCGGTAATCGAGAACGACAAGTAACGTGACATGTGCTCCTGTAATTATAAGTAGTAGAATCATTCATCCTACAGATATGTCCCCAATAGAAATATAACCTCATAATACTTATTTGAAATATTTACACATTTATTCAACAAAAATGTTTCCAGGATAATGTAACACTGACCTTGCCCTTTAGAAATGTAGTTCATGCTCATCCTACAGCTAATGAGCAACAGAATTGCAAATATTAAGTCTTAACCTTCCTGTGTGGCTAGGTGCTATTTGTAAACATGACTCTATTAAACGTTTTGAGCTTTTAATCCAGGGTATATTATTGTTCTTTATATTAACACAAAGTTCTCATAAAATTTGAAAGTAAAAGAAAAGCCTCTTGAAACACAGATTTTCTATGGAATTATAAGTCTTCAAATAAATGTCAGGAATGAAAGGACTGCTACTCCCTTCCATACTACCAAATTGGAGCCATAAATGTTACACATTTCAATGCAAACTTTTATCAACTATATGTTAAAATATAGGAATAATTATTTGGATTATATTAAACAAATGCTTATGGAATACCTACTATAAGGTAAAACAGTGTTAAGCAACATATTCTTTCCACTAAAATTTTTTTTACCAAGTGTTCTGAAATTTTTTTTTTAAAAGACTATCGCCTATATGGAGATAATTAAATGGAATGGGAATTCTTTACCACGAATAGGATTATGTTATATATTCTCAACTCAAATGTTTCTCTTGAGTTGAAAAAGAAGGCACACTGCATACTTAAAAACACAGATAATTCAACTCGGAGTCCTCGAGAGACAGTCACAGCCCCACATGGTGTCCCTATGTATTGGGTTTCACATTGGATCTGTCATTTAGCAGGGAGGTGGAGAGAAATTTCTGATGCCATGTTGTTCTGAAATACCTGGGAGAAAAGCATGCTGTATTTCTGCAGGGATCTAGACTGGAGTATAATCAGTAAATTGATGCCAATCTCCCCACATTCAGAGGTTAAATAAAAGAATGACGCTTGACTTTATGAGAGTATATTTGTTTTTCTACCAAATGGGGTCTGATCTCATTGTATACCACCCCGAATCACACATATAGTGCTACTGGGAAGAATGGCAAACCAATGGGTTGTCAAGATGATTTCGAAGTTTGCTGATGCACGTGAGAGACAGCATTTTGGCTCTGTGGTTCTTTCTCACCCAGGCCTTGATTTTCTCTCTCCAATGTGGCAGCTTGCTAATTCAATTAATTTCTTTCTGGCTGAACAAGAAAGGGATCAGCAAAAGGTTAATGTGGTCCTAGGCAGCTGGATTCAGCTGCATCCTTAGCCACCACTCCACTGGGATCTGTAGGAGCTGGGCCATTATGGTCAACATAGAGCCAGAGGATCAGGTCTTCTACAGACCAAACAGGGTCGGACTCAGAGAATTCTAAGCAAGACTACTTAGGAACCTACAGAGAAGGCACAAACTTACTTACAATGTATCACATCCCTGCTTAAATTTGAGTCTGGAAGGAGCCAGTGCTCCATAAAGGAACACTTATAAATGGAATAATACTGAAACCTAGACACCAGAGTCTATTTGTGAGTGTTAAGGGGGAGAGAATTAACAGATTAACATAGTTTACATATCTTAATCATGATTTAAAACCAATTATACACAAAGATTTAAATGTATATGCAAGTATGCACATACATAGCTTATGATATATGGTGAAATAAACTGTTTTTTGGTGTCGAGAGTCATCCTAAATTTTACACACACACACACACACGCACACACACACGCACACACTTCACATTATCAACTCCATTTACTGAATTCCTATTATGTGCCAGGCACTGTACTAGAGAAACAAGAATGGTAGTAGTCTTAATCTTGAGAAGCTCACTAATCAGTTGACCTTGGCTCTGAAAACTCTATAGGGAAGTCAGTTCCTCAAGTCAGTCTGAACATTCTAAAAGGAAGGCAGTGTCTGGTTGCCCACTGAAAAGATGTTTGTATAGCCACTCACAGTTGATAGATGGCTACAAATCATTAGTGTGGTTTTTAGTGTAATGGGATATTGGAGGTGAAAGACTTGGCTGAATTAAGACAATGGTGAAGAGATTCTGAGATTTCTGGAACAACCTATTTCATACATCTATTAGGAAATCCAAGAACTGGCAGATGTTATGTAACCATCACGAGGGAAAGGGTAAAATTCATAGGCCTACAGACCTGAGCAACCTCCACAGAGATGCCTCACACACACCTGCAAGGTAGCAAGGAAGGAGATTTATGTCAGAGGCCAGACAGACTTTATCTCTTGTGTTTCCTGGGGTATCCTCACCCCACTCCTACAGCTGATGGTGCATCAGGCCATTCATTGGGAAACTGTAATATTGTACAATGTGTGTGTGTGTCTGTGTGTGGCCAGTATGTGTCTATTTCAACTCAATAATATGTAAATATTTAAGTTAAAGGAATATGAAAAATAGAAGTAAACTCAGAACCTGGAGCCCTGGGTTCAAGTTTTACACCTGCTACTAGCTTTTGATGTCACCTTGGGCAAGTCACTTCACTTCTTAGGACATCAGGTCCCTTTCCTGAGGAATAAAGGAATGGGAACAGGCCTCGAAGGGCTCCTGCAACTCAAACATCCCATTACTACTTTCAGGGTCTTGTCCCATCTGCTTCTTGGGAACACCTTCATCCCTTTCTCCTGCACCATGTCCATTTCTCCAAGAAGTCTTCTTTGTTTCATTGAACTCCATGGTATAATAGGATGATCTCAAGCGTTAGACAAAATTGGGCTCAAAACCACCCTTTATCCTACTCACTAGCTGAGTGATCTTGAGCAAACCTTTGTTTCCTCATATGTGAAATGAGGATGCTAGAGCCTGGAAGTAATAAATTAAACAGTTTAAAGAAGGGACAAAGTGATTCTCTCTTAATAGGGCTTGTTGGTGGAAATGTACTTCTTAATCAGTGCAGGGTTAATCTTAAACTTTATCAGATGAAGGACTCCATGAAAGAGGTACCGCTTAAACTAGACCTTGAAAGACAAATCAAATCTTAGTGGGTAGAAAAAGGAATAACGGGCATCTTTGAAGGAGGGCAGAACACAGGTAAAAGTACAGAAACAGAAAATGCATTTCTTGTTTAAGGAAGAACTAGTAGTAAAGGTTTATAGTAACATAAAGTATATACAGACGAGGGAAGAAAGCTTAAAATATAGGTTATAGCTATTTCTTCTGCTTTCCCTCCAAGTCCCTAGTGCAGAGCTTTGCAAACTATACACATTTAGAGAATGAGTTTTGAAAAATAATTGAGGCCAGAAGAAAATCGTGCTTTAGAAAATAAATCTCTTTGCAGTTTGCCTATTTCATAGTCTTATTGTAATGATTAATAGTTGGTTTGATAGTCATAAAGTTAAATTACACTTAATAAAACACATAGAGCAAAAGAGTTCCACATCACAGCACACTGAGGAAGAATAAAACTGGAAATGGGTGTTATTTCATCAGAGCAAAAGCTAAGCAGAGCGTTTTAGGATGAACAAGATAAATGGAATGTTATTTGATTTTGTATCTCATCCATTTCAGTTCTGAAAATTATCCGAGACAGTCCCATTAATATAGATGCTTCGTACATAGGCTGTAACTCATTTTTTAAAAACTATCTAAAAAATATATTTTCAAATAATGGAGAAAAGATAAGCAGTTACAGATGGTTTTCCCTATTTTTGTCATGCATGATTAAGGACGGCAGAGTAACGTGGGCTTCACTGGGAAATCCGAGTCTCGCAGCTAAGAAGGAGCGTTCCAGGAGCAAATGCTGGCATTATTTTGC
The DNA here is from genome assembly GCF_902729225.1 of Pteropus medius. Classification (NCBI taxonomy): domain Eukaryota; kingdom Metazoa; phylum Chordata; class Mammalia; order Chiroptera; family Pteropodidae; genus Pteropus; species Pteropus medius. The sequence goes on along the minus strand of NW_024342473.1, from coordinate 16,633,832 downwards.
TTTCACAGAGAAAATGTTTCTGTTCAGTCAAGCAAAGTAATCAATTATTCTGCATTATGAAATGCTTATTTTATAACTATTGACATTTCAGACAGTTGTGCCACATGTCAATAGTGGTTTCGATGCTTACATCTAAGCTCCAGCTCACAGGATGGGATTCATTGGGCTGACAGTGTCTGACCAGAAGTCTATTCTCAGCTTTCAGAAGTACACGTATTATTTATGTCCAGGCTTGCACTGGGAAAGTATGCTCTGAGTACTGAAACAAGAATAGACTGGTACATTTCTTTCCTGTTTTAATAAAAAATGTTAAAGTTTTCAAAATATGTGAGGTTTGCATTTTAAAAAAGCAATATTCTTCTGTTGAATTAAAAACAATTCCTTCATTTTGTAAGATGGAGGTAAATGAAATCAAGCATTCCATTCAGAGACTCCAAAATTCACACTAGATTTTGAGTATCCAGTTAAACCTTGTGTCTCCAAAAACGATTTTCCAAAATCAAAATGGTTTTCTAATAATTATAGATCACTGCTGCTGTTGCTGCTTTTACCTTTCCTATTGGTTAAAAATTCTTTGGGATTTATTTCGTGGCAGGCACTTCCTTTTATGCTCTTTTTAGCATTTAATTCACCCAAAACTCTTTTTACAGATGAAAACACTGGGGCACAGAGAAATTAAGTAACTTGCCCAAGAAGACGTGGCTAATAAGTGGTGAAACCATATGAATGACTTATGTAAACTGAACCTAGGGTGTGCACTTTTAACCATAATGCTACTACTCTCAAAACTATATTAATTTTCCATTGAGTACAACTCAGTATTTTGAAAATAGCAAACTGACTTCTTCAGGAATCAAAAATGAC